>NW_022589727.1:16656252-16928918 GCF_004348235.1 Phoca vitulina
CCCACTCCAGCAACCCTCAGTTTGTTTCCTGAGATTAAGAATTCCTTTATGACCCTATATTTTGATGCTATCAAAAGATAGAGTCCAATTTTCCTCAGCTTGGATACAGGCTGGCCTTAGTAACTCAGTTCTAACCAATAGAATAAGGTGGAAGTGATGCTAAGTGATTTCCCTCCTGGATTTTTCTTCTTCTTGAGATGCTTGCTCTTGAACCTAGATACCATGTTTTGAGAAAGCGAAATATCTTTATTAAAAGGCCATGTATAGGTCTTGCAGCTGCTTTAGCAGCTGAGGTCCCAGCCAACAGTTAGCATCAACTGGCAGACATGTGAGTTAAAAGATTTCTCATGATTCTGTTCCCTAGATTTCAGCTGTCTCACTTGTTCCCACCAAGTTCTGCTCAAATTTTAGACATGTGAGAGGAAAAACTGTTATTTTGAACTACTACATTTGGGTTAGGTGGCACTAGATAACAGGAACAGAAGCTCCAATACAGCTCCCATTGGATTGGATTAAATCCAATCATGGATGGATTTAAAATGTAGTTGTAAGGGGAAATCTTCCTAATGGGCTTAATTTTGGGTGGTTCATCTGGTATATCGTCTTCATCTACCAAGGTTTGAGTATATATGGACTTATGTGCAGTAGCAAATGACTTGGACAGTTTGTCAGGGACCTGCTCCGAAAGAATGCTTGGAGGACTGGGAACACAATCTGGGGTAGAGGCATGTGAGTTGACATAGGGGAATAAGCATGAAAAGTGAAAATCTTATAATATGCTAATGCCCACCAGAGAGCATCTACCATGGAGGAAGCACTAAACAATCAAGTTGACACAATAATTTGGCCAGGTGGTGTGAACTAGCCTCTGTCATTGGCTATCACAGTGATGGCACAGTGGACACACAAATGAAATAGCCATGGTGACAGGGAAGGAAGCTAAGCTTGGGCTCAATAGTCTGGACTCTTACTAAGGCTGTTCTAGCTACTGTCACTGCTGAGTTTGAGCTGCCAGCAACAAAAACCAACACTGAACCTACCCCCCACCCCACCACCAATTTGGAACTATCTCTTGAGGCATGACTTGATGGCAAGTTGAATATCTTGAACCTCTCCACTGTGAGAAGGACATCAATTCATTTTTACTAGAAGTGGCATATATTCTTTTTCTCTTGTAGTCTATGCCTGCACCACTATGTGAGGATTTATAGAGTGTTTCATCCACGTACATGGATCCCACATAACCTCACATCAGACCAATGGGCTCTGATTCACCAGGAAGTGGGGCTTCTATTATAGAATCCAGAGAGGAAGAAGGTATTTAGGATTCAGAAGTTTCACCTGGGTATGTCTTTACTACTTTGCCCAATTTTGATGTAAATGAATACTTACAGCTGCAACAGAAAGACTTGAGCAGGAGTTAAGACCCCTCAATAATGAGGGACTGGATCATCCCATCCGGTAAGTCACCTAGACCAGGAGAGTCTCTGAGAGGGAAAGGAATCTAGAGTAGAGAGTAAAGAGGGGAAAAAATGAGAATCATTTGGTGCCCTAAGACAAGTTGCAGTTGTAGAGCTGTGGGTCATCCCACTAATCTTTCTTTTTTATGTTTCCTGCTAGAAAAGAGGCCCACCGGCATGCTGCAATTGCTGCATGCAGAACTTATAAAAAGAAATGGATCTAAATGGTACAAGGGATGGACCACAGCAGATGCTGTGATATGCCATCTGGATCCTGCTTCAAGACTTATTCCCCCAAGTTCCTGGGAGTTCTGCTGGTCAACGGCCTTCAGCAGTCAGCACTGTTTTTGGTAATTGCCCTTGGCTGAAGAGAGTTACCTTGCCCAAAGTCACTGGCTTCCAGAATAGTCCTCATTCAATGAGTGGTAAATGTAAGAATATAAAGTCTAGTCCTTTTGTCCCAATTCAAGACTATCCTGAAGCACTGTCTATTCTAGTTATCTGTCAAATAGATAGATATATCAAATCACTGCTGCAGGGGTTCTGTGACTGAGGAATTTGGGAGGGGATCAAAGAAGTTATGGCCTAGGGTCTCTCACATGATTTCCATCAGATAGTGGCTAGAGCTAAAAAACAGAGGGCTAAGACAGCAGGAGTTTGGCTGAGCATCTCTCTCTCTCTGTGTAATCTCAGGGTCTTGCCATTTGCTTTCTTCATATGGGTTAGTTGGGGCTTTCTTATAACATGGTGGTCTCTGGCTAGTCAGATTGCTTATGTGGCAGCTAAATACTTCAAGAATGAGTATTCAAACAAACAATTTGGAAGCTACATTTCCTTTTATGACCTAGCCTTGGAAGTCATGTATTCATTATTTTCTATTGGCTGATATAGTCAGGAAAGCTTACCAGTGTTTGAGGAGAAGGGATGTAGACCCTTCTTTTCCATGGGAGGAGTATCACGGTCACCTCATGAGAACATGTGGCATAGGAGATTGCAGTCATTTTTGGAAAATAGAATCTGCCACACTATTCCAGCTTTGGAGCTCTCCTCAGGTGGCCCTATGGACTAAATTGTGCCCTGGCCCTCCACCCCCCCAAATTCATATCTTGAAACCCTTATCTCCAGTGTGACTGTATTTAGAGATAGGGATTTTAGGAGGAAATTAAGGTTAAATGAAGCCATAAGGGTGGAGTCCTAATCTTATAGGACTCCTGGCCTTATAAGCAGAGGAAGAGAGAGATATCTTTTTCTCTGCACATAACTCAGAGCAAAGGCCCTGTGAGGACAGAAAGAAGGCAGCTGTCCACAAGCCTAAAAGAGGGCTCTTACCAGAAACGAACCTTGCCTCACCTTTATCTGGGACTTGTAGATATAGAACTATAAGAAAATAAATTTCTGTTGTCTAAGCAACCCAGTGTGTGGTAATTTGTTATGGTAGCCTTAGCAGACTAAGATAGATGGGCTGAGTCATTTGTTGAGATTGCACTCCAGACCCACTTCTCCCTCTGCCCAGTCCTTCCTTCTTTTCCACCACAGGTGTTTATCCTGACAGCACTTCCTGATAAACTTTTTCCATTATAATTTTCATCACCTAGTCTTTCTTCCAAGAAACCTGACCTGCAACAACCTGATTTAGGTTTCTCCTTCTGCGAAACACATGATAATGTTCCTTGCTCATTTTTCTACTGTTTCCCATCCTTTTCTTATTGATTTCCAGGAGTTCATAATGTATCCTAAATATTAATCCTGTTTCAGTTTTAGAGATTACAAATATTTTTTCCCAAACTGTCATCTGTTCATTAACTTTGTTTATGATGCTCTTTATTTTATAGACATCTAGATGTTTTAGGCATCTACTTTAAGAGGTCCTTCCCTATCCCTAAGTTTCAAGTATGTTCTGTACATTTTCAGATCTTTGTTCCATTTGGCATCCACGTTGAATATGGCATATGTAGAAATTCAAGACTGTTTTTCTCTCTAGAGTGTATGTTTTCCCTATATTATTTTCTTTTTTATTATGTTCAATTAGCCAACATATAGTGCATCATTAGTTTTTGATATATCATTTCCCTTTTTCCCTGAGAACTTTTATGTTCTATTGATCAATTTTCTTTTACTATTTTTTAATGGAAGCTTTTTATGATAAAGCATTCTCCTTTTTCCTTGATCCTCTTTTTTTTCAAAATTGAACTGGTTATTTGTGTACTTTTTTACTCTACAAACATTTTAGAATAAATTTGTAGAGTTCCTAAAAAATTTTCTGCTGGGCATTTTTATTGGAATTACATTGCATGTGAAGATTGATTTGGGGAGGGTTGACATCTTCACTATTAAGTCATTCCATCAATGAACATGGTATAACTCTTCATCTATTCAGGTTATTAAAATGTTTTCAACTGTGGTAGAACTGAGACTCCTTATCTAGTGATACCTCTCTTATTCAACTGTTATTCATTTATCAAGGCAGACTTTGGAGACCTAAGCAGATTTAGAAACCTACATTGTTCATCTGATACTTTTTCTAGAAATAATAAATAAATAAGTAGTCTCCCATAGTTATTTAAAGCCTATTGTTTAGTTAATAAAAGATAAGCAGTTGATATATGGAAAAAGACTGTGAGGAATGCCTTTTGAAAACACTAATCCAAATGTTCTTAAGTGTAGGAAAAGATTCTCAACTTCACCCATAATTAGGGAAATGCAAATTAGAAAAATAATGATGTACCACTATTTTACCTATCAAATGGACAATTTGGAAAGTTTGATAATAATCTATATTAACGTGGTGTGAGGAAGCAAATATTCATATACATTGTTTGTGAAGATTCCAGATTGATGCAAACTCTTTGGAGGGAAATTTCTCAATGTATTTCAAAGTTAAAAATACACATAACATTTGAACTTGTGGTTCTATGGGTGGAAATTTATCCTTCAAGTGTACTTGCACTTCTGTGCAAAGTTGTATAAAGAAGGCTATTCATTATGGCCTTACTGATTGCAACAAAAGGCCGAAACAAGCTAAATGGCCATCAGTAGGTATGGCTAAAAAATTCTTTGTGCTTATACACTCACATAACAAAAAATTATTTGAGTTTTAAAAATAATTAGGTACATCTCCTTTCTGTGATACGGAGTAATCGTGAAGACTATTAAGTGGAAAAGCCACAATGCAAAATATGTGTAAAGTATACCTCAACTGTACAAAGCAAAAAGGATGCATTAATATACATGTTTGCATTCCCATAGAATATCTCTGGAGTGATAATTAAGAAACAGATAATAGTGGTTGCCTCTGGGAAGGACAGCTGGGAACTGAGGATGGAGGTAGGAGGAAGACTTTCTTTACATTCAAGATCTCTTTGAACTGTTTGATTAATTTTTTAATGATATCTACATATTAGTTTGAAAAGAAATTAATTAAAACAATTCTATAACTTAGTTTATCTTCTCACGTAAGTTGTAGAATCTTATAACATATTAAGGAGGTTTTTCTGTATTTAGATTTGACCTAAAGATTTTGTCTTGTCAGTTTATCATATGGCCTTGTGTCCTTTTCTGCACATTCAAAGAGATTATTAGCAGAAATGTTTTTCTAGTAAAAATTGGAGAAAAACCCCATGATTTAAAAGTCTGTAGCAATGGTAACTCCTTCTAGTTGAAGTGCCTGGGGACTGGAATCATGTTTCATTCCATTTGAACAATACTGAAGGGAATCTGAAGAATTCCTAATGGACATGTGTTCTGGCTGAATTGTGTCCCCTCCCCCCATTCATAGGGTGAAATCTACTCCGTACAACCTCAGAATGTGATTGTATTTTGAGATAGGGTTTTTAAAGAAGTAATTAAGTTAAAATGTGGTCATTAGGGTGAACCCTAATCCCTTGTTCCTGGTGTCCTTATAGGAAGAGGAGATTTGACACAGGTATGGAGGTAAGACCATGAGAGGACATAGCAAGAAGGTGCAAGCCAAGGAGGGAGGCCTCAGGAGAAACCAGTCCTGCCACCATCCTGACCTCAGACTTCCAGTCTCCAGAACTGTAAGAAAATAAAGTTCTGTTGTTTAAGCCACCTAGTTTATGATACTTTGTTATGGCAGCCCTAGAAAACTAATACGACGTGATAACTCAAAGCAATCTTATGTAATGGAAAGAAAGTAATGATATCAAATATTTAATAGATGAACTTTTCTAGGACACTAGTTTTGGACTATTTCAAATGGACTGACCCAAACAGTCGTTCTGGAACTTTTTCAGGGGATCAGGGCCTCACCTCCAATAATTAGCATTTTGAATTTCAGTGGGATGATAGCAGAGTGAAGGTCAACATTGGTGAATCCAGATAGAAATAGATGTTGTGAATGTGGGTGTAATCTCAAGCCAAAATCACTGGAAAATAGGAGAATCTTGGTGATCTTGCAAGTGATGCTTTAAGACAGGTAACAGAAGAGTCTAATTTATACATTAGGCAGATGGCTGAGTGCAGGTGGAAATCTTTCTCTCCTAGAAAACGTTTCAAAAAAATATTCGTAGCCATTCCTAAAAATAAGAATGAGAACTGTCTGTAAACCAGAAAAAAGGGGGCACCCTAAAAAGATGGCAGTAGATGGGCAACCCTCACTGCCAGGCCAAAGCAGATGCTGCTGATAAAAGGCTAGGTTAATGTCACTGCTCAAAGTCCACTCCTGCAGAAAGGTCACTCTATCAGGAATTATCACAACTCAGGATACATGCTGGAGAGTTCTTCTACAGAGTGCCTGCTGGAGATCCTTTTCTAATTTCAGCTGCAACAGCCTCGTATAGTTGCATGCATGTCTAGATACACATTGAGCAGATCCAACCTTAAGCGCATATCTTCTCGGATTTATGCCCTAGGGCCTTCTCCCAAACTAAGGGAAACATCTTGGCCCATGGACAAACACAGTCCAAAAGTATGAGGGTGTCAGCAGCCTTCAACAAATGGAGGATGGAAATCCTTTAGCAAACCATTCTGGAAAGATTCTTTGTGTTTCTCAGAGGTCCTGGGTGAACAGAACAACCTCCAAATATTCCCTTACATTGGCTTTTCCTGTTTATCTATCTTGCTTTGCTCTTTTGCTTGTGCTTCTTAGGATTTCTTTAAAAAATATTTCTTATACCACCTTCTCAAGCTCTATTTTGAGGAAACCTAAACTAAGACGGAATAACCAAGAATTACCTATTATCTGTTGATGGCCAACACAATGAAAGAAAGACGATTATTAGCACATACAGAAAATGTTCACACCAAAAAGATGAGAAATAATATAAACAATCCAAAAATGATTTTAAGAATATATATCATGAGAGGGATAAAAGAATTTTTCCAAATATGATATATGAACAAGAGATTATTAAACTACAAGAAGTACTTAAGAAATAAGATCTGGCAGTTACAATTTCTTAAAGATGAAAACGGTGATTGTTGAAATAAAAAATTCACTAAGTGGGTTGAATAGCATACTGGATACACTTGACGAATGAATCAATGAATTTAAGTGAGGGGAGTTATTCTCTCTGTGAATGTAGCCCAATGACATGAAGTTTGAAATTCCAGATATGAAGGGGAGATTTGAGGTTTCACCATTTGCTGAGTAGGACTTATGAGACAACTAGAACTGGGATAGTGAGGCAGGAGGGAGGGTCCACACAGGAAGAAATCATTCTAAGGATTTCCATAACTGAAGAGAGACTTCAAATCAAGAGCCCATCAGATGCCATGCAGAATGAATTATAAACCTGAACATGCATGCATATATGAATGAATATTTCAGGGACATAAATTTGAGCAACTTCCGTTTGATTCTGATTCACTCTAGAGTTATTTGTGTTTTTATGGTTGGGTGGTTTCAAATGATACAAACTGTTTTTATTCTGGAGAAAAGACTATTGACAGCAAGAGAAGCAAATTGAAATGAATGTTTAAGTAATGACCAGCTAAATTGAAGTTTTAAGCACAATCTCATTAATTCTGGCCAGGAAAAATTCCTACCTATCCTCTTTATTAAGGGATTGGACAATAAACATATCTGTGTATTAATAAATCTGATCCTCTGGATGAAGGAAAAACGACTTTCAGAAAGATCACTGCGGGTCACCTTCCTGGATTTAATTGGACCCTGTTAAGATGAATGAGGGCAGCTCTATGGAGCAGGCTGCCACCGCTGGTCGTAGAGTTTGCTTCCTACGTCAGTCTCATTTCCCCCCTTAATCGATGAAATGGAGAGTGGTGGTCTATACAACCGATTCAGTGGCTCGTCTTTGGGTGCCAATTATTTGCATGGTGGCCGTGCCTACATGATACCAAAACAATTGTTTACCGCAGTTACAAAAAGAAAGCAAGCACACTGGCTAGGTTATATAGACAAAACACTTGTGCTTGTTGAATTTTTCACCCTTCGATTGGTTGATTTGATATTGTGCAGGCACAGCCTGTCCTTGGCATTGAGGTGCTTTTGTTTCCATTGTGCCTGCTTTGTAGGCTGCCTTTCCTTTATGTAGAGGGATCTGTTTACTTTACTGGTCTTTTGACACCCTAGCAGTGTTGTCTCTTTCTCATAGCTAAGTACTGAAGAAGGGCAAATCCATATGTTCCCCACAGTCTGATCCTTTCTTGCCATGTTAAGCAGTCCCTGACCTGAATCTGGAGCAAAGCCTTCCCTGAGCTCTGGTAGAACTGAGCGACCAGAGGTAGTACACACGCTCTACCATATCTTAAGGGAAGCAGCAGTTTGTCCGTGATGTTTGATGGCTTTCTTTATCTTAACACAAAGATCTCTGGGGCACACTATGGTCTCTCAACGTGTCCCTATTTAACTACACTCCTTACTTTTAGTTGCTTGGGCTCAGCTAACCAAATGGTGGCAGAGATGTGTATAGGCCATCTTAAATCATTCTGATTTTCCCAAGTCCCTCTGCAGTTTTCGGATGGAACATATGGCAATGTTATGTCTATTTGAAAAAGCCTTTGCATCATATGTTTATACAACTGCTCACTATCCCAAGACAAAAATTCTTTTCCTGTTATTGCCCATTTGCTGACTAAAGAAATTATCCTCTTTATGTATTCTGGTACTTTACCTTGATATCTTACATGTTTAATTATGTAGCCCTCAGTCCATAATCTATATCTTCATCATCTAAGGCCATTTTGCTTCTGTGAATCCAAAGCTTAATGGTATGTCGGGAGATAAAGAAGAGATATTTGAAAAATTCTACTGTTACTCTTTTGAAGATTTTTTTTTTTTTTAAATCATAGAATCACAAGTAACAGAGTCAATAGGGAAAGATCAGTAAATTCTCAGATGTTTCTTATACATTTCTCAATGAAGTGCTACTAAAAATGATAACACCTTAAACCTTTCATACCAAATAATCCAACTTTGACTTCACACATTATATACAAGATAATGAGAATGGTTCTACTTACCCTATAAATGCAGTCACCCCAAATGCTGCAGAGTGGAATGTTGTGGTCATTTGACCCGCATCGGCTCCAAACTCCATAGAAGAGAGGCAAGAAGAGCCTTGGAAAATCCAACTGAACCTAATTTTTAGACAATAAAACTGACTGTAGGAGAACAGTAGTGAGAATCAGCAATCATGGAAAGTTCATAATCTAATATGGGCCATAGAATAGCCTATGAGTCCTGGAGGTTTTTCTTATAAAGAAGATTTACAACTTGCCCCCTGCCCTGCCCCCAATTTAAAGCCCTTCAACCATTTCCAGGAATACATTTTTCTCTTGGAGATCCTCTGTACCGTATGCCTTTTATCATGTCACAGCTGAGTGAATGATTCTAACCGGAATTATTTCCTGTTTCTATGATACGAACTTGCCTCTATTGCACTAATGGAATCAATGTCAATTTTAGCCCATAATTTTCATGAGAGCTTATCAGGAGTGTTGAGATGGGGCAATGCAACATTTAAATATTTTAAGGTTGAAATTTGACAATTACATGGCCATTCATTACTTTGTGAATGTTTTGCTGAGGTCTCAAGTCAAAGTGTCTTTGAAATGTGAAGCTTAAACTGGTTGACCTGGGAACTCCTTGGAAGAAGTTCTAGTACATTAGCTAATGCGGTACTAAGTCTAACCTGAATTGGGCATCACGTTTTGCATGCAAACCAAGGGTATCGGATTTGTGGCTTTTGCTAGCATTGTAGAAAAGGTTTTTTAAAAATACATTTCTTGATAGTGCAAAACTAGCAAAAGCCACAAATGGAATGGGTTTGCTTCTCATGGAAAACGTTTTGCATCCTGGAGCTCTGGTAAGCCTCTACAGTACTTTGCGGTTTGCAATTCCAATCTCAGAGCAGGTCTGTTATCATCTTAGTTCCTTGAGAAGCTGAACAAGTCCCACATAGACCACCAGAGTGGTCTATGGGATCTTGCCCATCTCTTCGGTGGGCTAATGTTTCTTCATCAGTTTCCAGCTTCATAACAATAGGACCAAAAATCATACTCAAGAAAGCAATTTGTCTACCCCAGATGAGTAGACAGTGGGAATGTCAGACATCAGTGTATCTAAAGGTGGATTCAATGGTAAAATGAAATGGATCAGTCAAGCTAAAAGAGAGAAAGTAGCAGCTATTAGAGGCCACGGCCACAATATTTGAAAATTCATGCAACATCAGCCATATTTGGACAAAAGTACATAAAGTATGTAACAATTTGGGACAAGCTATCTTTCAGACTATATATTTTCTGTCGTCTTGTCTATTTATCTATACACCAAGAAAATAAATGAGAAGGCTCTAGATTATCTTATTTAAAGAGAAGAGGTAGAGATAGGAAAAAGAAAGTGCTAAGTTTCCTTCTACCTTATGCTTTCAAAAAACCATGGTCTAAAATCTTGATTCACTGCATTGCTGACCTTTGATCTAACCATTGGCATTCACTTTTGATCGCCAAGTCTAAGGGTCCTATCTCTCTACTTTTTGTTGCTAGTGACCTTTTCAGTCTCATTAAAAGAGTGGACTCAAGACATTGGGAACAAAGAGAGAAAGGAAATGCAAATGAGTTAGGTCTGTTCTATTCTTTAACTTACACATTGATGAGAGATAAAATGGGGAGAGGCCTGAAACAGTTAGTTAAAAACAGTCTTTAAATTATCTATGGATTTATTGATTTGTTTTACTTCTATATAGTTGACTGAAAATTGGTCATGTGTAGAGCATACATGCATTCATTACATTCCAGTTTCTATGTATTGTTTAAGACATTAATCAAAGGATGACTTACTCAAAAAATATAACATTATACCTGTGATAAGCAGTAGCAAGGAGATGCACATGCTTAGTGAGCATATGATAAAGAACCATTAGAGAAGGCAATCAAAGAGTGATTACTGGGCTGGATCTGCTGGATGGAAGGAAGCTAATTGGACCAAGCTGAGGGCAGAAGAACGTTCCAGGCAGAAGGAGTAGCATGTGTTATATGGCTTTGTGGTATGTGGGAGCTTGGTGCTCTTGAGAAAAATGAAGATACAGCAGCACTTCCAGGAATGATTTATGCTCCTGGAGAATCACTGTGTTGGTGCAGAATGCACATCCCCCCCCCCCCCGCCCCAGATATCTTGGCCAATATAATATTCATGGAAAAAAATAGGAATAGAAAGAAGGTCAAAAAGGCTGTTTGGTTCACATCACTAATTGTACCACCATGTTAGAACAAAGACCTAGCCTAGAAAATTCAGTATGCTTTGTGTAGGCCCCTTTTCCCATTGAATCTCATTAAGAATGACCACAACCAACCAACCAACCAACCAAACAACCAATAAACAAACAACAACAAGAAATGCCAAACCTCAGCATTTCAGTATACAAGAGTCCAATTCAATATAAAAGTTTATTTTACTTGGAAATGGGACTGCTGTTTCCCAGCCAATTCCCAGAATTGATTTTGAACCCTTATCACTTCAAAAATCGGGAAACTTTCCATCGGTTGCAAGCTCTGGAATTAAAAATCACACGGTTACTTTCTTGGAGATGAAAACTAGATCCAGGGGTGCCTGGGTGGCTCGGTTGGGGTTAAGTGTCATGATCTCAGGGTCCTGGGATCAATCCCCGCGTCGGGCTCTCCGCTCAGCTGTGAGTCTGCTTCTCCCTCTCCCTCTGTGATCTCTGTCTTACTCGCTTTTAAATAAATAATAAAATATAATCTTTTTTTTTTCAAAAAAGACAACTAGATCCAGCCTTCACTCTAGACCCTACGTATACAAATCAAGAAAAGCATGGGGTGGTGCAGGACCCTGTAAATTAGCTGGTACTCCATCCAAAGAAATATGCAAGGCTGGGGCAGCAGAATTGCCACCACTGGACTGCAGAATGTCAAATCATGCCATGCAAGGAGGGGGAAGTCAGTGCTATGGATGCTGTCTCAATGAGTACGTCAGTGGCCTCTGCCTGGGTGGTATTTCCTGGAGAGTCTCATCTGGGCATCTCATGAAAGTTTTCCAAATTGGGGCCATCCTTTTGTCACTACCAGCCAAAGTTGCTTTTCTTGTGGAAGTTTTCATGGCAGGATTACTGCTTAGCATCTGTCACAACCAACACAGAGAATCTCTGAGAACCTCTGATCATTTGTATCCAAGTAATGAGGTTGTCCTTCTTAAGAACGTGAAGCCTGAATTGTATGCTGACTAGGGGAAAATGTCTGACTGTGGCAATCAAGCTTTGTTGTTTTTTTTTTCCTTTTTCCCCTCTCCCAAAGCTTGTATAATTGATGATTCTTCCTGCCAGGGTACGTTTTTAAGCACAAAATTCATTTTAATAGCGTTTTTTGCTTATTAAACAAACCACTGTGTTTTTTCCCCTCCCTGTTTACTTCCACAGCCAGAATCACAGAAGCACAAAACAAATCAGCCTAATTTTGCCATGAACTTTGCTTTTGACATCTTTCTATTTTTCAAAGAGAATAAATGTGCTGTTACTTGACTGCTCTCTTTCAGACTGAAGAAACGGAGAGCTATTTTTGAAGCTCCTTAAATCAGAGGCTATGGCTTTTTACAAAAGCAGCCCCACAGGACATCAAGACTGTGTTTGGAAACATATGTGATAAAAAAAAAAGAAGAAACAAACCGTAAAAATGAACTGGGATCACCTTGTAATTGGGCAGAGAGGGCTTCCTGCTGCTCTCTGTGTTTTTCTAAAAGCCATTGCTTCTGCATTTCTCACCTTTTGCTGTAAGAGATTGTACACAAAATCTCCAATTGCCAAGCAAATCACAGCCGAGAGTCAGACCCCCTGTTTGGAAGAGACCTTTCTCCCCTCAATATTCTCTTTTATTGATGTTATGGAAAGAAATTAGAGATACACAAAGAATCAAGGGTAGTTATACTGAAAAGGCAAGTCTTATACAAAGAACCCTGAGCGAGGTCTTACAATATGCCAACATCCACACGGGGATGACATCAGACAGCTCAGTAAAGTTTAATTGTTTCACTGCTGTGCTTCCAGGCAGACACCTTGCATGCCAATGGAGGGCAAGTGCCTTGTAAATAAAATGCATTATTATTATTTTACTTAATATCACGAAATAGCTGTTAGCTCCCCAGCCAGCGGAGGAGCAGGGAAGTCTGTGGTGCGGTGTGTCTTGGGAATGACACATCCCCCCATCTCAGCCCAGAATCTACCGGCGACTCTTAGGGAGAACTTCTGTAAGTGTTCCTCCTCTTCAGTTTCTCCTTCTCTGAAGTGGGGTCAAAAAATAATCCCTATACCTCCCTTTCAGAGCTCAGTGCAGCAGGGATCATTGAATATGTGTATGGTTATTAACCACAAATAACATTTATTGGCCGCCCACCATTTTAATGGCTCTGGTTGAGGAATAATATAAGGATTTATTTAAAATGTAAAGATAGCATGATTAATTTTTAAGATGTTTGCCATCTTTGAGTTGTATTTTCTAGAACAATTTTGACCGCAGTCCAATTTTTCAGGTGTGCAGGCAGAGAAAATTATTAGCGTGAAAATCTGTGAGAATTTTAGAATGTGGTGAGTCTTCGGTGAGAAGGCTCAGGTAGAAGAGATAATCTCTGGTTATGCTGGGATGGTCTGTCTAGTTATAATTTCTTGTCACACACATATCCTCGCTAAAACATAAAGTTAAGGGAAAGTTAAGGGAAAAAAATGCTTTTTTTGAAAAATATTGTGTACAGAGGCATACAAAGGGTGTAAGAATAGCACCCAGGATGAGAAAAGTAAACAGCTGTAGGAGTATGCAAGAATAATAAAATGTATGCATATATAATATGTCTCTTGTCCTAAAATGAATACGTTGATGAAGTTTACTCTCTTCGTATGGGACTAGCAGTTTTTTGCATGCATACAAGCCTAAAGCATGTACAATTTACATTAGATGTTCCAAATATATTTTACAATGAGTGAAGCATAAGCTGCAAAATTATGGGGTAGGAAGATTATATCCTACTTTTTTTTTAGTAGGCTTTAAAATTTACTGTATTTTTCCCACACTTTAAAAAAAAAAAACACCTTCTTGTGATGCTAGTGAATTACTGTTTTCATCCATATGTTTATGGCATGTAAACTTCCCTGTATGGATGGATAGACAGGAACGTTATTCTTGGAATTTGTTGACAACATGGGTACGATTTTTCACTTCACTTATTCTCAGGGAATTCTGCAAAGTCATAAATTCAACGTTAGCTGGCTACAATGTTTCTAGAAAAAAAACTTCACACACCCAACTTCAACACAGTGTATTGCTTGATTCCAAAGAAATCTTCATGGCATATTGGAAAAGGAATGCATTTTGGCTGCTCTACTGAAGACAGGTCCTCTTGCTGATGGTAGAAACAGCAGCTAGACTTGAATTCACCCTCTGTGCCATTGGTGATGCTTTATGTACAGCTTTATCATTTTGTGTGCATGAATGTGTGGTGGACAGGACAAGACTCCAGAATACAGGGAAAAAGAATATCCAGATACAGAGAAAGAGGGAAGTTAGGTAGGAAAAAAGAGACCTTGCTGGATAATGGGGCTCAATGCCCTCTTCTGCATGCTCACTGAAGAAGTTTTCCAGGGACAAATGCTGGTGCTTTATGGTCCAATTCAACTGCCCCTGGCTGTGTTCAGCAGCTATCTATCATAGAATCTTTTTCTCCATTTTTTTCCCCTCCTGACTTCATGTTCGGTTAACACCGATTCTGTTCCTTTAGGATATACCTGCCATCTTGAATACTCTCGGAGATCTTTCCTCCTCTCTTCTGACATATACAGACTCGGCTCAGAGGTATTTTGCAGCAAATGATTCTTGGCCCCAGGGATCTTTCTAATGCCCCCTGTTTGCTCTTCTGATAATTAGATGGGTGCCTTTTTAGGTATCTATATGCTATACTCTCTTTTATTTGCTGTAAATTCAAAGCTGAAAGAAACCGAGGGGATCTGCCCTTGAGTTCACAGTTCAGTGGCTATCATCACCAATGCATTATTACAGCATGTGCTATAATCCAGGTGCTCTGGGGACATGAAGGACAGGGTGGTGGAGTGCCTATGAAGGCTGGGAAGGCCTCACAGAGGAGAGAACACTTGAGTTGGGCTTCTGCTAGAGTTTTAAGGTCTTCTTTGAAGATCAAATGCTACCACTCACGTCTCTTTCATTCTAGGGGTCTGACTGTTGGGGTTTTGCATACAAAAAATTGAGCCATTAGCGAGGATGTGGAGAAAAAGGAGCCCTCGTGCACTCTTGGTGGGAAGGCAAACTGGTACAGCCACTGTGGAAAACTGTGGAGGTTCCTCAAAAAATTAAAAACAGAACTACTTTATGATCCAGCTTTTGCACTACCGGGTATTTACCCCCCAAAATACAAGACCACTTATTCAAAGGGATATATGCTCCCTTATGTTTATAACAGCATTATTTACAATAACCAAGATATGTAAGCAGCCCAAGTGTCCGTTGATTGACACATAGATAAAGAAGACGTGGTATATACATATATATATATGTAGATAGATAGATAGATAGAGATAGAGATATATAATGGAATATTATTCAGCCATAAAAAGAATGAAATCTTGCCATTTGCAATAACATGGATGGAGCTAGAGAGTATAATGCTAAGTGAAATAAGTCTGTCAGAGAAATACAAATATCATATAATTTCACTCTGTTCACCCTGTGGACGTTAGGCTCTCCTCCATCAGATTAGCTGCTGCCAAACTCTTCTGTCTTTGAGGGGGAGAAGGTCAGGAATGAAGAGGAAGGTGCAGTGCCATCCCAAAGATTTCTGTGGTGTGTCTCTAAGGGAAGATGCCAGAAAGTGAAGAGAAGGAGGATTCTCCCTCTCTATGTGCAGGGCGGGTAAGTGTTTGTCAGGGAAATCAAAGGGAGGCAATAATCTGTTCAATGGCGGCTGCATGATAAACCCAGGGTATTTGGGAAAGAGACGTCTTTCGTATGTGAGGGGAGTAGAAGAGAAACTGTAGAAGATAGGACAGAGAATGTAGGCTTGGAAGACATTTTGAAGAGTTTGAAAATTATGCTAAGTACTGTGGGCTTAATTCTATTGGCCAAGTGGAATCATTACAACAGGGAAGGGACACTGTCATATCTGTGTGTGCATGTGTCTGTGTTTAATAAATTTTTATTTTGAAATAGTTTAAGACCCACAAGAAATGACAAAAATAGTTTAGAGAGTTCCATGTACACTTTACCCCGACACCCCCAATGATAATATCTTACATAAGCATAGTATATTGTCAACAGCAGGAAACTGTCATTGGTACAATATTATTAAATTCAGGTATAAGCCTAGGTTATTCAGATTTCACAAGTTTTTATATAAGCTTCTAAAAATGTGTATTTCTATGAAAATTTATCTTGTGATTAAATTATCCTTCATGTTATCTCTTAAGAGTCCTATTCTTTCCCCAATTTCAAGTCTGGTAACCACTGGTCTCTTCTCATCCTTATGACTTTATTTCTTTGAGATAGCTATATAAACAGAATTGTACAATATATAACCCCTGGAGATTGGCTTTTTTCACTTAGCATAAGTGCCTTGAGATACATCTAGGTGGTTACATATATCAATAGTCTGTTCCTTTTTATTGTGGAGTAGAGTTTCATTGTATGGGTGCAGAACACTTTGTTTATCCATTCACCTGTTAAAGGACAATTGACTCATTTCCACATTTTCTCTATTACAAATAAAACCTCTATAAATATTCCTGTATAGGTTTTTTCTGTAAACACATTTTTAATTTCTTTAGGATAAATATCCAGGAATGTAATTGCTGGGTCATGTCAAAAATACACATTTAACTTTACAAGAAACTATGAAACTGTTTCCAGAGGGACTTTACCATTTTACATCCCCACCAAGAATATATGAAAGATACAGTTTCTCTACATCATTGCTGCCATTTGGTACTGATGGTATTTTTTTAAATTTTAGCTGTTCTAATAGGTGTGTAATGGTATTTCATTGTTGTTTTAATTTGCAATTCCCTAATGGCTAATAATGTTGAAATCTTTTCATGTGTTTATTTGCCATCTGTATTGGCAAAGAGTTTAAGTATGCTGCCCATTTTATAATTGAATTGTTTGTTTTCTTACATTTGAGTTTATAGTGTTCTTTATATATTCCGGATATGATTCCTTTGTCAGATATGTGATTTGCAAATAGTTTCTCCTAATTTATACCTTATCTTCTCATCCTTTAAACAGGGTATTTCACAGAGCAAAGGTTTTCGTGAAGTCTAATAAATTAGACTATTAGAAATTTTGTCTCTGGTGTTGAGTTTAAAAACTGGTTCCAAAACCCTAGGTCACAAACATTTTTTCTTTGTTTTCTTCTAAAAGATTTATAGTTGTATGCTTTACATTTAAATCTATGAAACATTTTGAATGAATTTTTATATAGTGTGGGGCTTCGGTCAAGGTTCTTTTTTTTTTCTTCTTCTCTTTACGCCTGATTGTCCAAATAGTCCAAAACCATTTGTTGAAAACATTATCCCTAATTGAATCACTTTTACATCTGTGTCAAAAATTAATTGTCTATACTTATTTGGATCTATTTCTTGATTCTCTCTTCTGTGGGTCTGTTTCAATTCTTCTGCTAATACCACACTATTACTGAAGCTATATTTCACATCTCAGATCAGGTGATGTGATTTCTCCAACTTTATTCCACTTTTTCAAAATTGTTTTGAGTATTCTAGTTCCTTTGATTTTCCATATAAATTTTAGAATCAGCTTGTTTATATCTAAAAAGAATCTTCCTAGAATTTTCATAGGATTTGCATGAAACTTACAGATCAATTTGTTGAGTCTTCTAATTCATGACACAGTTGTTCTATCAATTTATTTAGATATCCTTTCATTTTTCTCATTAGCATTTTAAAGTTTCCATATATAGATCCTGTGCACATTTTGTTAGTTTTGTACCTAAGTGTTTTATTTTTCTTGGAGTGACTGCAAATATACTGTGTTTTCAATTTCACTTTCCAATTGTTCATTCCTAACATAGAGAAATGTGATGGGCTTTTTATGTAACCTTATTATACTTACTTTTTGATTCTAGAGTTTTTTGTTTTGTGTTGTTAGTTTCCTTGGGATTTTCTATGTTGTATGCCAATAGTGACCATTTTAGTTCTTTTCTTATTATGATTTTTATTTCCATTTCTTGTCTTATTACACTGGCTAAGACTTCTAACACCATGTTGAATAAGAGTAGTGAGAACAGACATGTTACCTGGTTTCTAATCTTAGGGGAAAGCATTTAGTTATTCTCCATTAAGTATGATGAGAACTATAGGATTTAAAAAAAATTTTTTTTATCAGTCTGAGGAAGTTCCCTTCTACTCCTAGTTTGCTAAGGGAGTTTTATTACAAATTTTATATTTGAATTCTGTCAAGGGCCCTGAATTCACTCAGAGCTTAAAGAAGCTGGTGGTAAGGACCTTTTTAGAAAGAGTGATCGGTGTAAGGGAGGGGAGGGAAGATGCCCTGTCTTAACCTCAGGCCAAGTGAGGAGGAGTCCAAGAGAACCATTTGAAGAGCATGATAAGTATGCCACCATGGAATTTGAGAGATGCAGGATTTAGAATGCCTAAGTAGGGCAAAGTTTAGCTGAGGCAGTCTGCTGGTGGCAAAGCAAAGAATTAAGGCTTCCAACATTTCAAAGCTCTATGATGTTTTCTGTAAGTCAGAAGAAAGTAGAAGGGATATATATATTTAAGAGAACTGTCATGAGGGCCAAAATGACTCTCTAGTGGGAATGTGATATATATCTGCAACCACTGGGAGCCAGAGGTTGGAGTATCATAAACAGCCACTGACAGAAGTGTTGTCTGTGTCAAGAGAACTGAGGCAGTAGATCCCCAGTGATAGTAAAGGGTCTTCACAAAATCCAAAAAACATCCACTAACACCAGATTCAAGATAAGACTGTTCTTGCCCTAACCTCTTTCCTGTCCACTGTTCCAGTTCAGATACGCCATAATGAAAGGGGAACGAGTAGAAAAGTAAGGTAAGAAATGGGGACATGTTCCCTCACCTAATTCAGGCTCCTTGGCCTGTATCAGACCTGAGTTGGGGGAGGGGTAATGTTATAAATTAGATTGGGATTTGGAGTTTTGAAATTAGACTGGATTGAGTGTTTTATTATTTTAAAATTGAGATTATTTGATAATACCTGAGAGTGATGAGAAAAGCTATGTTATTTTCCCAAAATCTCAAGTTTGGAGAGAGAAGGATTTATTGAGTGGATTTGCCGGGTTGGTGCAATGAAAAAATAAAACTGATTTTTTTTTGCATCTTAGTGAGTTAAGCTATTTCAGTAAACCCGTGATAATCATTTGAGTCAGAGGATATCTAGGTAACCAATTGTAAATGTGATATGTAAGAAGTCAGGAAGGGAGACACCAATTTGGGAGTCCCTCCAAAATCTCTTATTCCGTTTAGAATCAGTTCAACTTATAATACTTCCTCACTGGTATTGCAATAGACAATTTATTTTTAAATAATTCCAGCCAAAGTACTCTACTAAAAAAAAGTGAAAGGTGGTATCAGCAAGATTACAGAAAGGGAAGTCCCAGCCCTTGTTCTCTCACAGAAACACCAATTTAAAAACTATGTATGAACCAAAATATAGTTATGAGATTTCCATAATCCAGTTAAGAAGTTAGAGTTCCCAAGGTGAGTACAAAGCTGAAAATATCTATATCAAAACAGGTAAGAAGAGCAATTGCACTTTACCCAATGTCAGTCCCTCCTCCAAGACTGCAGAGCTCAGTGCCAGAAGAGAGCACACTATTTTGTTACTTCTTCCTCAGGGAGAAATAGAAGAGTAGAATGTGTATGCAATATTCCAGCTTTTCAGAGAGCTGCCCAAGGGACCAATATCTGTCTTGTCTGACTTGGGGTGCTGACATGGAGTTGGCATACTTTGGATGCCTGGTGGCTACTGACAAGAAGGGAAAGTGGGGGCAGCTTACTTCTGTAAAACCAGAGAGTTTGCAGTGCCACAGATCAACACCAGAGGGAGAGAGAGAGATTATGAGCTCCTGAAGAAGAAATCAGCAAGCCTCTTTAATTGAGAAATTACAGGCACAGTCTTAGTGAAGATGAATCACCCAGAAAAAGGTTTCAGGGGCCCTCAGAATCTCTATCCAGTCTGATTGGTGAGGGTCTTTCCCTGTATGAAGCCAGTCCACAGAGACTGAAAAGTGGCTATTTTTTTTTAAAAAGCACAGTTGGCAACACAAAGTTATGAGACACATGAAGGAACAGGGGAACATGGCCCAAGAAAAAGAACAAAATAAATCTCCAGAAACTGATTCTAAAGAAATGAAGATATATGAATTACCTGACAAGGAATTAAAAATAAAAATTCTCTTCGAGCTAAAAAAACAATGCATGAACAAAACAAGAATATCAACAAAGAGATAGACAAAAATAAAAAACAAAAACAAAGACAAACTGAAACAGAAATTTTGAAGCTGAAGAATACAATAACTAAACTGAAAATTTCACTATAATGGCTCAACAGCACACTTGATCAGCAGAAGAAAAAGTCAGCAAACTCAAAAGCATGTCATTTGAAATTATCCAGTCAGAGGAACAAAGAGAAAAAAGATGAAAATAAGTGAAGAAAGTCTGAAGGGCTATGGAACACCATCAGAAAGATACACATTGTGGGATTCCTGAAAAGAGAGAGAGAGAGAGAAGGAAAGGAACAGAAAGCTTATGTAAAGAAATAATGGCTGAAAACTTCAAAATCTGGGGAAGAAAATGGACATTCAGTTTCAAGAAGCCCAGTAGGCTACAACTAAGGTGAACCCAAAGAAATCCACAGTGAGACACATTATAATCAAAAAGTCAAAAGTCAAAGAAAGAGAGGATTCTGAAAGCAACAAGAGAGAAGTGATGTATTATGTACAAGAGAATCCCCATAAAACTATGAGCAGAATCTCAGCAGAAAACTTGCGGGGCAGAAGGGACTGAAATAATATATTCAAAGCACTGAAAGAAAAAGAAAAGCCCTACCAATCAAGAATATTATATCTGGCAAAAATATTCTTCAAAAGTGAAGGAGAAATAAAGATTTTTCAGATAAGCAAAGCTGAGGGAATTCTTCACCACTAGACCTGTCTTATAAGAAATGCTAAAGACCTTTGAGTTGGAATGAAGGATATTAAACAGCAACATAAATAAATACAGAATACTGTAATACTGTGAACTTTAATTTAAATCTTGTATAGAAATTAAAAGATAGAAATATAAAAATAACTATAGTATAAAAATGTTAAAAATGTTAACAGATACACAAAATAAAAAGAATTTGTGCAATCAATATCATAAAATGTATGTGGGGGGAAGTAAATTGTAGAGCATTTGTCTACATTTGAAATCAAGTTGTTATTAGTTTAAAATAGATTTTTATAACTGTAAGATACTTTATGCAACCCCCATCATAACTACAAAGAAAGTATTTATATAATACAAAAGAAAATGAGGGATCAAGCCATGTCACTATGAAAATTCAACAAAACACAAAGGAAAACACAATTTCTACCAAAGAAATAAAAAGGAACATGAGACTATGAACAATTATACACCAACAAATTGGATAACCTAGAAGAAATGACTAAATTCTTAGAAACATACAGTCAACCAAGACTGAATCATGAGAAAGAGAAAGACTGACCCAACTTATAATGAGTTAGGAGATTGAATCAGCAATCAAAAACTCCCAACAAAGAAAAGTCCATGACCAGATATCTTTACAGGAGAATTCTACAAAACATTTAAAGAATTAATGCCAGTCCTTCTGAAACTCTTCCATAATACTGAAGAGAACACTTTGGTGAAGGGAACGCTTTCAGATTCATTTAATGAGGTCAACATTGCCTGATAAAAAGCCAGATAAAGAGACCAAAGAAAAAAAATTACAGGTTGATATCCCTGAGGCATATAGATGCAAAAATCCTGAACAAAACTAACAAACTGAGTTAAGGAGCACATTAAAAAAATCATATAGCATGACCAAGTAAAAATTATCCGTAGAATGCAAAAATGGTTCAAAAGATGAAAATCAATCCATGTGATGCACCACATTAACAGAATGAAGGATTAAAATCACATGATCATCTCAGTACATACAGAAAAAGGATTTGGAAAAATTCAACACTCTTTCATGATTAAAAAATGGCCTTAACAAACTAGGAATGGAAAGAAATTACCTCAAAATAATAAAGGCCATATGTGAAAAGCCCACAACTAACATCATACTCAGTGGTGAAAACCTGAAAGCTTTCCCTCTAAGATCAAGAACAAGACAAGGATGTCCATTCTCACCACTTCTATTCAACTTAGTACTGCAAGTACTAGTCAGAACAATTATGCAAGAAAAAATAAAAGACATGCAAATTGGAAAGGAAGAGGAAAATTCTCTGTTTTCCGATGACATGATATTATATGTAGACACCCCTAAAAATTCCATAAAAAGAATTGTTAAAATAGGCAAGCTCAACGAAGTTGCAGGATAGAAAAACAACATATAAGATTTAGTTGTGTTCTATACACTAATAGTGAACAATCCAAAAAGGAAATTAAGAGAAGTCCACTTATAACAGCATCAAGAAGAATAAAATACTTAGGAATAAACTTAACCAGGGCACCTAGGTGGCTCAGTCGGTTAAGCGTTTGCCTTCGGCTCAAGTCATGATCCCAGGGTCCTGGAATCGAGCCCTGCATCAGGCTCCCTGCTCAGCGAGAAGCCTGCTTCTCCCTCTCCCACTCCCCCTGCTTGTATTCCCTCTCTTGCTGTCTCTCTCTCTCTGTCAAATAAATAAATAAAATCTAAAAGGAAAAAAAAAGGAATAAACTTAACCAAGGAGGCAGAAGACTTGTACACTGAAAACTATACAATGTTGATGAAAGGAGCTAAAGAAGATACAAAGAAATGGAAAGACATGCCATGTTCATGGATTGGAAGACTTACTATTATTAAAATATCCATACTACCTATCTGAAGCAATCTATAGATGCAGTGCAATCCCTATCATAATCTCAGTGTATTTTTTATGGAAATAGAAAAAACAATCCTAAAACTCATATGACACAAAAGGACCCCTAATAGCCAGAATAATCTTGAGAAAGGAGAACAAAGCTGGTGGCCTCACATTTCCTGCTTTCCAAACATATTACAAAGCTACAGTAATCAAAGTAGTATGCTACTGGCATACCGACAGACTAGAATAGAGAGCTCAGAAGCTCAGAGTCAAATGACATTCATCAGGGGTGCCAAGGCTATGCAATGGGGAAAAGACAGTCTCTTCAACAAATGGTGTTGGGAAAACTGCATATTCGTATGCGATAGAATGAAATTGGACCCTTATCTTACACCATACACAAAAATAAACTCAAAATGGTTGAAAGACGTAAATGTAAAACCTGAAACATGAAATTCCTAGAAGGAAACAAAGGAGAGAAAATCTTCAGAATATTGGTCTTGACAATCATTTTTTGACTATGACTCCAAAAGCGTGTATAATAAAAGCAAAAATGCACAAGTGGGACTACATCAAACCAAAAAGTTTCTGCACAGCAAAAGAAACAATAATGAGTGAAAAGACAGCCTATGAAATGGGAGAAAATATTTGCAAACCCTGTATCTGATAAGGGGTTAGTATCTAAAGTATATTAGGAACTCAAAATATGTAACAACTCAATAGGAAAAAAAACCCCAAATAGCATGTGTTAAAAAATGGACATTTTTCCAGAGAAGACATACAAATGGCCAATAGATATATGAAAAGATGCTCAATATCGCTCATCATCATGGAAATGCAAATCAAAAGTACAATGAGCTATCACTCTGCACCTATTAGGATGGCCCATATAAAATACCAAAACACAGAAAATAAACAAGCATTGGCAAGGATGTGGAAAAATCAGAACCCTTGTGCACAGTTGATGAGAACATAAGATAGGGCAACCGCTGTGGAAAACAGTGTGGAGCTTCCTCAGAAAAATGAAAAACAGAACTACCACATGATCCATCAATCCCACTTTTGGGTATTTAACCCAAAAGAATTGCATGATTCCCTTTATTTAAGGTATTTAAGGTAGCCAAATTCATAGACTCAGTAAGATTGGGGTTACAGAGCGGGGGAAATGGGGAGTTATTCAATTGGTATAAAGTTTCAGTCATGCAAGGTGAAAAAGTTCTGGAGATCTGCTATACAACATTGTTACAGTTAACTATACAATACTGTGCACTTAAAATTTTGTTGAGGGTAAGTATGTATTATATGTTTTTACCACAATAAGAAAGCACATATGATGTCAAACTCAGATTGTCTCATGGGTAAATTTGCATTTGGCCCCTCCCCTCTTGTGCAGGTGCCCTACTTATGAAATGCAGCCCTTGGATACAGGTGGCCCTGAGTTCCACACTCAAATAGGGATTATACGCTCTTAGGCAAATTGCTCTTTTTGTTGCTCAGTTTTCTCTTTTGTAAAATTGCGTAATGGTACTTGCCAATGTAGTTAGCTCTAGATAACAGCTAGTTTATTAATTTATCTTGTTACCAAATCACATACAAAATATTTGGGGGGCAAAATTCCATTGCATGGACTGCATGGCTGGCTGTCTTTCATTCTCTCTGGAAATTCTATTTTTTTGTGTGGAAAAATTTATTCTTATGTGCTTCTTTTTCTTGTATCTCATTACTTCTCTGGAAACGTTGGTCTATATAAGAATACAATGATTATCTTTAAATCATTTATAAAGCACTTGTTAGGTTTAATGATTGATTCAAAGAGATATGAAATATTTCTTTCCTTTAAAGGACTTAAAGTCTACCAGGGGAGAAAAATATGTTAATATTACTCACTAATATATTATTCACAGATACACTAATATATATTAGTTATAACATATATTATGTATATATAAGTATTAAACTAATGTAATTTATTTATACCACTTACTACTAATTTGTTAGTATTAAAACTTCAAGTAACCATGGAAATTTATCACTGCTAACAGGACAGTGTAGCAGAAAGAAGGTGGTTTAGGGGACAAAGCTATCACTGAACACTGGGCCATTAAGGGAAGATTCAACAAGAAGGTGGGATGTCAGGACAGCTGGTAGTGTGGTGCTCCTCAAGGTGCGGGACATAGACTCTTGTGCGGGCTGACGGTTCAGGTGCCACCCGCTATAATCTTAGATAATGTATGAACATGACTTCCCAAAACATGGAGACCCGCTCTCACACAGCATGGAGTGGTGTTGAGACAACTCTGGTGAAAACACATGATTTTGAATCCTGGCTACTCTTTAGCCATATGACCTTGAGCTAATTACTTAGCCCCATTTGTGCCTCATTTTCCTCATCTGTAAAATAGAAATAACAATAGCATTACGTCACAGGGTGATGATGACCATTAGATGAGTTAACGGTTCTGAATTACTTAGAACAAGCCCGGCACCAGGTGATTGCTCTGCATGTGTTTGTTAAATAAATAATCACATTGGCTGGAAGTGTAAAAAAAAATTTTTATTTTCAAATCTCTTTCAATCCTTAATGATGGATAAAGTTATTCAAGAAAAAAGTCTCTGGCCTGATGCTGGAACGACTTTAACACCTCTGCAGCCTTTGTCAGTCTCTCCCTGCAACAAAAAGAAAATGTCTCAGCCTCCCAGCTTTGACAGAAAATAGCATTGCAATAGCACTTAATAACATGGTATATAATAACAGCACTTATTGTCATGGCATTTCTTCGTATAGTTATCTTCTATTTGTGTCAAGTGTTTCAGATGTTCCATTTATGGTAGCTTTTTATAGTTTCCTTTAAGATGAATTTTTGTAAAAGTTTTTAATCAACCTAAAGGAACTCGATAATCTATATTTACTTATTTTATTTATTTGTTTTTAAAAAGATTTTATTTATTCATTTGACAGAGAGAAAGAGAGAGCACAAGCAGGGGTAGCAGCAGGGAGAGGGAGAAGCAGGCTTTCTGCTGAGCAGGGAGCCTGATGTGGGGATTGATCCCAGGACCCTGGGATCATGACCCGAGCCGAAGGCAGACGACGCTTAACCGATGCCCCATGATAATCTATGTTTAAAGAAAGTAAATAAGTAACAAGAGGTGGTTTTTTTAAAGACTACAGTTTGGACGACTTTGGATGAGAGCAAAGGCACAAAACTAGTACTTCAGAAAGAAACAAATAGAAAGTTCTATTCTTCAACATTAGGCTTTTTACATGGTTTCCATACACACGGGCCTCAAGCTCCTTTTTTATCTATGTGGGCAAAGCGCATGGTTTTGTCTGCCTTCCAAAATCCACCACTCACCTTGTCGAAGCCACAGTGTCGAATAGAAGTGGGCAGGGAGTGCAGGCACTTTGCATTGTTGCTTGAGTGGACCTCTTCTGTCTGCCGAAAAGTGTTTGGTCCAGCTATCTGAGGAGTTCCACTAATTGCCTCATTAGGCAATCTCAACACAGAAACAATATTTAAGTACATCAGTGTAACTCCTGGGTATATGTAGGATTTAATAGCAGATGAAGCCAAATGAGCTGAAATGGAAAATTTATTTCTTTTTTAATAAACATTCTTAAATTCTCATTAAAAAAAAAAGACATTCATGCTTTTCACCAAGATGTAGTCTTTCTTAAAAGTTTAAATGCTTCTGAGCCATTTAAAGAAGTTTTGAAATATTTTCTGCAAATTATCCCAGCATTTTCAAGCACAGGATATTTAATTAGAGCTTTACTTCCTCCAAAGTTAGATGGACAATATGTGAATCATAATCTCAAAATGCACAATAGCGTATATATTTATATGTAATGCACGCATTCATAAAGGAGAAGAATTGCCTCTTATTAATATTTAAGGCTTTTAATAATTATGTTAAAAATATTCCCAACAAGGGTTACTCAAATCCACACTTGGTTTTATGATTGTCTAATGTAAGTATTGTCTCTGAGTCACGGACAGAGGAGAAACACTGTGCCAGGACCAGAGAGGCAATGTGCTGCTATCCCTTTGTGTTTTTTAATTGACCATATGAAGAAAGGGTGACTGAATGACAGAAGCCCAACCAGCCCCTCAAACTCAGCTGTTCCGATATTTGGAATTCCTTCCCTTTCCCTTCTCGATGTATCTGCCTGGTCTTTAACACCTAATTACCTCACACCTAGGTTACTATTGCAGTCTCCAAACTGGCCTCTTATTAGATAATTAGTAGCTAATTAATTGATAAAAAGTCGGCTCCACGCCCAATGTGGGGCTTGAACTCCTGACTCTGAGGTCAGGAGTCACATGCTGTACCAACTGAGCCCACCAAGCACCTCGCCATCCTGGCCTCTCGATGTTGGTCTCTCTTCCTTACATACCTCTATGTCAAATTGCTCTCTGTAGACATGGATTTTTCTAGGATCCTGTCCCCACCTGCACCCCGTTCCTCTAAAATTGTCTTTTGTTACCCAGTGCCTTAGGATGGAGTCCTACATCATTAGCCCTGCTTTCATCATGTGCACCAATCTGGCTTCAGTTGCTTTTCCAGAATTTCCTTCTTCTTTTCTTCACACTGAACTCTCCGCTCCAGCAAGGTCATCCTGGGCTTCTCACTGCTCTTCCTCCCCACTATGCCTTGCACACCAACTTCTGAGGCTTTGTTCAGGCTGATTGCCCATCGACGTGCCTCTCACCCTGCCCCCCCCCCCCCCCCCCCCCGCCCCCCCCCCCCCATTCATCGGCACTCCACCATTTGTTAAGGCATAGCCTAAGTTCTACTTCTGGCCACCGCAGTGCAGAGCAAAACTAGACCTTTCACTCCACGGAGTCTCTGCAGCAGCATTTTCTTTTGTGCCGTGGATTGCCATTTAAGTTTTTATGTGTGTTTATTGTTGTCTTTTGGGTTAGATTTGAAGCTACTAAGAGCAGAAACCGTCTCACAGTATTCGGTGTGCCTTGTGTATAAGAGATGCTCAATAAATCAGTTGATTAATTAAAGAATTATGTGCTTTGCTAATTTGGTTTTGTAAAGTGATCAGTTACCATTTTGGACAACTCTTGGAAGCCTCTGAATTTTTGAAGAAATTTCTGGGAAGTATATGATCTATTATAAGAACTAGAATTAAGAGTTTTTCTTAGTTTTGAGCTTCCATGAAACCTACCACCTGGTATGGTGAAAACAGGGATAGTCAATAAATGTTGAAAGAAAGCACCAGTGAATGAGTGAATGCAGCACTGAGTTTGATTTTCTGCGCTGGGTCTGCTCCTTAGGCCACTGTGTGCATAAGACCTCTCTATTCTATGCCCACAAAGTTGATCATACAATGATGTAATCCATTTTCTTATGTTTACTGTTTGTGATTATTGCAATCCTCAGATACCAAATTTGTATTTCTAGAAAAAGCTTTAATTCATAAACATATTAATCTTCATCATTTCAACCTAACAAAAAATCTTTATGATCATATTGCTGAGATTATTCTTTTTTTTTTTTTAAGATTTTATTTATTTATTTGAGAGAGAGAATGAGATAGAGAGAGCATGAGAGGGGGGAGGGTCAGAGGGAGAAGCAGACTCCCAGCTGAGCAGGGAGCCCGATGCGGGACTCGATCTCGGGATTCCAGGATCATGACCTGAGCCGAAGGCAGTTGCTTAACCAACTGAGCCACCCAGGTGCCCCATGCTGAGATTATTCTTACCTACCACAAATTTGTGTTGGGGTCAGAAATGTAAAATTAACCTTTTTTGAACGGGATCTGTTATTTGGCTCTTTACTTTGAAAATACATCTATGCGCACTGCTGGTAGAAGAGCAGATTGGTAGAAGCTTTCAGGATATTAAGTTGGCAGTATAAAAGAGTCAACTTTAAAAGGCTGAATCCTTTGATCTCATAATTGCATTTAATAGAATTAGAAAATAATCATGAGTGTACACAAAGATTTAGCTCTGAAATGTTTGCCTTAACATTGTTTCAAATACAGATAATTGGAACCAACATAAATATCTGATCGTAAATTAGACAAATAGAGTAAATAATATTTGATGTAGCCACATAATGAAACATATGCATTCATTAAAAATAGTTTTTAGGATTTTACATAATAATGAAGTGAAAAGAGAGCCATAGAAAACTATATTGTTTTAACTATACTGTGTGTTTTTTTAAAGATTTTATTTATTTATTTGACAGAGAGAGAGAAAGCACAAGTAGGCAGAGTGGCAAGCAAAGGGAGAAGCAGGCTTCCCGCCAAGCAGAGAGGCTGATGTGGGGCTCGATCCCAGGACCCTGAGATCATGACCTGAGCCAGAGGCAGACGCTTAACCGACTGAGCCACCCAGGCACCCCTAACTATATTGTTAAAAGAAAAATGAATGTGTGGCAAAACAGTATGCAAGGATTCATTTTAACACAATTATATATATATATATATATATATATATATATATATATATATATAAAATATTCAATGGTAAATATATATGTAATAATGAATGTGTAGATCCAAAAATGTTAAGAATAGTTATGTCTGGCAGGTGGAGTTATGTGAGAATTCTCTTCTTTTTGTATATATCTATCCTAAATTTTTAGAATAGATATGATAGTTTATACATGAAAAAAATAAGTAAAAGGATATGGGTGTTTACTTAATGTTTTATTATCAAGCAACATTTATTTATTTTTTGGCTCATCATGTTGTAACATGCCATATCTATTACAAAGCAAGTACTCTAATAAAGTTCCGAGAGAAAGACCACCACCACCACCACCACCACCACCACCACCACCACCATTATTACTACTACGGTTAGAATCTATTGCCCTCAAAGAGCTTCACATTTTTAGCAATCTTGTGTGGATCTAGGCAGTCAAATTTAGGAGATTAAACAATAAAGTTTAAGCCCACCAGAAGTTTATTTTTTTAACGTGATCTTTTATTGCCTTTGCAAAAAGATAGAGATACATAGATCCTTAAAATATAATTCCAGGGAGAGAATTCTGATACCTGTAACTAGTAACACTAAGTAGAGTTTACTGTAGTTGATAAAAGTCAAGGATTAGCTTCCTCTGGGAGGCAGATGGTGACTGTTTTCAACTACCTGGAGGGGCTTTGAGACATGGGGGATTCGATTTTTGCAACTCAGACATTTCAAATGCAGTCAGGACAAATACAAAATACTATACATGTCACTTGCTCTTCTTTTCATGTCTCTTCCTCTGTGTCTTTTTTCTTCTCTTTGGGTCTCTCTTCTTTCATCCTTTGCCTTTTTCATCCTCTGGCCTACTAGAAATGATTGAGTTAGTACCCACCAGAGCAAAATACTCATGCATGATTAAAAAAAAAATAATTACCCTCCTTTTTCTGACTTCCCGTCTTGCTGACGTCTTTCATCAAAGTTTAGGTTTGTGGAGCCTAGTTTTCCCAGAGTGAAGTCCCATCCCGACTGTAAGTTAGGCACTTTGGGAGGTACATTAACTCTTTCCTGCCACTAGGGGACCATTTTGTATAATGCTTCAATGGACTCATTATCATTTATTTACACTGAACCCATTTCTTCCCATCTATGGGATGAGCAGGCTGTCAGAAGAGAGTCCATGTAAATGCACCTTGGGCAACTTCACTGGAGTGCAGAATGGGGGTGAAAATGAATTACCTCACCCCTCTTTTTATTTTTTACCAGCTATATTGAGCTATGATTGACATATAACATTGTATAAGTTGAAGATATATAAGACCATGTGATCATTTGATACATGTGTATATTGCAAAATGTTTACCACAGTGAGGTTGGTTAATATGTCCTTCAACTCACATAACTGCCATTTTGTTGTTATTGTTGTTATGGTGAGAACATTTAAAATTTACTCTTGTAGCCACTTTCAAGAATACACTTTAGAATCTATCCTCTCTCCTCCTCATGCTTTGCTGGAATCTTCCTGTCTTTGCCAAAGAGGCTAGAACCCATTGTTTTACCTGTCCCCTTGCAATTTGGCAGGATGCTTTTCAGAGGAGAGAGCAAACGATGTGGTAGGCGCAGTGCGGTCAGAAAGGCAACAGGTTACAGTTTGATCTTTTCTAGGTAATTGAGACCACATGTATTACTATGAGTGCAGCAAAGGGAGCAAATGGCCATTGAGGAAACAGGTGGAGAGACAGGAAGGGCTGGTATAAGAAACCTCTGAGAGCTCACTGCTAGGATTTCCATTTGTATGAAAAATGGGAGAGTCAGAAATCTCAAACTGTGCAAGCTCCATGAACAAGTGAGAAAATGTAGCTATTACCTTTAAAAGGGAGTCTTGCTACTAACAGGAGATAAGAAGTCCCATCCAAATCAGGAAATCTGCAAGCATATTGGGCCCATACCTCTTGGTAAGTCATATCCACTTGACCCAACATCATTTTGCCTTCCACCTGGATCCTTGTTTTCCTGCTGAGCTACCCGCCCTCTCTAGTCAGCGATTGAACTAGAGTGTACAAAATCTGAGCTCACCGGTGGAACAAGGTTGCTCTACTTTTGCAGAGGACTTTGTGAGCTTCTTTTAGCCTTTGAGAATTCCAGTGCATTGCTGTGAAAACTTAGGGTTAACGTCTTTTGCATTGAGAATGGTGTCACTTAGTCTCTTAGTTCCATCTGTTTACACAGCAGGCAGCTTTGCATTTGGTTGTAAAGAAGAAATGCCCCAGTAGGTTTTCCTTCTATGTGGAGAAAATGTGCTTCTGGCCCTTTGTGGGTCAGACAGAAAGCAGACTCCCAGGTATCCTTGACCTCAGCCCCTAACTAAGGAGAGGCCAGAATTCACCAGTGTCTACCATAAATATTTAATCATGCTTTGTTCTAAACCAAACTGATAAATGTTGTAAAGAAGACTTAACACTTATTTACAAATCTGTTTACCTTGCTGGGATTCTTTTTTTTTCCTCAGGAATTTGGAGACATGAATTATTGTTTTTCCTAGTTGCTTTAGGCATCCCCCATTGGGCTCTGAAGGACTGCATGTTCTCTAAGACCCTTGCATGCTCACTGGGGCTGAGTTTGGAAAAGTACTTGAAGGAGAAGGATCTAAAACAAGTGAATAGGAAAGGATGGGTCAGCAGTTCAGTATCTATGTCGAGAGGTGAGGTGAGTCAGAACGTGTTCAGAAAAAGCAAAATGGAAGCCAGCCCTGTGATATTATTCTGACTCTCCCAGACATGATGTATGAGGTTAAAGCGCAGCCCAGCTTGCTGCTGGATGGCACTGTTGGATCTGATGGCATTACGCAGTCCATATGATTTTTGGAGACTGATAAATCGAAATGTTCATTGCTGTTGCACAAAACTGTCATTGTTATTTTAAGCTGAAGTTTCATTTGGGCTGGAGGAATTGTCCATTGCCTGGAAATACGGCTCTAGTCGTGGCCAGCACCCGTCAGCCAACTGCTTTGCTTGGGGAGCAATTCTGCATCCCGGGATAAATACACACGTTATTTTATTATTTTAGCTGGTCATAGTCCTTGTTTCGAGGGGGCACTGTGGCGATGGGAGGGGTTTGTTTTAACGGCGGTTCACGACCGTCAGGGTGCCTACCCATCACCTGGGGAGCTGGGTAAAATGCAGATTCTGGGGCTCCACCTGAGGGGTTCTGAGTCAGTAGGACTGCCGGGGGACCTTGGGGTCTGCATTTCTAACTAGTACCCCCGTGCGACGCTTGTCAAAATTAGGTAGAGACCACGCTTTGAGAAAGACCACTTGGGCCCTGAACCTCAAGGTGTTCTGTAAGCTTGTGACTTTTAAGTCAGGATGATCTTACTGAAGAACGACTTCTCCTCCGACCAGAAAGCTGTTTATTTATACAGTTAGATTTTTCGAGCCCTTCCCTAGTCTAAGTCTAGCAGAACAGCAATGTTCTCAGGACAGCCCTTATTAAGAGATGTCACAGCAGACGGCTTCCCACTGTGCCATACAAACAAGTGTCGCATCTGGTAACCCTTTCCTCCTCTGCCTCTGGAAGTCCTGGTGTTCCGGTGGCCACTGCACCTCTTTGGCCATCAATGCCTTCACCCTGAGACACAGCTCTGTCCTTACCCCGGGACCTCCTTGTAGGAATCAGGTCTTCTTGTAATGGGAAGAGGAAAGAGGAAGTGGTTTCTTGAAAAATTCAGAATTTTTTCCCTTGAATGACTTATGTTGAGGTTTTGTTTTGTTTTGTTTTTTTGTCCCAATAAACCAAGAGATACTCTTGCCCCTTCTTGTTTCTTGCATAGTGAAACTCCATGTAACAGAAAGTTACACAATGACAAAGTGAAGCAGGACGCTTGTAAACATTTTGGTGTAGAGGTAGATTTCCAGGTGGACACTGTGATGCAGTGGGAAAGAGGCCTGGACTCAGAAGCTAAAGCCCTGGGTTTGTATGTTTATTTAGCAGAGGAGGAAACAAAGGCTCAGGATCGAAAAAGATTTGCTTGAAGACAAAGTGGGCAAGACCTGGAATTCTGCTCCACAGTTCCGAGTCCAGCATGGCCCTCCAGTCAGCCTTCTGGATCATTAAGGACTTCACACCCACATCCTCCCACATCCTAGCACCCCCCCTCCACCACGGGCTGCTCCATCTGGGCAATTCACGTTCCCTCTTGGAGCCTCCATTCATCAGCTGTATATCAAGGGTGATCATAAGCTTCTAGGTACATAACTGTAAAGATAAGAGAAAATGGGTGTACCGTGCTTGGTGAGTCTTGACACTCAAGAAACAATAATTATTTTATTTTAAAAAAACACAAAACCCTGGGCTCAAGTTTTGCTCTTTATCCGCTATGTGGCAATGGGTAAGTTGTGTTGTCACCCCGGACCTGGGATGGAGATAACATTGTCCACCGAGTACAGGTAGTAAAGGAAAGTGAATGAGAGAGAATACATGTCGGGGGAGCTTTACAAGAGAATGCTACTACCCACACCTTATAACTGTTGACAAACTTGTTGAAGACATTGAATATTGATTTATTGGTCTCTTATACATAATCTTAGCCAGAGAACGCTCTTGGGCCCTGAACCTCAAGGTGTTCTGTAAGCTTGAATTTATTCATAGTTGCAGTACTCCTCAAAATAGGAAGAGAGGTGTCACAAAAGCGTTGACTATGCAAGTCAATGGTTTATTCTAAAATCCTAGGCTTGCAGATTATTTGTAAAAATATCAGAGCGTGTTCTCTGGGTGACCACTAGATCACTAATGCCAGATCCTCTCCCTCCATCCTGGGCCCAAGCCAATGTCCACAAATGAAGCAGACCAGGATGAAATGAATGTGGCAAACAAGTCTTCAGTTCCGACATCCCCCATTCAGCAATAGACCCCCTGCAAAATACAATCTGTCTCTTCACTCATGCGTTGACTTACTGGTACTCTTTTCTTCTGTCCCTGGACAGTGTCGACCTCAGGAAGAACAGGGAGTGGTGCCATTTTCTTAGCGAAGATGCAGCACACTCCTGAAAAAATTCTTTTGTTCTCTTCATTTTTATTTATTTATTTATTTTTAAAGATTTTATTTATTTATTTGACAGAGAGAGACACAGTGAGAGAGAGAACACAAGCAGGGGGAGTGGGAGAGGGAGAAGCAGGCTTCCCGCCGAGCAGGGAGCCCAACGCGGGGCTCGATCCCAGGACCCTGGGATCGTGACCTGAGTCAAAGGCAGAAGCTTAACGACTGAGCCACTCAGGTGCCCCTATTTATTTATTTTTAATTGAGATATAATTGACATAGAACATTATGTTAGTTTCAGGTGGGCAACCTAATGACTCAATATTTGCATATATTGTGACCTGATCACCACAGTCTGGTTAACATCCATCACCACGCATAGTTACAATGTTTTTTTCTTATGATGAGAACTTTTAAGATTTACTCTTTGGCAACTTTCAAATACACAATACAGTGTTATTGACTATCGATGCCATGCTGTACGTGACATCCCCAGACTTATTTTATAACTGGAAGTTTGTACCGCTTGATCACTTTCACCCTTTTAACCCTCGCCTCAGAACCAATCTGTTTTTCTGTATCTATGAGTTCAGTTTTTTTTTTGGTTGTTGCTTTGTTTTGTTTTAGATTCCGCATGTAAGTGGAGTTATATGGTATCTGTTTTTCTCTGACTTATTTCACTTAGCATAATACCCTCTAGGTTCCATCCATGTTGTTGCAAATGGCAAGATTTCATTCTTTTTCATGACCAAATGTTTCATTATATACATATGCCCCATTTTCATTCACAGATGGACACTGAGGTTGTTTCAAGAATTCTTAACCTTAAGCCTACTTCCCCTTCCTTTTTCTCTCTGACCAGTGCATCTAGTCTATTGGACTGGGAAAGCTTGAGGAAATCGGAAAGGTCAGTATTCAGTTCCCTTAATAACAGCTTGGGATCCTTAGGTGTGGAGAGAGAAATTTCTGGCCAGGACCTCAGTCAAACCCGCCTACCACTGCCTCTCAAACATATTTTTCCCATCCCAGTTATCATCTCTTCATTCTCTGATCCCCTCCGTCATTCATCATGGTGTTTCATGGTGGTGGTGCCTCTCTGATAGCGTCTTGGTCTCAAGCTCCTTAAAGGAGAATCTCATTTCTCCTGCCTCTTTGTTACTCCTGGCGTCTGGGCCAGTGCTTGGGACAGAGGAGGCACTCTGCGTCTTGGCTCTGTGGTTGTCTCCCAGCAACCCTCTATCCTCCCCCCAACTGCACTCTCCCTCCTGGCTCTGCCCCTCTCTGGCTGTAGAGCCTTGGGCGAGTTAGAAAAACCCTTTGGACCTTGGTTTACCGTTAAGAAAACACAACTTGTCTAAGGGTTTTGGCACACTGAAGGTGCTCCACAAATCTTTGTTCCTGTCCCGAGTGGATCTTTTTCAGATGGCTCGGCCATTAGGGGATACTCTTCATCTGAGCTCCCTCGTTAGCTGTGTGTATGCACCACAAACATCACAAATCCTTGACATCTAACATATGTCCTATTAGGGAGACTAAAACATCTTTATGCATTTTATATGCTATTTCTTTACAAACTAGTTTAATCTCATGCAAACAGAAATGGTAACACTAGAGCCTCGTCTTGATATTCTTGGGGCCATGAGCAGACCCTTTCCTTCAGCTGTCAACACTAGTGTTCTAATGGGGAACAATCCTTAAACACCCACCTCACACACGCATGCACCAAATCTCACTTATTCCATTCTTTGTGCAGTCCTGGATGTCTCTAAAACCCAGATGTTTAATAACATGTGTTTTTGAAGCGGTTGATAATGAAAGACTGGGGTTTTGAGAAATCATGGGATGGAAAACCTCTCTATTCCAGCCCTGGTCTTATTCAACATCCAGCCTGCAACCTCCTGCCACAACTCATTTTTATCTGCCCTGGTAAACGTGCTGGGGATACCTGTGGACAGACACCCAGGCCAGGAAAAGGCGGTATTTGTGTAGTTGTCTTCTAATAAGGTCAAAGGCGCAACGCATTATACAGCTCTGCGGGCAGCCAGACTCATTAGAGCCGGAGTGGGCCGTGGGACTTGTGTGGGATATGCAGAGGCTGGGGTTTCATTTGGGGCCTGTGCCTGGTGGTGTCCTGGACTCTCTCAGCAGAGCCTGAATTGGGGGTGGGAGAACGGCAGCCCTGAGCATCTGGGAGCCCCACAGGACCCTTTGCCCTTCTGAATCAGAGGTCTGATTTCCACCCGGTGCTAGCTAAAGCCGGAAGCAAAGCAAAATGCAAAGACCCTGGTGCTGTTTGCAAATTCCCCGTGGCTTCCCTTGACCAAATCCTGCGGTCGCTGCCCCCCAGCTTGGGGGTGGGTGTTCCTGTGGGGCGTAGGTTGTTGAGGGAAGGTGAGCAAGGGCATTGAGCAAGCCGAGAGCCCTGCAGGCTGTATTTGGTGCCCTTAATGAATAGTGTGAGGCAAGGAGCTGAAGGCCGGAGCCTGACAGGCTGACAGGCCTGATTGCCATTTGCATGAACCGCACTCTGCCAGTGGAAGTGGCTGGAGAGAGTGATTGATTTGTTTTGCTGAGGCTCCTTTGTGGTCTTCTGGGTGGATTTCTGGCCCCACCTCTCAGCCTCAAAGCCCTTGCTTTGCCTGCTGTTGTTTTTTTATTTGGGGGTAATGAAAATTTGTTACAAGCCTTCCCTTTCATCTGTACGTGGCAGGCTGTCACAGAGAAACGAGCCATTCTGCAGCCTCACTCCTGTCCAAATTGCTAAATGTTTTTTTTCCAATTGCTTCCCTAATGGGCCGGCATAATGGGAGCGGCATGCTCTCTGCCCACGCCGGAGATGCCAGCGCATTTGTCCAGCGCACATGTGTGGTGGGCACCCGGCCCCTTCTGTCCGCGGCGGCCCGTGTGTGGTGGTGCACCTGCCCGCGCGCGCTCGCACCCGCGAAGCTGCTCCCCAGCCCGGGCCGTCACGGGGCGCTCATCCCGGCGGGCGAAGCTCGGCCGGGGGGGCGGGTGACCCACGCCGAGCCCCCAGACCCGGGGCTACCGATGGACCGGGCTGGGGCCAGCTCTTTAGGGACTCCAGTTGCTGCTTTGCGGAGGGGCGGGCTCCCGAGCTCCCCACGGCCGGCTGTTCCGCGAGCTGGATGCTCAACTGTGGCTGACCCACAGCTTTATGAGCCTAATTGCTTATCCAGGAACAGAAGTGAGGAGGTTGTGTGTGATAAGAAAATAATTTGCCAAAACTGCAACAATAAAGAGGGCCTGGTGGGATCTCTTATGGTATGAATAGCCCCGAGCAGCTGCGGATTTCTCCCTGCTTTCACAATTATTTTCATTTTTATAACAACTAAAAGCTAAATGCCTTGTACAAGGCTGGAGAATCTTGCCTCAGCTTCTCATCCAACGTTTCTTTCTCTTTCTGGGAATCTTAACATGCACACAGCCTGGACAGAACGTTCCTTGGCATCGCGGCTTCAGCGGGTCGGCTCCTTGGCCCAGTGACAAGGGCGGCGCTGCGCGGCTCGGCTGTCGCGCTCCCCGAACAATCCCCCTCGCACAGAAAGCTCCAGTTGCACCCTCTGGGGCTCCGGAACAGGTGCTCCTATTACTGCGTCCTGGAGGCAGGGAACTCTTCATCAGAAACCAGTGCCTTGTAAATCACAGCAGTTGCTTGGTTGACAGGGGACAAGCGCTCCACTTGAGAACGAATGAGGCAAACACATTCCTGCCTCTTCGAGCACTCTGCTACGTACTGAGGGCACCTCCAGCACTTACCGAGTGCCCCCGTCGTTCTACGGGGGTGCGAGTGTTACCACCGTGCGCATTTATTAAGCGTCCTCTACGAATCGGTACTTCACTGGGCACCTAGGCAGGATCGCCTAGAACCCAGGCCTTACTTAAAGTTAGACAGAACAGGTCCCCACCCGGCTCCATCAGTGAGTAGCTGAGTGACCTAAATCCTTATTTGCTCCGTGCCATGGGGATAAAGCAGCAGCACGTCACTGGACTGTAGGTGCTATTATTAATTAGATGAGAAAATAAATAGAGAGCACTTGGCAGGGTGCATGGAACCTTATTAGTACTCGATACATGTTAGCTGTAATTATTACATCTATTCCTTTCTGAGTATCTCTGTCTAGTTGGGAATACACAAACAACACAGGATAGCACGAGAGAGAGAATGTGTTAAAGGAATGCATGTAACGAGTGACAAAGACAACAAATGCTATGGTCAGAGGTGGGGCCGTCACTTAGGGCAGGGCAGCCAAAGATAGTTTTTGAGTGATACAGTTGTGTGGGCAAAGCATGTTCCAAGGTTAACTGGACTGGATTTACTGGAACAGATAAAAGAATGGAAATGGGAGGATTAATTGATTATGATACAGAAAGGGACTTAAATAAACAATACAATAAAATTAAAATGGAATGTTTCTGGTGGGAGAAGTTAGGAGAAGACTGAGCAGTCCAGGATGCTTTTAAGCCTTTTTTTTTTTTTTTTTTAACTGAATGATTAAATATAACATTGGACATAGGAAAATCTGGAAGGAAAGCTGATTCTGGAGAAAAGATTAGCTCAGTTGGAAGCTTTGGACTCATTGTTAGGCTATCCAAATAGATGACTTCACGCTGTAATTAGGACATGGATAACACAGAATAGACCGAGTAAAGAAGAGGGCTAAGATGTAAACCTTGGAGAATGTCAAGGATAGAGATTCAGTACATAGGAGCAGGGAATCTACAGCAGTAGAAAGATAGCTAGAAGTTCAATGCCATGAAGGTTGTTGGAACAGAGAGTTTCCACAAGAATAAAGTGGTCAGTAGTAGGGAATGATGAGAGGGCCAAAGAGAATGACGACTGAGAATGGGAGCTGAGAATTGGGGTACAAATGTGGAGAGATCAGTTTCAGGGGCAAGATGGGGAGTCGAAGTACCCTGTCAGGAATTAGGGAGTTCGAAGTGATGGAAAAATGGAACTGCATTATGAGCTGGGAAGTTATTAAGAGGTAGGATACATGGCATCTGTACTTAACAGACCACTGAGCACACATTTCACCCACAGTCACTCCTCTGATAGCAGGAAGATTAGGCAGGGGGAGGCAGGGAGGAATATTATCTGGGGATTAAAGGATCCTTTCTACAGTCTTTGCTAACTTACCCTGTGGGCTTTGTCTCTGCATGAGGCAGTTCTTCTCTAGAATTTTCAGTGGTCCCATACAACCTACCAAAGCCCCCAGGAGGGCTTATGAAGCTGCTTGCTCTGTCATTAAGTTTACATTTCTCATTCAGAAAAGCAGCTATTACCTTATAAGCTTCTTACAATAAGATTCTAAAGTTCCTTTTTGTTTCATTCATGCATCCATTCATTTTCCTTCAATAAATTTTGTAGTGTTCCCATGATCTACTTTGTTCCAGGAACTCCAGATATAGTGGTGAATAAGGCAGAAAAAGGTGTCTTCTTTCATAGAGCTGTTATAATAGTAGGTGGAAAGATAATAAGCATATGCTATAAGATAATTTCATGAGTAATAGTGTGTTGCAGCTGGGGAGCTAGTTTGGGAGGTGATATTTGGGCTGATTCCTGGATGACAGGAAGGTGTTAACAGTGAAGATCTGTGTACAGGGTAAGGGATGGGAAGCACGTGCAAAGGCCCTGAGGTGGATGGAGCATGATTTGACATGTTCAAGGAACTAAAGGAAAGTGAGTACAGCTGCAGTACGGTGAGCAAAATGAAGATAAATTGGAAATTTACTTCTGAGACGTAGGTAAGGTCAGGATATGTAGAAAGGGCAGGCCAAGGAGTCTGTCTTCAAGTGCAATAAGAAACTATTGGAGGATTTTGAGAAGGGGAATGACTTGGTCTATTTATGTTTGTAAAAGAACGTACTGGCCACATGGATTAGTGGAAAGGGTCGTGGGGGACAAAAGTAGAGGCCACTGGAGGGTTGTAAGCAGGAGGGTGATGTAATTGTTTTGATAGCCTTGTGGGGACCAGATCATGGTGGAGCTGGGAGACATTATATTGCAGTAATCAGGACAGAAAAGCTGATGAGGATTCACACTGGGGAAGAAGCAGTGGAGGTAAGGGCAAGTGGCCAGATAGGAGATAGACTTTGGAGGTAGAGCCACTGGGGCTGCCCGAGAACTGGATGTCAGGAATCAGTATGGAGTCTTGGGTGTTTTATTTTAGCAAATTGATCAGATGATTGTAACTGATCAGATGGCTGTATCTCGTACGGAGATGAGGAAAACTCCATGACAGATGTTCTAAACACTGTGAACTTTGTACTGCCCATTGTTTCCAGAGAATCGACTGGGATCACCCTTAAAACTAAAGGCATGAGCCAAAAAAAAAAAAAAAGTTGAAAAGGAATGATAGGCATATAGAGGTTTATTATATTATCTCAATATTTGTGAATATTTGAAAATATCTATAATGAAACTTTTTTTTAAATTTTTTATTTATTTACTTGAGACAGAGAGAGGGAGCACAAGCAGGGAGGAGGGTCAGAGGCAGAGGGAGAAGCAGACTCCCCACTGAGCAGGGAGCCCGATGTGGGGCTTGATCCCAGGACTCCAGGATCATGACCTGAGCTGAAGGCAGCCACCTGACCAACTGAGCCACCCAGGTGCCCATATAATAAAAAGTTTTAATAAATGGAGTGACATGAAGTCTTCCTTTCAGCCAATGAATACCAATCGGATAGAAATAAGAGTCTTTACCAAGTTTTTAAATAAATACCAAGAAGATTAGTTGAAGCACTAGGTGGAAAAGGTGCTTCCTTTGGCCCACTGAGGCAGCTTCAAGGGCAAACTGCACAGCTTCACACACTGCACCCAGCTCATGTCTGGAAGAAAAGCATTACTAGCAGGGGAATTAAATGGCTGCCAATTTGTGAGCACCCAGTCCTAATATGTTTATTGATTTGGGGTTCCAGTTTAGTGCTTGAGCCGTCTCTATCCATCAAATTTTCCACATAAGAGCATAAATCATCCTGGGCATTGCGTGTGTGTGTGTGTGTGTGTGTGTGTGTGTGTGTGTGTGTTGGGGGTGGTTAGCTCAACTGCCTAGAGTTGGAAATATGGAGACTGTGGGTTCAAATCCAACTCCATGCAGATCCAGGTTGGATCCTGAGTAGCAATATGTTGACTGCTTCAGTGTCCTTGATAAAGATAATAATGATCACTACAATTGCTCAGCAGTGTATTTATGCAGAAGATGGATTTTAAGCCACAAGATAAAGGGACAAAATGACACCCCACTGCCAGCATTTAAAAACACACAGATATACAATAAAATGTTCTTCCTAATTATCAGATTACTTTGTATTTCAAGGGAGACATTAGGGTGGGGCATGAGAGCTGGGAGAATACGTTGTCTCCTGAAAGATATTGGTAATTCCTCAGGTGGGCTCAGAATATTCTGTGTATTAGGATAAACAAGGACATTTTCTATGTCCTTCTAATAAAACTATTTGCTCTTGTGGAAGGTCCTGACAGTGAGGGGATTCAGAAAATTATAACATTAAGAGGTAATTAGTGGAGATGTATTTCTAAATAAAAGGTAGTGATTAAGGACAATGTAAGGGACACCTGGGTGGCTCAGTCAGTTAAGCGTCTGCCTTTGGCTCAGGTCATGGTCCCAGCGTCCTGAGATCTAGCCCCACATCGGACTGTCTGCTCAGCGGGGAGCCTGCTTCTCCCTCTGCCTCTGCCGCTACCCCAGCTTGTGCTCTCTCTCAATCTCTCTCTCTTTCTGTCAGATAAATAAATAAAATCTTAAAAAAAAAACAAACCCATGATGTAAAACATGAATGCCATTTTTGAAAGGTTGAGGTTGTGATTAAAACACTCATTCTAAAATCTGGGTGATCATTATAGAGTTACAATTGTCAGCCACAGAATAGTTCCATTTGGGTTTACTCCCAGTAGACTTGACAAAGTCTTCATGAAATTATGAAAAATTATGAAGTTACACTCTTTGTACCAAATTGACCCTATTGCCATATGCCTTGATATTTAACCAGGAACATTTCTTAACCTCTGCGAACAAAATTTGTTTGGGTAAAGTATTTAGCAATATATATTAAGAGTCTTAAAAAATGTTTTAAGCTGGGATCCCTCTTTGATATGATAATTTAAGGAATTAGAGATACAGCCAAAGATTTAAATACAAGGATAGCTAATGAAGCTACAGAACACAAAACAAAAAAAACTCTAGCAACTTTTTTTGAGATTTCCAAGAGTAGATGACTTATTGAACAAGCTATGATGTGTATACATAATGAAATAATATGTGGTCTTTAAAAATGCTTAGCAAGTGTAACTAATGATTAATGACATAGGACATTGTTCCTGTTATAATTAAAATATTAAGTAATAAAAGAAAGATATGGAAACGGGCATATGTATAAATATATGGTACTGCTCAACGATGTAAAAAGAGAAATATATATGTTTGTAATAGATGTATACACAGAAAATATACCTTATGTATAGCGTATACAAAACATGTTTATTTTGAATATATTCATGGAATATGTGTATGTTATGTATACATATATACATATGTGTATATATGTGTGTGTAAACACACACACAGAAAAAAGACTGGAAGGAAATATACCAAAGAGTTATTGTAGTCATCCTTGGATGGTGAAATTATGGGTAGGTTTTTTGTTATTTCCCAAATTTTCAGGAATGAACATGTGTTACTTTTACAATAAAAATGTTATTATTCATTTTTAAAACACAACTGACACCACCATGAAAAACAACGTAAAGTCAAGCTTTGGATGCAACTACCCCAGACTCGCACTTCTGCTGTGTGAGAATTCGTGTGCGTACCCATATGTGTTTCTTTTTAATGTCCGAATTTAGCAAGACAGATTGGAGCCTCATCTCTGCAAAGCCAGGTTCCTCTTGCTCAAGGAGAATATTCCTTGTTTATGCTGCAGGCAAAACAACTAGTTTTGTTTTGTTTTTTTTTTTTTTTTTTTTTAAACCTCAGGTCTGTTGTGAAAATGAGCCATCTGTGGCAGCCATGGTGTTTTTCCCCAACCTAATAGCACCTTTCATACTGAACTCTTGGGCTTTTCCAGGCGCTTTTGACAGCTGCAGAATGATTATGTAGTTTTTCTTTTTTTAAGATAAACTGGTAGAAGACGGTATACTGGGAAACCTTGCATATGTATGTAGTGTGGGGAATAAATAAATGAAAGCAAAACAAGCCCTGCGGTTGGGTTTGAGGAATGCCACAGGGAAGACCAGTCTCTGCTGACTAATGCTTGGCTGTGGCGAGCTGGCCTCGTGACATACCTTCTTCACTTTAGGAATGGGGGGAAGGTCCTCCCCATCGTCATTTTATGTAAATATATTAGAGTGTGTCAGACACAGAATAGGTAGGTGGAAAACTTTTTATTTTATTTTATATATGTTTTTAAAGATTTTATTTATTTGAGAGAAAGAGCGAGCGAGCACAAGCAGCGGGGGCAGCAGAGGGAGAGGGAGAAGCAGACTTCCCGCCGAGCAGGGAGCCCGATGCGGGGCTCGATCCCAGGACCCTGGGATCATGACCTAAGCCGAAGGCAGACGCTTAACTGACTGAGCCGCCCAGGTGCCCCGAAAACGTTTTATTTTAATAAATGAAAGAACGAATGAAGATTCAGTTAAGGTAATTTCTTCCTCTGGTGACTGGAGGACCCACCTTTCCACCTTACCCACCTGCATTGGTGAGGGGCCATGCAGATGCCCCTGCTCAAGAGAAGGAGGCAGGGCACCCGCACCCTCATAATCCAGGGAGAGGCACATCATGATGCCCTAGATATTTTAAGCAACCCAAGGATGAACAGGTCCTCTCCATCTATGAAAGAAAGCAACCATGCGCCGTTACTGGTGTTACTTTATTAATATCGCATCCTCCTACTTTCCCTGATGAGTCCTTTTAAAAGTTACAAGGCAGGGTTTGCCACCGACTGCCAACTATAGCAGGAGAGAAACTGGATGCAAATTCTGTGGCAGAGCAGGTTCCAGACAGTCCTCCATGTACAGCGCGGGGGCTTCCCCTGGTGGAGCCATTTTCCTGACGCCCTATTTCCCTGCTCACCTGCATCCTCAGAGTTTTGAATTTTGGCAGCTTTCCCTTTGATGGAAGAAAGCTGGAAGTAACTCCAGCTCATTTTCCTTGAGTCGTCAGTGTCACTCCATACATCATCAAGCAGTGGAGATCGTGGATCACGGGGATCCTCCCCCTCCAAGGCAGCTGGAGAAGTACATAAGGCGGGCTAACGCTTAAACTCAAGCCTCCTCAGCTAGCTTGGCACTTCCCCTTAATAGTGAAACATATCTTTGACAGTCCACAAAAGCCTCCCTTCTGGGCCTTCTTTGTCTAAACTTAATATTTCCTGTATTAAGTCTTATAACAATTGTCGTGAGGAAGGTTGAACGGTAAAGAATTCAGAATCAATTAAGACTCCTCCAGGAAATCAAAACCTTCTGTTAAGCTGTAAAATGCTCTGGGATGAATTGGTGTCACCTGATAATATTGCACCAGAGTATGTATTGTAAAGCCTGATACTCAAGGCCAAGTGTCTCTTTCTACAAAAGCTACAATCCCCTCACCACATGAAGTGTATCAGCGCTAGAAGAATAGAAATAATGAGTGATTATACACCACCTTAAGTGATGGTTCTTTTTACTAATATTGATAGAAAAGACTCTTCCTCCTTGTGACCACCTCCACGGCTCTTAGGAACAGATACTGCAGTGGCGATGAGAAGGCTGGAATGTCCTGCGGTCCGTCGTGAGTGTCTCATAGTGGGGTTCTTTTCTTAAAGTATAATTCTGAGATTAGTAGCTACAGATTAAGGTAACTGCAGGATCCCAGGCAGTCTGAGACCAGGGGGACTCCCAGTGGCTGAACACAAGGTCAAAGTCTTGATGGGTAGTCACAATACCTAGGTCCCAGGGAATGAGAAAACATTTACCTTTAAATCAATAAGTGAGCAGAACCAAGAACTTTTCACAGAAAAATAAAAATTTGCCATCAGAATGCCCAATGAGCCATAAAGTTATGCTAAAAAGACAGAGGCCCAGTTTATGCATCCTTCCCGACCTAAAAGTTCCACAAGAGACCATTGGAGGGACAGTGATGAGACAGGTAATGCAATTCAGTCTTCCCAGATTTAAGAATTCTGATATATGAACAGATAATGTCATGAGAAAACGCACCTGAATTTCAAAAAGGATAGTCAACACTTCTTCTTTCATCAGTCGTTAATCGTTGCCTTTGTGTTCTTTTTTTACATGGCGTTTAGAGATGGGACCTCCAGGCTTCCTCCACAGACTAGACTGAAGAACATGAGACATGTATTAATAGCCCAGAGGCTGTGATTGCTAAGCGCTTGTGCATATTTCCTGTGCTGAGGTCCTTCATTAGCCTGGCTTGACTGGGTTTTTTTTGGGGGGGGGGGGGCTGCTTTTTCTTTAATGGGCCAGACCTCATTTTTATTCCTACTTCTGGGAAGGACTGTTTGGCTCATGTGAAACTTTTCTGGGCTTTGTTAATGGGGCAGGCATGTTGCTTGGGCCGGTAGGTAATTTTAGTAGTATATAGGTGGTTAATTCCATTGCCAGGGACGTTGAGCTCTCTACATGGTCAGTTTGCTGTGTGCTCACTTGCTGCATATACACAGAGCTCACTGCAGAAATACCTACTCTCAATGCAGCATGCAAGCTGTTAGCAATCTTCTTTACATTACCTGAGGCCCACTCCATCACCCCTTTCACTTAATATGATAGATTGCAGGACATAATATAGAAAAATGTAGTGTGTGTGGCATATAAACTCACAGTGCATATCGGATTTAATATACAGTGCACAGAAGCCACTCTATAATACATAGTCAAAAAGGCTGCAAGCTGTTGTATTGATGCTGTGCCCAGTTCAGGAGAATAAGGCAAGTTTCCATTGCCAGAAAAGAGCATAGTATTCAATTTCTCATCCAGTATAGAGTATAAATAAAACATGGTGTACGGTAATACCAAACTGCATGAAATGATTTCCCTTAGTACATAAACTTATAGCACCCCAGTCTTTGCTTCAAGTTGAATTTTCCCAGTTCTCTCGGATGGCAATAGGGAATTATCTGACCTTCTGCAGCAAGAACTTCCCACTTAACAGATTCTAGGGCTCCGCTGGGCCTCACGCTAATGGACAGCCATTAACCATCTTGGAGCTCCTCAGAATTCCCTGGAGCTTTGCAAGCTGAGCTCCTGGATCTCTCCAGAGTCAGAAGCTGACAGGCAGCTGTCAGTCAATTGGAAATTTCTTAACGCTATACCCTGTAGCAAATAAAAGTGCTCCGTATTTATAATGAGAAAAGATGATTGTGCCGACACTAATATGATTTAATAAAAACATTAACCCGGTAGATGTAGTCTAGTTATCTACGTATAAATGCCTATGTATTACGTAGTCCCTCTTATTTCTAGAGAGCTATTGATTAAGTTTCTCTGCCGTTCTTGAGCACGGTCAGAAAATTCTGCCTTTACAACCATACCTTCGGAAGGGTAGCTGTCAGCTATAGAAGTCCCCAATTTCTGTGAAAGTGTGAAAATGAGACGACCGAAGAAGATACTTTCTAAAGCAAATCTTAAATTATATTAACGTTACTGCTTTCATAGGGTTACATGGTCTAAAGGGACAAAAGAGGACTAACACCAGAGACTTCGGAGATGAGTCTCATCTTGGTTCTTCCTTCAGTGGGTAACTTACTGTAGCTTTATTTGTCTCCGTCTCCCCATGAGTGTGGTTTGGTAAGCTGACGCCTACTCTGCATGATCCATTGGTTCAGGTCTGGGTGCTACTTAAGAGTGGGAATGCAGTGGTTTGTCGAGAAGGGAAACAGGCAGGGGTACTTTCCTTTAGGCTTCTGCAGAGATGTGAGTCAATCATTCTTTTGAGAACAGCTCTCAAGCTGATGCACAACTGGTTGTGAAGTCATGGTTAAGAGGGAATTTTAAGTGACTACTGCTATTACTCTTTAATCTTGGTGATTAGAGTACAATGTATTTTACCTCTCATATCACGAACCTTTTGTCATTGCTGACTCTAAAATATAGGAAATAGATATCAACTGGGAGCAAAGGAATTAAGAACTGTCCTCGCAAATCTGCGACTTTCACTGACAGAACAGATAAAGGACATAAATGAGTAGGAGATCCTGATTGTTATTCTGACTTGTTGCTGATAACGCCGGCCAACAGATCTGCTTAATTAAAGCCGTGGCCTTTTTATGGTCAGTTCTTTAATTCTAAATGTTTTTAATCTAAAATACTTTCAGACTTAGAGAATGCTGTAAGGGTAGTGCAAAAGATTCCTGAATATTCTTCACTCAAATTATTATAATTTTTTTTCCATATTTGCTTTCTGATTCTCTCCTTATATATTATTATTATTATTACTATCATTATTATTAAATATTCATTTGAGAGTAAGTTGCAGACATAAAGGGCCTTTTCTCCTAGATACTTTTTTTTTTAAGATTTTATTTATTTATTTGAGAGAGAGAAAGAGAGCGAGCACCAGCAGTGGGGAGAGGGAGAGGGAGAAGCACACTCCCCGCTGAGCAGGGAGCCCAATGCAGGGCTTGATCTCAGGACCCTGGGATCATGAGCTGAGCCGAAGGCAGACGCTTAACCGACTGAGCCACCCAGGAGCCCTCTTAGATACTTTTACGTGCGTATAGAACAAGGACATCTTACATAAATGCAGCATAATTATCAAAATCAAGAAAATAACATTAATAAAATGATCTAATCTATAGACCTTACAAATTTTTTCAGTTGTCCTAATAAATACGTCTTTATAGCAAAGAGAAAAAAAATTCTATGCCAGTATCGAATCTAGGATCAGACATGGCATTAAGTGATCATGTCTCTCTAGCCTGTTTTAATCTAGAATAGTTCCTTACTCGTTCTTCATCTTTCATGGTCTTGTCCTTTAGTAGCATGTCCCTTAATCTGGGGGACATGTTTCCCCATCATTAGCAAATTGCCTCTTAAGTGAAATTTTCAAAGGAAACGTTTGGAGGAAGTTCCCATTTTTCTTAGGGCAGGTGATTCTGTCCAAGTCTGGTGTGGAAAAGTATTGAAACCAGAGAAGGAACAGTACAAGCCACAGTATAAAATAGAAATAGGTTGCCCACGGAATTATCTTCATAATTGGGTCTGAGCTAGTTCCTGCCACATACTCTCCCCCACCCCCCTTCAAAGCACTGTATTGAATCTGGTACTGTGTCAACACAATAGGCAAAATGAGCTCCTGAGCATGGGTACCTGAGCTTAGAATTTGGTATGGAAATGCATAACTCACAAATGAAGGGCCATGCATATGTGTTTTTGGTTTCTTGCATCACCTTTCATTATCTTAAGACTGAAAAGTTAATAACCCAGTGTGTAATCATGCCATTATCAGTTTACATTGTAGTAAAGCCCATTCGAATGATGATTACATATGTTAATGAGTGTCGTTATAATGCACTACACAGTACATTACCTTCAATAAATATAATTGTTTATGCACTTTAATGAGGGTATATAATGCCCCAAAAGTAATGGTATTGACTGAATTGTGATTTATTGCTCTAAAACTTTGCCATTAGGAGAGGAAATCTTACAAAACCTTTTATGTTTACCTAACTTTCTTTCGCCCCCTAAAAGCTGCCACTCATCTCTCCCTCCCCCTGTTACAAGAAGAAAATAGCTCCAAGACGCTTCACAATGTTCCCTGTCAATGCTTTTCTCAACCTGAAGAAGCAGGAGGTGGGTTCATTTAAAGGGTTTAATGAAGATCATTATGTTTACCCCTTAGTAAGGTTTAATGCATTATCTGGCAACAAAACTGATGCCACGTCAGAATTTTGGCTCCAAATCAAATAACAAGGAATAAAAAACATTGTTTGTTAAACTACACACTAGGAATAGAAAATAAGGCCAGGGATAGCATTTGGCCCAGCGTCCTGCATCAGGCCAGGGAAGGGACAGAGCATGATTAAATTGTCTTTGAATGTACAGACCTCCAGCTGGGGACAAAGAGAGGGCGGGTGGACCCCACATAGTTAATTCTAATTCCAAGAGCTTCTTTCCTCCTCTCCTTGGAATCTTTCTCTAAGGGAAAATTTAGTCTCATCTTGACAATGAAGCTGAAAAAATCCTTATATCTGATAAATAAGAAATCCATAAAACCTAGTTACTGTGTATGATGGGTACTTTGTTTTTCAAACTAATATAGGTAATAAACATAAGAACTGGAGTCTCCAAATGGGCTTCACATTGCCATACATTTTGGTTTCTAAGCAGACGGACATCCTGTAGCTAATGTCCTCTGCAAAGATTTCATTAATTAGAGTGCTAGGAATTACTTGCTAATATGTACAGACACTAAAGTCACTGCTCCTAGGCCGAACCTGAACCAAAACTCACTTATGCCAGTCATCATTCCCTTCTCTCCACCCAAGGAATAGAATCTCATTTGGAGCATTATCTGTCTTTGGTTTTAGTGTGTATATTACCCAGCTAATTTCCAGCCTAGCTACTATCTGGTTCTTACCCAGAATGTGCATCTGAACAGTAATTGGGGAGTGACCCATCACTCTCTTGTTATCACATCCTTCAGCCTACGGATGGCACAGACTTCCTATGAACAGCCAGCTTGTAGGAGGAACTTGTCCCTGAAATCACGGCGAATGGAACTCTGTTGCCTTTGGAAGCAAATTTGCATAGAAGGTCTCCTGGTTTGTTTGTTTGTTTGTTTTTTCCATCTCCACAGCATACTATCTGAAAGGATTTTCAGGAGTCTTTATGAATAAATAAAACTGCACAACTTAAAGAAAAAGATTAATTCATCTAGATACTCTAAATGCCCTGTAGAAATGACAACAGGGGATCAGTACTGGCATCTTAAAAGGATTTTTTGAACAATAGCAGTTTCTTAAAACAGATTCCCAGGATGGAAGGTAATCACTTGAGAAACTTGCCAAGGTTTACGATAGTGTTCCAAGTAGTTTGAAAGTCAGTAGTTTTGAAAAAAAAAAAAAAATTGACATTGAGATGCAATCTGTGGTAAGAACTAATTAATTTTTTTTTTTTGCTCCTAAGAATAATTTATTATTTACACTTCTTATTATATATGTATTTTAGCTTCATTAGTCTGCAATGCTGGAAAAAATTATACCTTCAAGTCCTATTTATCAAATTAATGGTGCAATTTCATAGTGACACATTCCACATTCATTTAACCAAGTACAGTAAAAATGCATTTAAATTAGATTAGTGTGATGTAATAAAGATTCCAGTGTAGGGGGTGATATTTTAGCTGAAGAGAAACACCCAGATTGAGTTGAAAGCAACTTTGAGATAATGCTTCAAAATTGATTTTGGCACTGATTAAGTGAAAATATCAGTGATGATGACTCTCTAGTCTAACTCCCTCTGCCTACCTATTGTTACGCTTTACCATGACAAGGGAGAAAAGACTCAAAGACTTAACACAGCCCTGCAGCAGGACACTTAAACTTTGCTCAGCCAAAGGCTCTGGTGGTAACTTGTCCAACGCTTCCGGATTGTGACAGATTTGCACATGATACAGATAAAAACTGCATGTGTCATTTTTGTCAATTAGTTTATCATTGTGGATCATTAAAAGCACCACTGTACCCATCAAGTATTATGTTGCTATGGATGCTACACCTCACTTACAACCATTAGGAAGGGGTTGGAACTTGTAATATCGCCCATGCTACATTTCCACGTTAAATGTTGTGGTGTCCACATCTGAGGATGTTCCCTCTTAACCATACATCATAAAATTGTGTGTGTTTCTATAGATATGCCCATGCCATCATGTTGCAAGGCCCTAGAAAGCTCTGAAATGGCTGAAATGTGAGTTTAACACAGGATGTAATACAAAATAGTGCTTAAGGAATACTTCCAAGATTTTGGGCCTTTTTGGAGATTAAGTGACATAATACACATAAAAGCACCTGGCATATAAAAGTCTTGTATGGTGTCAGCTAAATTGGAATCTGAATCCATAGAGTGGAAGGTTTTTTACAGAAACTATAGAGCAAGCACTAAGATAGAGACAAGGGTGGTGGTGCTCTGTAAAATATATCCAGTAAGTTTTATTGTTTGTTTATCATAGGCAATTCTACTAATGGACATATTTTTAGAAATTAGGAGAAAGCAATGAGGGGTATAAAGTGGACAGTTGATGGTGGTCCACAGCTGCCTGGGTCCACTGAATGAGTTGCTGGAGCATGCTGGTCCTGAATGGGTTTCTCTGAACCTTGGCAATGGGGTGAGGAGGGAGAAATTGAGCAGAAAACAGACCATAATCCTCTCTTGGCCATGCCACCACCAGATAACCAGCCATCTTTGTTTATACTCACCCACTCAAAAAGAAGGATCTATAATGAGGTCTCAGGAAAGAAATGAAAGTTAAAGAAATGAGAAGTGATATGAAGCAGACTTAAAAAGGAGGTTTCCATGGGGCACCTGGGTGGCTCAGTCAGTTGAGCAACCAATGCTTGGTTTTGGCTCAAGTCATCAATTCAGGGTCCTGGGATTGAGCCACGCATCAGGCTCCACGCTCAGTGCAGAGTCTGCTTGAGATTCTTTCCCCTTCCCTTTCCCTCCCTCTCTGTTTCTCCTCCTGCTCTCTCTCTCTCTCAAATAAATAAATAAAATAATTTTAAAAAGGAGGTTTCCGGTTTGGGGGGGGGTGGGGGCAAAGGGACCAAAAACAGTGTAGATTTTAGAAGGCAGAAAAGAACAGTGATGTTAGAAGAACTTAAATCATGACCAATAATTAGTTTGCCAATTACTTAGAAACGTAATGGGTTGGCAACTCCCTGGGAAATCTGAGACTGTGTAGACAACCAATTTGAATAACTGACATGAAAGTATTTCTGGTCAGCCAGGATGATACAGACTGGCCATTTACGGCTGTCAAATCATCTCAAGAACTGCCAGTCTGTTACTTAACTGCTTTCAGAGGGTCCAAGGAACCCTGTCTCTGGTGGCAGGATTCAGTGATAAGATGACCCTAGTCTGCAGTCATTAAATGCCTCTGGTCCCTGGACTTGAAATCAACATTAAAAAATTAAAAAAAAAAAAAAAAAAAAAGGTGAAGCTAAAAATTCCTTTGGGTTCAATTTTATATCTCTCTTTAAAAAAAACCTACTTTATAAATAATCAGACAAAAATTGATATTTTTTAAGTATATCATTTTATAAATTTTAACAAACGTATAGATTCTACTACCATTGGGACACAGAACAGGATACAGAACAGTTCCTTGTCCTCCCAGAACTTCTTGCTCTCCCTTTATAGTCACCCTCTCCCTCATCCCAACCTCCAGCAACCACTGATATATGGTCCATGTCTACAGTTTTATCTTGTTGAAAACACCACCTAAATGTAACCGTCGAGTATGCAACACTTGAAACTGGCTTCCTTTACAGAATAATGTTTTGAGATTTATCCAAGTTGCTGAATATATCAAAAGTTTGTTTCTTTTTATTACCGAGCAGTATTTCATTATATGGATGTACCACAGTTTGTCTATTCAACCATTGAAGAACATTGGGTTGGTTCTCGTTTTTGGCAATTAGAATAGAGCTGTTATAAACATTCATGAACAGATTGTTTCAAGAGTAGACATGTTCATTTTTGCAGCGTGGATATTCAAAATGAAATTGATGGATTATAGGTTAAGAGCATGTTTAAACTGCCAAACCATTTCCACAGTGCTATAACATTTTGCATTTCCAGCAGCAATAGAGAAGAGCTCTGTTGTGTCACAGGGTCAGTATTTTTTATTTTAGTCATCTTAATAAATGTGTAGTAGTATCTCACCATGGCTTAAATTTCCATGTCTCTAGTGACTAATGTTGAGCATCTTTTCATGTGCTTACTTTCCATCCTTATATCCTCATGGATGAAGGGTCTGTTCCAATGTTTCACCCATGTTTAATTTTTTTTCTTATTTGTTTTAAGAGTTTTTTTTAAAAAAATATACTCTGGATACAAGTCCTTTGTCAGATCTGTGATTCAGAAATACTTTCTTCCAGTATGTAGCTTGCCATTTCATTCTCTTGACATTGATATTCACAGATCAAATGTTTTTAAATTTATGATTTTTTTCTTTTATGGACTGTGTTTTTGGTGTCATGTGTAAGATTTCCTTGCTTAATCCAAATCAGGATGATTTCCTTCTATATTGTATTCTAGATATTTATAGTTTATGCTTTATGTTTAGATCTGTGATCCATTTTGAAGTAATTTTTGAATAAGATGTGAGGTTTAAGTTGACGTTTGTTTTTTAGCATATGGATGTACAAATTACTGATCATTACTGGATTGTCTTGCAGCTGGTGCATGAGAGAATGAGAGAATGGAAATAAGAGAAGAAATAGCCATACAAAGTGGAGAATTTCTGCACTCTCTGATTATTAGGAGTTCTCCTCCTTACTCCTCCAACCAGAGCTAGAGGCTTTCTCATGGACCTCACTCTCTGCTCTGGGTGTTCACTTCTGGTGTCAGCTGCTTTTAGTTTAGGCTGAGAGATACTGGGGAGGAATAGATGGTGAATGTGCCACTGGTCCAATGGTACTGCAAGTCTGGTACTCTTTCCTGATTAGTCTGCTGCTATTTACTCCTCAGGGACCCCAATGTAAGCTCTGTGCATTCAGTTCAGGTTTTATAGCTGTGGGAGAGATGCGTTTTGTGTGCTTATTGCATCTTACCTGGAACTCTCTCATCTTTCTTTTATTGCCTCTGTCTAGTACATTTATATCTTCCACTCCAACTCCCTTCTTCACCACCCCACCCTCAAAACTTACCATTAAAATTCAAGTTGGATTGTTCCATATTATTTCCTCTGTCTGAGAGGTTGATATTTCCTCAAGAGAGATTAGGTCATTTGACTCATTATTTTATTCATGGGCTTTGACCTGCCCCCCCTCAAAAAAAATTAAGAATTATTTTAGGTTTGCAACCTCATGGCAAATGTTAGCCTTTAGTGCACAGGATGAGGAAGTGCAGTAGGTAAACAGCAGTCAACTTGTGAGCATGGAGCCTTAAATCTTTAGCAAACATTTCCTACAACTTTTATCAAAATTAGGATGCAGTCAGAGTCTTGAGTCCTGGTTGGACTAATATTCCACTGAGCATTAACTTTTATGGAAAGATTATATTCACTTCTTTGCACCTTGATATTTTGTTCTTTATGTCAACTCCAATGATTTAACTATCTAAAGTAAAGATGATTTCAACTTTACTTTATCATAGGAAGGATTCTATGGTAGTCCAATTGCCTTCTTTGCTCTTACAGGCAATTTGCTTCCACACTATCATAAAAAGGTGAGACCTTGGCAGGGCTTCCAAAATCTGGGGCTCCAATTCATTCACCTCTGCTACCCCCAGCTCCTGCCCATGACCACTGATGTTGTATCTCCCTGTTGTGTCTTTTGCTTAGATTTATACAACCAACAGTTATTGTTGACTGACTTGTAGCATAGACAATAAAAGCTTAATGAAAGGGAGTAAGTACTCAGCTATTTGTTTTAGCTCCTCTTTTTCTTCTGTTTAAAACCAAAAGCTTTAAAAAAAAAAAATGGAAGAAAACACAGTGACTTGATCTTGGGTTGCTAAAAAATATGATTTCCTATTTTTTATCAAGTTCTAAGATCCAATACTAATTCTCTCTGTTGTGGATTTGATTCGTCTAAATATGCTGATGGAAAGACACTGATAAGTAGGAGTCAAAGAAGACCAACATTTGGGAACTTCAGGGTCTGGAACCAAAGACAGCTCACAAGAGGGCAGTGAGAACACAGGTGCTCTGATTCTAGGAAGGAACAGTCTTGGATGCAAGAGACTCCCTCAGGTAAAATGAAGAAGTTAATTCTTGGCCCTATATTCAGGACTATATTCCTTCCATGCTAGCTCCTACTGGCATTTTTCTTTAATCTATTGATCATTTCCTGCCAGGGTCTAAAATAATAAGGGAATTAAAGCTCTTTTTTCTCTACCACAGCCTGCCCTGCACTCAGGACACTAGCACAGTAAAGACTTGGCAAAGTTCTTTGGAGATCACAAAGGTCATTATCTAGGCTGAGTTTAAATTTAATATTCAAAATACGTAAAAATTTACTATTGTGACTACTCTAACGAGACTTGATTTCTCCCTGTGGTTCTGGGGGAAAATATCCTGGTAGTTTTGCCCCAGTGAAGTGTCAGAGTGGATGCCTAAAATAACACATTAACTTTTGAAGTTTTAAGATGTCTTTGCTCTGATCCTAGAGAAATGACTACATATCTCTATGCTTCAATTCTTTCATGTACACAAAGGGCAGATGCTGCTCACTTGCCCTACATGATTGTTACAGAGAAAACTAGTTAAATGATTCTGAAATACTTTATAAGTACAAAGTACTGGAAAATGCCAATTAATGGCAATATAGTTCCACATATAGAAGGGAAAATATTGGTATAAAAGATAAAGGAATCTTGGGGCACCTGGATGGCTCAGTCATTGGGTGTCTGCCTTCAGCTCGGGTCATGATCTCAGGGTTCTGGGATTGAGCCCTGCATCGGGCTCCTTGCTCAGCGGGAAGCCTGCTTCTCCCTCTCCCACTCCCCCTGCTTGTGTTCCTGCTCTCGCTGTGTCTCTCTCTGTCAAATAAATAAATAAAATCTTAAAAAAAAAAAAGATAAAGGAACCTAATAGTCCTAGAAAAGATAGAGGAAAAATTCTAAAATATTCATAGCCTGAAGCTAAAGATTTTCCCTGGAACAGAGCAAAAGAAAATTAAAAACCAGCTACTTTCAGTTTCTGCTTAGGATGTAGACAGTTGGAAAGAACAACATTCATGCCCTTAGGAACAACAGCAGAAAAAGGGTGGACACACCACTTCAAGTTAACAACTTTTTTTTTTAACCCATAAGGGAACTGAGGTCATGTGGCAAGCAATTAGCCAAAACCTAAGAAGATACAGTTTTCCTTCAGAGTAAGACCAGACCTGAGCACTTGTTTACCTGAGGCAGATGTAGCCAAACAGAAGTAGAAAAAATTCATCAAGAATTGTTAATGAGTTGGTAGAGATTGAGTGGGCGGTGATAGACTATGTAGCTCCTTGGGACCACAGGTATCGGGATAATTTGCACCATCTTTTAGGTTCTTCTCTATGTACCTTACCAGGCACTTGGAAAAAAGGACTGGAGGCAGTCCCCAACCCATCCCTTGTGGTGTAAATCTGAGGGAAGGAGCAGTAGCTGCTATGAGAGGGACACAGAACTCTGCCCATACCCCCAGTCCTTACCCCTATATGGAAACATAAGGTTTAAATTGCAGGGAGAAAGACAACACACACTACCACCCTTAGAACACTGGAGAAAACCCATTGTAGCTAAGGGAGGTAAACATAAAAATTACTCTTTCCCCCTGGGAGGAGGGACAGGATTATGTGCTGGGACTACAACTGGGGGAGGGCCAGAGAAAAAGCCACAAGTGTGACCCAGACAGTTCTGCCTAAGACTGCAGCTTAATTAGCTCAACAGAGAATGCCCTCCTTGCCCTCCACCATCAGACTAACAACCTTCAAATACAAGTAATAATGAAGTATACTGCTGGGATAGTAGCAAGAGCATGGAGAGATATCCTCTCAGAAGTGCAGCACAAAGCAAAGACCAGAGCTGAGGATGGAGCAGATAGTTGAAACATTTCTGAAAACATTGTCCCCACATTAAATGCAAGGTATCAATAGAGGAATTTGAAGCCTATGGCACACTGAGGGTAATCAAGGAAACCCCAAAGTCCCAAAACAGCTCAATTCCTAACTAGACTGACTCAGTCTCCCACACTAAAAGCCACACACACACACACACACACACACAATGCCCATCATTAGGCAAACAAAGAAACAAATAAGCAAAAGACAAAAACAACAGCAACAACCCACCAAAATCAAAATAAAAAAAAACTACTTCATTTCAACCTTTTTTGTCTTACAAAAGATATTAGGCTTTTAACAAAAATTTATGAAAATCATTGCATATGAAAAAGCAAGGGAAAAGTAAAAGACCCAACACATTACTAAGACACAGAGCAATTGACAGAACCAGACTCAGATATGATATAAAAGTTGAAATTATAAGACAGGGAAATATAAATAACTATGATTAATACATTGAAGGCTATAATGGAAAAATTAGAACAAAATGCAAGATAAAATGGAATTTTAGCAGAAAGATGGAAACTATAAGAAAGAGTCAAATGGAATTCCCAGGAATGAAAAAAAATAGTAACAGAGGTAAAGACTGCTTTAAATGGACTTATTAGTAGACTCACATAGCCAAAGAGGGAATCAGTGAACTTGAAGATAGGTCAATAGAAATGACCCAAACTGAAAGACAGAGAGTTAAAAGAATAATGACTTAGAATTTATTATTATTTATAACAGAAAATAGAGCACAGATGAAAAATGTTAAAGAACTTCAAGCAGGATAAGAAAATTACACACCTAGGTATTTCATATTTAAGCATCTGAAAACAAGAAATTTTGAAGACAGCCAGAGGGGGGGAAAAAAAGAGACATTACATGCCAAGGAATGACAGATAAGAATTACAGCAGACTTCTTGTCAAAAATTATGAAAGTCAATTTACAATGAAGTGATGTCTTTAAAGTGCTGAAATTAAAAAAAAGTCAATCTAGAGTTCTATACTCAGACCAAATATCTTTCAAAAATAAATAGAAATACTTTCCCAGAAAAACAAAAACAGAAAGAATTAATTTCCTGCATACTCTGCAAGAAAGATTAAAGGATATTCTTCAGGCAAAAGGAATGATACCAGGCAGACATTTGGATCTGTATGAAGGAATGAAGAGTGCCAGAAATGACTGAGAGTAAAAATAAAATTCATTTTAATTACCATTAATTACTCTAAAAGTTCAATGAATGTCTAAAACCAAAAAAAAAAAAAAAAAAAGCGATGTATTTTGTGTTTATATATATAAAAGCAAAATAAATAACAATGATAACAAAAGCACAGAGTTTGGGAAGGCAGAACTAGGAATATAATGTTAGAAGATCCATGCACTACATGTAAAGCATTGTAAGTATTATTTGAGAGTAAACACTAATTAAATAAATTAAAGATGCACATTTTATTTATTTATTTATTTAAAGATGCATATTTCACTTTATTTTTTTAAAGATTTAATTATTTATTTTAGAGAGAGAGAGAAAGTGTGAGTGGGGGTGGCAGAGGGAGAGGGAGAGAGAGAATCTCAAGCAGACTCCCTGCTGAGTTTGGAGCCCTATGTGGGCTCAATCCCAGGACACTGAGATCATGACCTGAGCTGAAATCAAGAGTCAGATGTCTAACCAACTGAACCACCCAGGCACCCCTAAAGATGCATATTTTAAATCCTAGAGCAACTTCTAGACATTTCTAGAGGTATAAACAATAAGTCAATAGTGGAAATAAAATGTAATCACAAGAAATCCTCAGTTAAACAAAAGAAGGAAAAAAAGAAAGACCACATGGAAAAAATAGAAATCAGATAACAAAGTGGTCAATTTTAATATAAACATATCAACAATTACATAAATGTTAGTCTAAAAAACCACTAAAAGACAGACTGTCTGATTGATTTTAAAAGCAAAATCCAACTGGACATTCTCTATACAAGAAACTCACTTTAAATATGTAGACATGGATTGGTTAAAAGTAAAAATGCAAGCAAATATACTACACAAACTCAAATCAAAGGAAAAGTGTTATTGCTAATTAGTGCCAGATAATGTAGACTTCAGATCAAAAAATATTATCAGGGATAAATGAAGGATATTCTGTAAAAATAAAGGGATAAATTACCCAAGAAGACATAAAATCCTGTGTGCATACCTCACAAAAAATTTCAAAATACATTTTAAAAAACCCAGTAGATCTAAAAAGAAAAATAGAAAAATCCATAAGTAGTTGATATAAAAAAAAAAGTAGACTGAAAAACAAGTTAAGGATATAGAAGACCTGAACGATATTATCAACCAACTTGATCTAACTGATATTTATAGAACACTCCACCAACAACAGAAAAATTCACATTCCTTTCAATTGGAATATTCACTAATATAGACTATATTTTGGGTCACAAAACAGACTTTAACACATTTAAAAGAGTAGAAGTCATGGAAATTATGTTTTGTAAATTATTGTGTACATTTTTGAATTATGTTTTCAGAAATCAGTAACAGAAAGATACCAGAAAATACCCAAATATTTCAAAACAAACAACATACTTTTAAGTAACTTAAAAGCCAAAGCAAAAATTAAATATATTTTGAGCTGAGTAAAAATAAAAATGCAAAATTTCAAAATTTGTGAATTACAGCTAAAGCAGTTTTGAGATCACAATTTATAGAGTTAAATGCTTATGTAAGAAAATAAGCAAGGTCTCAAATCAACTGATTTTTGACAAAGGTGTAAAGACAATTTAAAGAAAAAAGATAGCTTTTCAACAAATGTACTGGAGCAATTGGGTGTCCATATGCAAAAAGGTGAACCTTAACCCTCACACTTTATGCAAAAATTAACTAAAAAAATATCATAATCTAGATATAAAACATAAAACTCTCAAATTTTTGGAATAAATCATAAGAAAAGCTGTGTGATCTTGGTTGGGTAAAAAGTTATTAGATAAGATGCCAAAAACCTGAGCCAGAAGAGGAAAATTAATAAATTGGACTTTATAGTTTAAAATTGTTATTATGCAAAGGACCACATTAAGAAAATGAAAATGCATGCCAGAAACTGTGATATTTTTTTTTCCAAATCATGCATCTCACAAAAGACTTGTATCCAGAATATATTTTTAGAAACTCTTAAAAGTCAAGAAGAAAACATACAACCCAATAACACTGGGCAAAAGATTTAAAAACTTGCCTCCAAAAAAAAAATAATAAAATAAAATAAATATAAATATAAGTAAAAACTTACCTCCAAAAGATAGACAATGGCAAATAAGCACATCAAAAAAAAAAAAAAAAAAAAATCTCAACATCATTAGTCACTAGAGACATGCAAATTAAAACCACAATGAGCTACCACTATATACCTATTAGATGGTAAAAACAAACAAAAGAAAGCAAAAAACCTGACAATATATAATGCGAAGTGCTGGCAAGGAATCAGAGCAATTCAAGCTCCCATATGATGCTGGTGTGAGTGCAAAAGTGATACGGTCATTTTGGAAAATATTTTGGTAGTTTCTTATAAAGGAAAACACACACATGCTTACCTTATGATGTAGCAATACCACTTCTAGGTATTTATTCATAATAAACGAAAACTTACGGCCTCACAAAAACCTGTTTTGAAATGCTTATAGCAACTTGGCTGATGCTAAAAACTGGAAACAACTTAAATATCCTTCAACTGGTGAATGGATAAACCATGGTACCTCCATACAGTGGAATACTACTTGGCCAATGAAAAGGAATGAATTCTTGATACATCCAGTGGTGTTGATAAATATCAAATAATTTTATTACATGAGAGAAAGTAGACCTAACAGGCTAGATAAAATATGATCCCATTTATATGACATTCTAGAAAAAACGTAAATATAGGGACAGAGAGCAGATAAGTGGTTTCCAAAGACTGGGGCAGGAGGTGGGGCTGACTACAAAGAGGCAGAGCTAGAGAGCATTTGGGAGCAGTAGAACTGTTATGTATCGTGATTGTGGTGAGGGATATACAACTTGGTACATCTGTCAACACCCAAAGAATTGTATGACACAAAGAGTGGATTTTAGTGTGTAAATTAAAAAAAGAAAAAGAAAAAAAGAGTTGCAACAAACCTCCTAATAAATGAACAGACTATATCTGAGGGTGTCTACGTGACACAGGAGAGGCTGAGCAAATGTTCATGATGATAGAATATTTGGTGGAATTGTCAGGACTTAAGCGTGAACTCTTTCCTGTAATTCTGCTGATAATAAGACAAGAGGCAATTTACCTCAGAAAACTTGAGGCAACAGGAAATTATGTTTGAGGAGGAGGAGAAAGGGGATAGAAATAACATTTATTGAGTGATTTTTATATTCCATGCATTTTGCTAGACACTTCTTTTAGAGAGTCACTGATTCATTTCTCACTGTGAGCCCAAGATACTATTATTCCCATTATACAGATAAAGAAACTAAGGCATGGAAAGATTGACTAATTTAGTCAAAGCTCTGCAACTAGCAAGCAGAAGAATCTGAGTTTCTACTAAAGGTTGCCAGTTCTGTCCTTCTTCGGCAGGTGGTACCACGATCTACATGTAAATGGAACGAAGAAAGCCAGAGGTTGATCTTTCTTACCTATTGTCATTGTTCCTTTGTCAGGAAGTGTGGAGTCTGCATAGGGTCACAATGACTTTTTAAGATAGAAGATTGCAGGCCATAGGGACCTCTCATTGTATTGTAGTATATTGCTATTTAAAATTGATATTAAATATTGTTTATTAAGTTTTTAAAAATTTCACTTAAACATTCTTAAGTGAAAAAAGTGGTATTTGACTAAGAGTTATAAGATTTACAAAATTTACCACTTGTGATTTGTTCCTGTACGTGTTCAGAGCTTTAGAAATGTCTTACTTACAATTCTAGACTAGCATTAAGAAATCACATGGGGAAAAATAGTACCACTTCCTTAAAAATGGAGAAAAGAGATCAATGTCAGAATAGGAAAGCTTGGGAATATTTAATCAAAATTGGTTTCATTGGGCTGAGGTATAACATTCATATTTTTCTCTTTTATGATAACTATTCTAATATATATCACTATTCTAATATATATCAGCCATCTTGTGCTCCCTTCAATTAAAGACAACTTCCTAGCACAAAATTTGTTAAGTATTTGAACCCATCAAATACCTACATACAGAGAGATACTATACTCCTGAATACAGAGATGATATTTTGTTTTTTCTTTCTTCCCAGCTTTATTGAAGTATTACTGACATATAACATGGTATAAGTTTATGGTGTGCAACATAATGATTTGATACATGTCCATATTTCAAAATAATTACCACAATACGTGTAGTTAACATCCATCACCTCACTTGGTTACAAATTTTTTTCTTGTGATGAGAAGTTTTAAGATTTATTCTCGTAGCAACTTTCAAATATATAATAGATATTGTTAATTGTAGTACTATGAGCTCATGCAACTCAGCAAAAAAACAAATAATCCAATGAATAGTACAAACAATACTTTAAAGTATATAGGAAATTACTATGTAATAAAAGAGATATTCCCAAGTACTCCCTGAATGATTAATTGCTCCGTAACTTGTTTGAGACCAATTTGGAAAAAAAACAAAACAAAACCAGATCTCTATTCCACATTCAAATAAATTCTGAATTAAATATTTAACTATAGGGGCGCCTGGGTGGCTCAGTTAGTTAAGCAACTGCCTTCAGCTCAGGTCATGATCCTGGAGTCCCAGGATCGAGTCCCACATCGGGCTCCCTGCTCAGTGGGGAGTCTGCTTCTCCCTCTGATCCTCCCCCTCTCATGCTCTCTGTCTCCCATTCTCTCTCTCAGATAAATAAATAAAATCTTTAAAAAAAAAAAAAATTTAACTATAAAAAAGTAAAACAAAAGTGCTCTAAAAATTATTAATAAATATATTTATACTATTATGCTCTTTTTATATGTTATAAAAATATATAGTATAAATATATTTATATTCTTCTGAATGAGGAAGGCTTTGAAAGGCAGAAATCAAAAGGAAAAAAACTGGTAGTGCCAACTACAGATAAATGCAAAAGTTCTGTAAATCAAAATCTTTATAAATTAAATTAAAGGAAAAATGCCTGAGAGGGAAAAACACTTGCAATGTATGCAGCAGAAAAATAATTGATATCTCAAAGATCAATAACACAGAGATCACCTACTGAAAAAATGGCAAAAGATTTGAGCAGAATTTACACATAAGAATATAATTAGCCAAGAGACATGAAAAAAATTAAATCTTAAACTAAAATAATCAAATAAAAGAAAATTTGAAAATAAGAAGATGCCCTTTGGAGCTTATCACATTGTTGAATAATTATTTCAAATACCCAGTATTGGCAAGGATTTCAGTGAATCTAACATTCCCATTCATTACTATAGAGAAATTTTTACATGAGCATATGAAAATATATTTTAAAAGCTTTAAATGCTGGAGATTTTTGACCAGAAACTCCAGTTTTAGGAAACTACCTGAAGGAAAACAACAGTGTGGACAAAGACCGACATTCATTGCATTATTGGTACTAATAACAAAAAGTAGAAATACCCTACATGTCAAGAAATGGTTTGCAAGTGTTGATTATTAAGACTTCAGGAATTTTCTAAGCCAGTTGTAGAAGTGTTGGTAGCTTGAAATCAACCATGATGTGATGTTATTTACACCACAGAAATCAGAAAACTCTACAAATCCAGTCTGGTTTTATCCCTCAGAGAGCCAGTTGATAAATATCTACCAGCATTTTACTGCTTTACATCTATTATTAATAATATTTACATGATACTAAAATGAGTCTTTATATGGTTTTTTCTGAGTAATTAAATTAAAAATATTTATTTTATGTTTACATATCTGAATTTTCTACTTGGATCATGTGATACCTTTGTACTAAAAACTTACTGTTTGAATGGCTAATTTTTGGTGTTCCTGACTATGTCACTCCTAAATATCACTGTCAAACTCCCTGTAATAATATATATAATCTATAGCAGGTATCAGAAATTCCAGCCCATGGGCCAAATCCAGCCAAAAAAGCCAGGGTTATACCTTGGTTCTTGTGTGCAAATGTTTATCAGATCCACTATTTTTTCATATTTTAAAAACCCTTCTCTTCTTGAGCTAGGGTTGAATGCAATCAGATGAACCTTGAACAAAAGAATATATTCTTAGAGATATATTAGGAACTCATGAGAAAAGTTGAGTGTTTCTGAATGGTAAAATAATTTGTTGACCATGATTAAGAAAAGTCAGTAATTTCCCTACAGGATAATGATTTGTATGTTATAACCAAAAAAAGGTCACAATACATATAACTTTATTTAGCCAATATGCCATTATATCCCCCTAAGGTCAGGAACACGGCAGGGATGTCCACTATCACCACTGCTATTCAACACAGTATTAGAAGTCCTAGCCACAGCAATCAGACAACAAAAAGAAATAAAAGGCTTCCAAATCAGCAAAGAAGAAGTCAAACTCTCACTCTTTGCAGACGATATGATACTTTATGTGGAAAACCCGAAAGACTCCATCCCAAAACTGCTAGAACTCATATAGGAATTCAGTAAGGTGGCAGGATATAAAATCAATGCACAGGAATCAGTGGCATTTCTATACACCAACAACAAGACAGAAGAGAGAGAAATTAAGGAGTCGATCCCATTTACAATTGCACCCAAAACCATAAGATACCTAGGAATAAATCTAACCAAAGAGGCAAAGGATCTGTACTCAGAAAACTATAAAATACTCATGAAAGAAATCGAGGAAGACACAAAGAAATGGAAAAACGTTCCACACTCATGGATTGGAAGAACAAATATTGTGAAGATGTCAATGCTACCTAGAGCAATCTACACATTCAATGCAATCCCTATCAAAATACCATCCACTTTTTTCAAAGAAATGGAACAAATAATCCTAAAATTTGTATGGAACCAGAAAAGACCCCGAATAGCCAGAGGAATGTTGAAAAAGCAAAGCAAAGCTGGTGGCACCAAATTCCGGACTTCAAGCTCTATTACAAAGCTGTCATCAAGACAGTATGGTACTGGCACAAAAACAGACACATAGATCAATGGAACAGAATAGAGAGCCCAGACATGGACCCTCAACTCTATGGTCAACTAATCTTTGACAAAGTAGGAAAGAATGTCCAGTGGAAAAAAAACAGTCTCTTCAACAAATGGTGTTGGGAAAATTGGATAGCCACATGCAGAAGAATGAAACTGGACCATTTCCTTACACCACACACAAAAATAGACTCCAAATGGTTGAAAGACCTCAATGTGAGACAGGAGTCCATCAAAATCCTAAAGGAGAACACAAGCAGCAACCTCTTCGACCTCAGCCGCAGCAACTTCTTCCTAGAAACATCTCCAAAGGCAAGGGAAGCAAGGGCAAAAATGAACTATTGGGACTTCATCAAGATAAAAAGCTTTTGCACAGCAAAAGAAACAGTCAACAAAACCAAAAGACAACTGACCGAATGGGAAAAGATATTTGCAAATGACATATCAGATAAAGGGCTAGTATCCAAAGTCTATAAAGAACTTATCAAACTCAACACCCAAAGAACAAATGATCCAATCAAGAAATGGGCAGAAGACATGAACAGACATTTTTCCAAAGAAGACATCCAAATGGCCAACAGACACATGAAAAGGTGCTCAACGTCGCTCGGCATCGGGGAAATCCAAATCAAAACCTCAATGAGATACCACCTCACACCAGTCAGAATGGCTAAAATTAACAAGTCAGGAAACGACAGATGTTGGCGGGGATGTGGAGAAAAGGGAACCCTCCTACACTGTTGGTGGGAATGCAAGCTGGTGCAGCCACTCTGGAAAACAGTATGGAGGTTCTTCAAAAAGCTGAAAATAGAGCTACTCTGTGACCCAGCAATTGCACTACTGGGTATTTACCCCAAAGATACAAATGGAGGGATCCGAAGGGGTATGTGTACCCCGATGTTTATAGCAGCAATGTCCACAATAGCCAAACTGTGGAAAGAGCCAAGATGTCCATCGACAGATGAATGGATAAAGAAGATGTGGTATATATACACAATGGAATATTATGCAGCCATCAAAAGGAATGAAATCTTGCCATTTGCAACGACGTGGATGGAACTGGAGGGTATTATGCTGAGCGAAATAAGTCAATCAGAGAAAGACATGTATCATATGACCTCACTGATATGAGGAATCTTAATCTCAGGAAACAAACTGAGGGTTGCTGGAGTGGTGGGGGGTGGGAGGGATGGGGTGGCTGAGTGATAGACATTGGGGAGGGTATGTGCTATGGTGAGCGCTGTGAATTGTGTAAGACTGTTGAATCACAGACCTGTACCTCTGAAACAAATAATACATTATATGTTAAAAAAAAAAAAAGAAGAAGATAGCAGGAAGGGAAAAATGAAGGGGGGGAAATTGGAGGGGGAGATGAACCATGAGAGACTGTGGACTCTGAGAAACAAACTGAGGGTTCTAGAGGGGAGGGGGTTGGGGGGTTGGGTTAGCCTGGTGATGGGTATTGGGGAGGGCACGTACTGCATGGAACACTGGGTGTTATACGCCAACAATGAATCATGTAACACTACATCAAAAACTAATGATGTAATGTATGGTGATTAACATAACATAATAAAATAAAATTTTTAAGAAATCCAGTATGCAAATGCTCACACGACACAGTGATAAGAAAGGGTATTTTGGAGCACTGAACATGCACCTCATCGAGATGTCATTGGTACAGAAACACCTGTGCCAAAGAGCTTGCAGCTCATCTTCTGTGAAAAATCAGTGGCCCCCCAAACTTCTCATTTCTTACCTCTAGATCACCTGGAGTATCCAGTCTACTAGTTGAATGGTGGTTGGCCCCAACTTCTGAAGTCTTTTTTATTTATTTCTGGTATGGTGCCAAATGCGTCCCCCTTAATTTGTACTACTCTTTGTCTGTTTCTTCTACAACACATGTGAAAAGGGAGAAGTGGGACTTAGAGATGCAAAGACGCAGGTGTTCTTATTGTAAAAGCGCAGATAAAAACAGAGCCTCTCCACAATAGGGAGAATGTGAAGGGCTCACCTAAGAGGAGGGATTTAATCCCTGGACCTGTAATGTTTTGGATGCATGCGACGGACACAGTCTGGCCGTAAACACACTCGCAGCCATGCTCACGGTATGCGTGCATGTGGTTCGTACTGATGTGTCTGTGAGTGTGGAGGGGAGGAGGAAAGGATGAGCATGAATCAGATCTATTTATGTTGTGTTTTAATTTTCTTTTTTTCAAAGATTTTCTTATCACACACAGCTAGAGAGCATCTATCGTGTGCTTGGTCCTGGCGATAGTGGTGAGTAAGACGTACTCCCCACCCTTGGGGAACTTAAAATCTGGCCAATGAGACAAACACGTGAATAATTAATAGATAACTGGCATTATACTGGCCAGGTGACTAAAACAACTCTGGGAACACAGAGGGGACCATTCGTTGTCCGAAGGGGTGTAGGGGTAAGGGTGTTAGAGAAAGTTCACTGGAGGTGGGCATTCAAAAGATGAGTGAGATCTCACTTGGCACAACAGTGGGGCACTTGTATGGAAGCACAAGCAAGTTCTGCGGTAGGCAGCACTGGCATGCTGGGTCTGCATCCTGCGGGGGGTTTGTCAGGAGATCCAACTCATTCCTGTAAGTCAGGAGTTCAGATCCAAGGCCAACAATACATCAGGGAAGAAGGAAGGACCTAAAGGTAAGTGAAAAGGGATCAAAAAGCAAACCAACAAACAGCAAACCCCAAACCTGACCCTTTCCATTTACTTTTTAACACCATGAACAATGTAAGGCATGATGAACTCTCTTAAAATCTAAGAATGCCCTGGTTGGTTTTTTTGAGCACGGCAAGATGGAGTGAGTCATGTGAACACCCTCACGATTACATTCATCTCCATCTACTTTGCATAAAGGAGAAGAGGTGGCCGACTTCATTCGCTTCTTACACAGGCATTTACAGGGTACCTACTCTGTGCCTAGAACTCCACTCGACCCCGGGCAATCAAGAGAGACAAGGTCCAGCGCATGGGGTCCTGATGTGCCTGAACTAGTCTGTAGGAAGGAGTCTCCTCTCTGTATCTTGTCCCGCGGGATTAGAAAACAGAAGTCACGTGTCGGGGTGAGCACAGTAAAGGGGCGAGCCTCAGTGTAGCCCTGTGTCTTGTCCCTTGACCACCGTCCTGCTCAGCCGGCAAAAGGAGCCAAGGCAAAACTGGTCCAGTGCAGCACTGGCCCCAGAAGTTCTGTCAATAGCAGAGACTTTGTCCTGGGGTGTGTGCGTGAGCCACAGTGATGCTGTCCCTGGGAAATGGCGGCGTGGCACTTGCCTCTGATGCTGCCAGCAACAGGAGAGGCGGACGAAGGTGGATGCCACAGAGCATCCAAGAGGCCAAGAATCACATGGAAACCCCTTTCTTCTGGGCACCTTAGAATTACTTTTGGAGAAACTTGAGACTGCTAAGGTTATGGAGTGGAGAAAAAAAGCCAGGGAGCGATGATTTGTGACAATTTTTGTGACCTCAATTTTATGACCCCGACAACGCTGAGAAGGAAGATTTGGGGTTTTTATTCTCAAGTCACAGACGAGGAGACAAAAACTCGGGCTTGGCCACGTTGCTGGTAAGGCGATTGACTCAGGGACCAAACCTAGACAGGCTTCAGAGTCCTGTTGGTTTTGGTCATGTTTTCTGACAAATGGACCTCATGGTAACATTCTGTGTCACAGGATATAAATCATCAATACTTGGAAACCCATCTTTAAACACAAAGAGTAAGTCTACACCCATGATAGAGCCTTCCCTGAAGTGGTTAGTCTAGAAGCTTGAGCCCAGTGGGTGTTCGAGAGGTTTTTAAAAATCTACTCATTGGAACGACCTAGTCTAATTGGCTAAGGCAGGTGCCTAAATTCTCTTCCTCTGTTTGGGGAAGCAACAGCACCGGGGATCTTTCAGGACGCTAATCCCTCCCTGGGTCAGTGAGCTTCAGCTTCAAGCTTCTATTCCCTGTATCTTATGCGCCTGACCTTGTGAAGACCCAGAAGGAATGTAAAGTCACGTGCCCTTTCTGTAGTGGGTCAGCTCACTTTTTATTTTTTAACTAGATAAGGGCATGCATATTATTGCTGGTACGTATAGATTTTTAAAATGGTTTTCAAGGTCAATACATATTAATTGAGAGTACTCTGATACTATAGTGGCTTTTCCAAGAATTACCTGGGCATTACCAGAAAGTAACGGATCTTACTGGCTTTCAGGCTCTATTCCACTCTATTCACATCGGTGGGAACTAAGCAACATGGGGCTTAGAACAGAAATCTGAAAATTGTGGATGGCAGGTAGATAGGAGCCACCTGTTTAATTGTATTCAAACTCGTCTGAACTGGTTTCTCAAGACCTTCATCCTTCTCCTCCCCCCCAAGAAAAAGAGCAAACCAGCATTTTCTTTTAACTCAATTCTATTTGGGAAGGGTTTTGAAACTAAAAAGAGTCGGGGCGAGGGGGGAGGGAAATCTGATCTACTGGCTTTTGCAATACGCCCGCCGTGCTGTATACAGAATAAGGAAGCTGCATTTCAGATCGAGGTTGCGAAGGTCACAAGATAGCAGTGTGAGTCCCTGCTTTAATGCCGAGCGTGACATTTTTGTATCCTTTGTGTGGTGGTCCATATGGAACAGCATAGCACCTAGTCCAAGCTGGGCTAATTCCTTCTGGAATGAGAGGAGAGGGTGTGAACCAGCCAGAAGCAAGCGGAAGCATTTGATTCTGTGGGTTTATGCCAAGGTGAAGCCTGCTGCCTACTGCGAGTTGCTGCGCTGGATTGAGCAAACCAGCGGTGCAAGATGACACTGGTTTGTCCCCGGCTTTACACACACCATCTCCAGTAGTTACCTGCCTGAGGGATTGGGCTGCCGATGCTCAGGTGCACGGGGGCCGTGGTGGGGGGGGCGGGGAGAAGAATGGACTCTGTGAACCCCCCCATGTGGGATCCTGGGTGCAGAGATGTTCACAGCCTTCTGCTTTTAGCCCTGCTTGCTGTTCTCTCCCTACGCCCTGTCCGGAAAACGTCCCCCTCAAGAGAGCCCCCTTTTAAAATGACTCAGATTCGAGTAACTTCAAATAGTGATTATCTGAAAGCTAATTATGGCCTTTTGCACCATCGCCCGGCTTTTTCCTGCCTTTGCTCTTTCCCCCCTGCTGCTGGCCATTTCCCTATCATTAACACTTCCACCAGACACCGTGGAAGGGACAGCAGAGGAGGCCAGGCTCAAATCATCCGCTCGTGCTTGGGCCAAGTAGTTTAGCTGCTCTGTGTACAAGTTCCGGGACGGAAGGGACTCATTAGTTCTGAGGTCTGCGCTCCACCCGTGCATCACAGTTCTCTCTGACACTGTGTGCAGAAATAACTGAGAATTGGGCAGGCAAAGTCTTCCTGTTGGGAGCCACCCACATAGTGCTGTCAGGTGGTTGAATTATTGGGGGGGGGGGCGTCTGTCCCTCTGGATTGGTCCTGAGTGTTCTGCTATCTCAACTGCTGCCAGGCAAAAGGCTGTCACTGTGGAAACTGTCCTCACTTGCAGACCACCAGAAGGCCAGTGTAACAATGCAGGGCTGAATTAGAACCCAGGTCCACTGCTTACCAGCCGTTTGAACTCAGGCTAGTGGACGTCATCATGATTTCTGCCGGCTCAGGATTCATTCCATTTCTGGTCGCTGAACCTATGGTTGGGCCGAGTGGAAAACAAATAATTTCCAAGTCTTTCTTTCTAATGAGGTTAAAAGTTTCAGCCCTTAGAAGAGCGTTTGTGGGTGTGGTGGAGTGAGTAATAGAGAAAGAGAGAAGGCGAGAGATGTGTAGGTGCTGAGACTAGAGGTACAGTGAGACCCCACAGAGAAGGGGCTGGATGGTGTGTTTGGAAAGAGAATGTCTGCCCCGAACATGGCACTGGTGTGGTGGAACCGCTAGACCCCGAGCAGCCTTGGGACCAGGAAATGTGCTACCTTTCAGGAATGAGAATTGAGGCACAAGAATGTACACCCAACACCCATCACCCATGCCTTGTCTCTTCATGAGACCCCAGTGCAAACTCCCAGAAGGAATTAGTTTCATTTTCCTACCTGTGCAGAAGAATAGGGACTCAGACATGGAAATGAAGTTAAGGTATAGTGAAGAGGGAAGGTTATCATTCCTATATACTTGAATTTATAGCTGAAATTCATCTCTGATATATATGTATATCTATATACATATACACATATAATATACATATGTTAGTTATTTAATAGATATACATTCTTCCCAAACCATAAAATAGGGTTAGTAATTCTCAAAGAATCTGTTATCTTTACATATTTTTGAATAAATTACCCTATTTGCATTTCTCTAGCTAAATGGCAGATGAAACCAAGGCAGTTAAGATACTGAGTTCCATTCTCAAACACTTTTTGAAGCATAAATGGGAAAGCGCTTTTCTGGAAGATGATTTGGTAAAAATGTAACAAAATCCCTAAAAGTGTATATGTCCTTTGATCCCAAAATTCTACTTTGAGGAATTTACCCTAAGGCAGTAGTCATGAATATATTCAAAGATGTAACCATAAAGATATTTATAAGGGTTACAAAGTTAATTTTTTCCATTTAAAAATATTTTTTATTGAAAAAGTGAAGTGGACAAATCCTAAATGTACAATTCAACGAGTTTTAGCAAATCCACACACTCTCACAACCCATATGCCTTCAAGACATAAAATGTTTTTTTCATCCCAGAACATTTGTTAAGAGTCCCTTCCCAGTCAATATCCCCACCAGGAGCAACCCTTGTTCTGATTTCTAGCACCGTAGTTTAATTTTGCTTAAAAGAGATACTATTGTGACACTATTAAATGTATAGTTTTTAATTCTTGTCCTTCATAAACCATGATCTCTGGCAACCACTCTAGGCTTACAACTCGAGGAAAGGAGGAAGGGTGAATGCCACCTCAGGAAAAAGGTGTTGGGATACTATCCCAAACAGAAATGAAGAGGAATGGGAAAGAAAGGCTACCCTTCTGTCCTAGTGGATTATGGGAAAAGAGGTAAATGGAATCAGGCAAAAGGGCCCATCCATCTTGATCACCCAAGTGGAGAGAGAAGTTACATAGGGAGAAGTGGAATTCTGCAGCAGGCACTCTTCTCTTGCCACCCTCCATTATAAAGCCGAAAGATGAGAACAGCCACCAGACCAGAATCTGGGTGGGGTCCTTTACCTGCCACCATGTGGACATATGTTACCTGATCCCCTACATCTCAGCTACTACTTTAGAGGGGGCAAGAGGAAGAATTCTGAAAGACTGAGCATTTATCCAGAAGATCCTGAATCACCCAGAGTAAAGGCTTAATTGGTAGCATTAGATGGAGCATGCCACATTGGACTTCCCTAGTCCCATATCTACTCCACAGCAGCGTTATTCAAAATATCCAAAAGGGAGAAATAGTATACAAGGCAAAAAGTAAGTTATCATCTAGATGAATTATAGAAGATCCATTGCGTAGGACATTATTTGGTAATTAAAATGGATTAGTCTTTCAGTTAAAAAAGTGGATTGAACATATTAATCTACTTCTGCTTCTCAAACCTCCATGAAAATAATAAAGGACAAGAAATGGAAGAGGAGGGAGAGAAAAAAAAATTCAGGAGCTAGAAAAAAGCCTAACAAGTGGTAACTGACTTTAACAGACCCAAGGAAAGCTGCTTAACCAGCAGTGGAAGAAGTCCAGAATTTGGCAGGATGTCAGAAAAGCTCAGGAATTGGAACATCTGGGTAACTCTGAAAGTGCGTGTGACAGTGTGTGTGTGACACTGTGTGTGTGTGCATGTACAAAAGGAGCTGTAAAGGGACAATTGGTTGAGAGTCCATGTAAAAAAGTTACAGACCCTTGGATTCTTTCCCCCACTTCCTGTGTTTCCCTTATTCCCCCACCCAGGAGAAAACCAGGTGTTTACTCTCTGGAGAGGCTACATGGTTGGGGGGGCTGGGTAGTACACAAATAGGTACAGGACAGGGTTGAAGGCTTAAAACAGAGTGGTTCTATGAAAAGATCAATGCTGAAGGGTGGGATTCCTGACCCCTCTCATAGTTTGCTCCAAAAATGATAAAACTAAACTTAGAATCCCCGGGAAGTAAACTACAAAGTTCTTCTCTTTGAGCTGATTTTTTTCTCAGAATAGACCTATACATACTGATAATTGCGGGTCTTCTCCCCACAAAATCACCTAAGAGTGAAGCCAATCAACCAAGTCTTCTCACACCCACAGAGCTTCCAAAAACTTTTTAGTACCTTATCCTAAATAGAAGCACACAGTTTGACTCAATGAGACATTTTAAAGAGAGCCTATGTAATGATCACTGTCCTTAGTTACAAACACAAAATCCATTCTTGGCTAGTTTATACAGAAAATGAATGAACTTCCAGTCACTCACCTAGTCTGTAAAGTGTACTATATAGCTGGCAGAATTGGAGGTGATTTATAGATGGGGATAGAAACCAATGGTGGGTAACGAGCTCTAAAAATCAGTGACTACTGAGTCCGCTTCAAGGGCAAGTTTGAACTCACTACTTGGTTGGTGGTAACAAGCAAAGAAAAATGGCTGCTTGGTGTTAAGTATAGACAAATCTGGCTGTGAATCTCCAAGAATTTATTGGGAGAGGAACTCTTGGAAAAATGAAGGCATCGTTCTAATTTTTCAGGTGGTTGCTGGAGGAGCTTATTTTTACTTCACAGACTGGTGAAATCTGGTACTTTTGGGTTCCATATATGTAATAAGGGAAATGAAACCCAACTTTAACTGTAGCTATCCCTGCATTAATGGGTTCTGGTGATATTTATTTTTTTAATTTATTTTTCTCTATGTGATTTCATTTTTGTAATCTGAACTCTTCCAAAAAAGTTGTTGGAGAAAAAAAAAATATTTTGGTGGCTGGAGTGAGACGATACCTCAACAAGTCCTGTGGAACCACTTTGCCTTTGTAAACTTCTTTCTGGCTGCTACTGGTGTGAGCTGGACTTTGAGAATAGCCACCTGCATCTGGCAGCTGTTAGCGGCTGCTTCAGACTTTCTCTACTATTATTAGCTTATAACCACCAAAAGGGAGTCTCTCTGAGATACACACTGGGAGACCAGCACGGGTAGAGGGGGAACTAGAAATGGCAAGAAACTCTTGGAATGACCACTGCAGCCCAGAGTGCAGAAAGGTCTTCCCACGTGGGCAGAGGGATGAGCTGAACAGGAGCAGCAGAAGCTCTCGCTAGAGAATTTGACCTGGTTGGCACTTCATAATTCCTGAGGACAAACCATGTTTGAAGGGATAATTGGATTTCCTGTGTCCACACCTCCTGTAATGCCATCCCGGTTCATCCACCACCCCTCAGTCATCCTGGAGTCCTGTCTTGCCCTCATCTCCCACTTCTAATCACCCACTGAGCCTGTGCTTTCAGTTCCAATCCTGTCTCTGAAGTCTTTCAAATCTGTTCCATCCTCTCCATCCCCTGGCAGCTGCGTGCTTTCAGGTCTTCCTCATTGCTTCCCTGAAACCTGCTAACTATCTGGTTGGCCTCCAGGAGAGAGTTACCTTTCGAAAACTCTGTGTGTCAAAACAGAGGCCCACCATTTCCGACAAGGTCATAAACTGACCTCAGCCTTTGTTCAGCTTCTGCTGGGAGAGTAACTGACTTGCCCTGGTTTGCTGGAGACATTCCAGGTTTTAACGCCTGGGAAACCTCTCAATACTGGGAAAACTGGGATGGTCGGCCACCCTATCCTATCCCCTGCTACCCTACCCCCGCCATATTAACTGGACCTTTGGATTTAATGAAACAGGACATGCCCCTGTCTTATTTTTACCTCTCCCAAGCCTACACAAGACCTGGCATGTCATAGGCGTCAAATAATCCATCACTTTGACAATTCATGATGTCAACACGGCTACTATTTTCTTCAAGATTTTAGACCTCCTTTCCGTTATTGGTCTTGAGAATAAAAGTTGAAAAATAAATTCCATTGTGATATTCTCTCCTTTAGTCAATGACGCAGGCTTAAAATGCTATACTATTTCATGTATCTTTTCTACCACCTCCCAATAGAGAAACAAGTAGAAATGTCCATTTGCCTAGAATGAATTTTATCACAAACAAGAAAGAAGACATAGCTCCTATATTCCACTACACTCAAGTACTTCTGGAACACTCAAATGATGTTACATGTCATTGCTTAATAAATGGTCTTGTCATTATCCTACTTCCTGAGGAAACACCAGATTGGTGAAAACCTTAAGACTTCGGCAGCATGCTTTATAAACTCTATGACTATTAATTCCCAAGGGCATATTATCTTTCTATGTAGTAGACAATGAGAAACCCATCAAACAAAACAGGAAAAGCAATATTTTTCTTTTGTTCTTTTCATCCATTTTTACATTTTAACAAATGTTATTCTACGAAATAGATATTTAAATATATGTGCCACCAAAATACTCCGTATTACTATGATGAATTAATAGCCAGCGTGCTTATAAATTTAATGTGCAAAGCAGGGATCACTGGAAATGACCTTTATTTGAGAAAAGTAGTAGAGAATTCTCCAAACTTTTAACTTAATCCTTGTTTGTTATTCACCCAAGTCTGCTCAGCTCTCAGCTCCCTTGGTAAGCTGCATTTAATTCTGTCTTGAGGTTTTTCTCCCCTGAGGGGGGCATCCCGGAAGTCAGAACTGGCTCTGCTTACATGCTCAGCTGTGAAGTTCTTACATACATTCTCCAAATGTACCAGGAAGTCCTTGGGCCTTCGTCCCAGAGCTTGTCCTTTTGTGCAGTTGGGCACACATGCCCTGGTGAGAGGATCAGAAGTTTGGAGTTCCAGCTATTGCAAAGTTTCTTACATGTTCCCGCACACTGATGACAGACTTGCGTTTTATAGGCAACTTTCTGTGATTTGGTGGGAATTATATAACAATCCCTTCCTTTTCTTCTTTTGCCATCTTAGGACAGGTACCGGAGAATCCAGCTGATAGCCATTCTATAAAGAACATTTGTTTTGGTTTGAGAAAGTGATCCCGCCAGTCAGCTGAATATTGCCTTGTTTTAAATTTTTTTTCATCTGTGCCGACTCCTAGAGGACTTTTAAGCTATTAAATGAGCTATTCTGTTTCCATTTACGAATGTTTGCATGGTGTCTAGATAAAGTCATTAGTTGCCAGGAACTGACCCTGATCAGCCTACCGAGGATAGATGGCTTCAAAGTATTAATGCAAAAGCCCAGGTGGTTAGTGAGATTCTGAAGAGCTGGAGTTCAGAGTAGACCACAAGGCAAGAGTAAGATGGCTTGCTGGGCTCATACTAGGGTGCGTAGAACAGCTTCATCTCTTTGTCTAGAGAGAGGAGTAGTTGACATTTAGAGAAGAATGAGTAAATGATGAAAAATGACTGAAAGGCTGGAAAGTAAGAACTCTAATTTAGGAAGTCAATGACATTTTGATGTGTAGGAAATTGGATAATGACTAAAGACACCATAGGGCTGCAGTCAGGAATTGGAATGAAGTCCAGCGTGGTGCCATGCTCTCTCTTGCCTTCAGGATCTCAGTGTAAGCTGCTCTTTCTGCTTGGAAGTCCCTGTTGCCCTCTCCTTCAAGCCACCCCCCCACCCCACCTCCTGCTTCCCAGGGCAACTTCTCATCTGCTGGTCTTGGGTTAAAAGTCATTTCTCCTGTGAAGTCTCTTCTGATCTCTTATCACTACCACTTGGATAATAGCCCTCTGTTTGCTCCCAAAGCACTTCTACTTAATCCTATTGTAATAATAATAATAATCCATTTATTGAACATTTACTAAGTACCAGACCCTATACTAAGCACTACACACATTGAAATCTCCCAATAACCTATTAGACAGGTACCATCATTATACTCACTTTACAGGTGAGAAAACAGAAACAGAGAGTTGTTTAAAAACTTGCTCAAGGACACAATGTCAGATTGAAGATTGGGATCCAGAGTCTGAATTCAACCATCATGCTGTTGTAATTGCCTACGTCTGTTTTGGACTTCAAGGAGACACCTAGTTTCAAGGGCAGTGCACATGGATCCCATCTCTCAATCAGAGGAGTGTCACAGAATTTGTTGTCATCCTTAACCACTACCTTAGTTGATTAAAAAAGACAGATATATCAATTTTTATATAATATATATAATTTTCAATACATAATATCAAATACAATATAAATGTTAATATATTAATTTAATATATAGCATATTTATATATTTAAATGTATTTATATATACTTAATATAAATAATAATGATAAATATAGTAATATATAACATAAAAATCTTAGCTCTTACAGTCAGTTGCATATATATTATAAGAAGAAAAGAAGGATCTGGGTCTTCTGTTGCATGTCATTCTCTGATCTTGGCTCAGAACCAATCTTACCCTTTTGAGTTTCTAGCTTGATTGCTTTCTTATGATCAGTAAAGAAAGATAAGCATGTTTCAGAATGACTACTTGAGTCTGCAGCAAATCACATCTTTAACTTCCATTTTGACAGATTCACAAAGCTAAATACCTCATGCAACCTCATATAAATAGGTTCCATTTCTCCCTCCCACACCCATGGTGGAGATCACTGAATAATTAAGAAACTCAGCCTCTCAACCCAACACTGCAGGCACACACTATTCATTAAAGAGACCTGGCATTTGGAATAAAATCCTTTTGTTTCCCCTCTTCTGGGCTATCACTTTCTAATTGATTCTTCTTCCCAACATTGAAGACACTACAATGGAATGATTTTTTTTTTTTTTAATTTAAGGGAGGAATGAAGCTTAGCTTTTCTTAACTGGACTCATATTTTTTAGATAGACTTTGAGAAAAGGTGTTAAACACCTATATTCTCTCAAATCTTGAAAACATATTTGAACTGAAATTACTGAATTTTGTACAATAATTTCAAGGTGGTTTCTGATTCTCTTGAGTTTGTAATCAAAACTGATTTGTATCCTCCTCCTTAAACAATGTATTTATGGAGTGCATAATTACATGTAGTTCTAAGCTAAGCATTGCGCAAGGAAGATTATTCAGAAATAGTTGGAGTTCCTAATAGTTTGAAACTTAAATGATTTTACTCATACGTCTACAAGAGTTAGCAGGGCTGGTTTGTAATTCAAGACATTGTTTTCTAAGGTGTTATTATTTTAGAATTTATATGTCAAGAATTCAAACAGCCAGGTTCTTTTCAATGGCTGCGTTTATGGAGGCCAGATAGTATTGTACTTAGAAGCAAATCAACCCAGTGTCTACACAACCATTTTACTCCCACTGGCACCCTATACCCCCACTGTTCCAGATAAGTGTCAGGTTGGTGCTCAGCTTCTGGGAAAACTAATGATCAAAACTGAGGAAAATTCTACACTTTAGAGGCTTTTCTGGCAGATACCTATAGTCTGGGGAGGAGAGCTGCACGGTGAAAATGATCATGTGTACTCTTAAGCCAAACAGACATTCGTCTTATTCTTATGCCTGTCGTGGTGTACCCAGCAAGTTCTAGATGGAATGAGCATAATGGAATACCTCCCTGCCCTCTCCAGGGAGAGAGAGTTCTCAAGTTAATGTTATGGTGTGCTCTGTAATAGTAATGATATTTATAGCTTTGTAGTATACTCTCAACAAACAACTTTGAAAATGGATTAAATGATTTCGCTTTGCTTTGGCTATTAGTCTATCTCAGAACCAGTTTACTGTCTCATATGCAATATACCAGTAGTGATTAGCCCTTATTTCTAAATAATACTACCGGGGACTCAATGACAATGAGAACATCAGGAAGCTCCAAGTGGCATGATAATAGCTTCCTAAGCAGTTTTGTGACTTTCTATTCCTCCGAGGGCTGAGATAAGTCAGTGGGCTGGTGGACAGAGAACTTTTATCTTCTAAATGCTGTCTTATTTCTCCTGTAAGAGCCAACGATCAAGGAGCATCATTACAAAAGAACTTGAACCAGCAATACAAATTTATTTCATATCTTGGCAGAAACTTGCACACCATCCCAGTCCATTGTGATAATGGTATTCTTTCCTGACTACAACGCGCCACAGGAAAACCATGAGGGTCATACAATGGCCAGAAATTAACTCTTGACATTCTTGTAGCTTTTCCAGCAAACACCAGGGCTTAATATTACAGATCTAGAAGAGTTGATCTCCCCTGGTGATAGCAATCTGCCTTTCAATTTTGCTGTCTCGAACAGCCAGCTGTGAGCCTTTATATAACATTTCACAGTCCCTTAATTACCACATGACAACCTCAGGGCTGCTAATTCTAATACCATTCCAAAGTGAGGGACTTATGACATATCAGCAGTTTAATGCAACTCTTTCTGTGGTAATCATGTTTGGTGGAAAATATAGCTGTTCCCAAACACAGTGAACTGCTAACCTTAAAATGTTGAGATAAACTTTTGCTTATGCCACCCAATCACTGGAGAGAAAGAGCTTTTTGTATCTGGCTGGTAGATATACAGGGGATGCTGAATATATAACAAAAAGCCAAATGAGAAAGACTTGCAGAGGAAAAAAGTGGGTAAAAACTGGCAGGAAGAGATTCATTATACTGCTCAAGCATAGCATGCTAGTCTTTTTGCTTTTCTTGGTAGAGATTGGGTCACAGATGCAGCATTCCTGGGCCGTGCAAGGACGCAAGAGGACTCAGTAAGTTTTGATGGTCGTAACATGGCCACCAGGACAGTGTTATTACATTAGGGGCAGATGAAGGAAGACCAAGGCACCTAGAAGAAAAGGAAAGTTTTGCCTTTATTAGGTAGAATGGAGACTTCAAATGGTCAGGCCCAATCCTTAAGGATCAATATTGACTGGGACTCAAATAGGCCGGATTTGTTTTCTCTGCCTCTGCTCACTTCCTGCCCAAGTTGGTATGCAACTGGCTGCCAGAAAGCAATTAATCAAGTGTACCTTTCCAATGCAGCAGTGTAAATTTAATACAACGTTTATTATCTAGTGAGTTTCCTAATAGCCTCAGACATATTAATCAATCCATAAGTACTTACCAAGCCTCTGTTCTGCCCTGAGTACTTTGCTAAGTGCTCTGGGAGACATGAGACATTTGAGATGGAGTTCTAGTTCTCCAAGGAAGTGCAATGGGGTGCCTTTGAATTCTAGCGTGTCGACTGGTGACCTTGAGCAAATTAAGTTACACCTGGGAGCCTCACCATCACATAAAGTTAAAAATTCCTGTTGTACAGGGTTAGAATTTCCATCCCAGGCCTCCTCACTGAGCTCCAAACTTGTGTATCCAACAGTCTACTTGCTATCTCTACCTGCATATTTAACAGAATCACAAACCCGACATGTCTAAAATACTCCCTCCTTGCCTGCTCCACCCTCACCAAGATCCCTGCTACAAACTGTGTTCTCCAACTTTTCCTTCTGTCAATAAATGGCATCATAATCCCAGGTATTCAACACCCTTCTTTTCTCATATAATTCATCAGGACACAGGGCCAATGGCTGCCATCAAATATAGGGAGTCATGGCTTACCAGAGCAGAGTTACAAGTGGAAACCACCATGAGAGAGCTGGGGGAGGGAAACCTGAACTGTAACTGACACATTGCTGGAGGCTCAGTGTGGACGTCTGAGAGTTAAAAATTCCAGTAGTATCTGTTTCTAGGGAGGTCCCCACCATATCGAGAGACTTACCCCCAGCAGCTTGGCTAGGTTCCCATTATAAATATTGAAGAAAAATCCCCTTATGCTTCTGGCAAGGGGAGGTAAAGGACCTATTTTGAAATATGTCAGAGTAATCTGTTCTTAACAAGGTCTGACCTCAGGGGAAACTAGTTAACGAGAACCTAACCTGCTGGGGTTTTATCAGAGCCCAACTGACCTAAGGAAAGGGAAATACTCAACCCTAGCCCACTCTAGCCATCCTGCCCCATTTAAGGTGGACCAACAAACAAACAAACAAAACCACCTGAGAAATTGGTATGAATTTCAGAGTCCATAGGCACAGGCTCACAGAAAGACTGAGACCTAATCATAGGACTACAGAATGCTTCCCCTTCCCCACCCCACCACCATAACACCAAAACACTATTTACAGCAGTTCCTTTTACCCAGTACATCATGTCTGGCTATCAAGAAAAAATTGCAAGGCACACCAAAAGACAAACAACACAATTTGGAGAGACAAAGAAAGAATCAGAACTAAACATGACAGAGATGTTGGAATTATCAGACTGGGAATACCAAAAGTAGAAGAAAGAGGGAGGGAATGAAGAAATATTAGAAACAGTAGTGATTGAAAATTTCCCCAAATTAATATCCAGACACCAAATCACAGATCCAGGAGGCTTAGAAAACAACAAGCCATCTAAATGCCAGAAAAACTACACCTGGGCATATAATTTTCAGACTACAGAAAATCAAAGAAAAAATCCTGAAAGAAACCAGCAGGGGTGGGGAGAAACATTTCACCTATAAAGGAACAAAGATAAGAATTACATCCAACTTCTCCTCAGAAACCATGCAAGAAAAAGAAGGTAGAGTGAAATATTTAAAATGTCAAGAGAAAAATCTCTACCAACCTATAGGTTTTATAGTCTGTATACTGTGAAGTTATCCTTCAGAAGTGAAGGACACATAAAGGCTTTCTCAGAAAACCAAAAATTGAGGGAATTTGTTGCCAGTAGACCTACTTTACAAGAAATGTTAAAAGAAGTTCTTTAGAGAAAAGGAAAATAATGGTCAGAAACTCAGATCTACAGGAAGTAAGGAAGTGCATCAAAAGAGGAATAAGTAAAGAGAAAATAAAAACTTGTTTTCTTTTTTTAAAAAATTATTTATTTATTTAGGAGAGAGAGAGAGAGAGAGAGAGAGAGAGAACATGAGCAGGAGGAAGGGACAGAGGCAGAGGGAGAAGCAGACTCCCCAGTGAGCAAGGAAGCCCCATGCGGGGCTCGATCCCAGGACCCTGGGATCATGACCTGAGCCAAAAGCAGACGCTTAACTGACTGAACCACTCAGGCACCCCAACTTTTATTTTTCTTATTCTTAATTGATCTAACAGATAACAGTATGTTCAAAATAATAACAGCAACAATGCATTTGATTATGGATGCTTATGTATCTATCTGCCTCTGTATGCTTATATATAAGTGAAATGAATGACAACAACAATGCAAGGGACAGGAAGGAAGGATTAGGGTTATTTTGTTATTATGAGGTACTTACACTACATATGAAGTGGTATATAGTTATTTGAAAGTAGACTTGGATTAGCTATAAATGTATATTGCAAACTCTAAAGCAGCCACTAAAAGAAGTAAAAAGAAATATAACATATGCTAAGAAAGGAAAGAAAATGAAATCCTATAAAATGCTCCATTTAAATCATAAAAGGCAGAAAAGAGTAGAAGACAAAAATAAGAACAAAGAACAAGAGCAACAAATGAAAAAGAGTAACAAATAAGGTAGATATTACTCCGATTATATAAATAATCATTTTGAACATCAATGGTCTAAATGTACAAATTAAAAAACAGACCTTCAGAATGGATCATAAAACAAGACCTAAACTATATGTTGTCTACAAGAATCCTACATTAGGGGCACCTGGGTGGCTCAGTCAGTTAAGCGTCTGTCTTTGGCTCAGGTCATGATCCCAGGGTCCTAGGGTGGAGCCCCACGTCGGGCTCCCTGATCAGTGGGGAGCCTGCTTCTCCCTCTTCCTCTGCTGCTTCCCCTGCTTGTGCTGTCTCACTCTCTTTCGCTCACTCTCAAATAAATAAACAAAATCTTAAAAAAGAGAATCCCACATTAAATATAAAGACAAATACAGATTAAAAGTAAGTGAATGAAGGAAAATATTCCATGCTAACACACACAAAGAGGCAGGAGTAGAAAGGGAATTTATCAGAGATAAAGAAGGACATTACATAATGATAAAGAAGTCAATTCTCCAAGAAGACATAACAATTCTTACTGTGTATGTTCCAAACAATAGAGCATTAAGCTATGTAAGGCAAAAACTAAGAGAATTGCAAAGAAAAATAGATGAATTTATTATCATATTTGGAGACTTCAACACCCCTCTATCAGAAATGAACAGATTCAGCAGACAAAAAATCAGTAAGCACATAGGTAACTCAACAACACCATCAATCAACTGGATGTAATTGACATCCGTAGACTGCTTTATTCAACAACAGTAGAATATACATTCTTCTCAAAATCACGTGGAACATTCACCAAGATATAACACATTTTAGGCCATAAAACACACTTTAACAAATTTAAAAGAATCGAAATCGTACAATATCTGCTCACAGTGGAATTAAACTAGAAATCAATAACAAAAATAAAACTGGAAAATCCTCAAATACATGGAGATTAAAAAATACTTCTATTTTTTTTTAAGATTTTATTTACTTATTTGGGAGAGAGAGCACACAAGCAGGGGAGGGGCTGAGGGAGAAGGACAAGCAGACTCCGTGTTGAGCACAGAGCCCCATGTGGGGCTCGATCCCAGGACCCTGGGATCATGACCTGAGCTGAAGGCAGATGCTTTAACCAACTGAGCTGCCCAGGCACCCCTAAACAATATACTTCTAAATAACAGCTGGGTCAAAGAAGAAACTACAAGAGAAACTTAAAAATATTTTTTACTAAATGAAAATGAAAACATAACTTATCAAAATTGGTGGGCTGCAGTGAAAGCAGTGTTTAGTGGGAAATTGATAGCACAGAGTGCATATACAAAGTTATAAAATTACTAATCTAAGTTTCCAACTCAGGAAACTAGAAAAAGAAAAGCAAATTAAATAAAAAATAAGCAGAAGGAAAAAAAATAAGAATAAGACCAGAAATCAATGAAACTGAAAATAGGAAATCAAGAGAGAAAGATCAATGAAACCAAAAACTGGCTCTTTGAAAAGATCAATAGAATTGATAAGCTTTTGCTGGGCTAACTGAGAAATAAAGAGAGAGAACAAAAATTACTAATATCAGAAATGAAAGAGGAACATCAATACAGATTCTATGGGTGTTAAAAAGGATAAAGAAATGCTATTAACAACTGTATGCATATAAATGGGATAACATAGATGAAAGGAACCAATTCCTTGAAAGACACAATTTGCCAAAACCCACATAAGAAGAAATAGACAAGCTGGATAGGACTATATCTATTAAAAAAATTGAGTCAATAATTGCCTTCTAAAACAGAAAGCACCAGGCCCAGATGGGTTCACTGCTGAAAGGTACTAAATATTTAGGAAGAAATTATACCAATTCTCTACAATATCTTTTACAGGACAGAAGCAGAGTGAATACTTCCTAAGTCATTCTATAAGGACAGGATACCAAATATCAAAACTGGACAAATACATTACAAGAAAAGAAAACCAATATCCCTTGTCAACATATGTTGTTTTGCCAAACAGACCAATATCCCTTGTCAACATAGATGGAAAATCCCCAACAAAATATTAACAGATTAAATCCAACCATGTATAAAAATAATTATACACCACAACCAAGTGGGAGTTATCCCAAGTATACAAGTCTGGCTCAACATTCAAAAATCAATCAGTGTTTTGGTTTTGTTGACTTTTTTTTTTTTTTTTTTTTGCTGTGCAAAAGCTTTTTATCTTGATGAAGTCCCAATAGTTCATTTTTGCCCTTGCTTCCCTTGCCTTTGGTGATGTGTCTAGGAAGAAGTTGCTGCGGCTGAGGTCAAAGAGGTTGCTGCCTGCGTTCTCCTTTAGGATTTTGATGGACTCCTGTCTCACATTGAGGTCTTTCAACCATTTGGAGTCTATTTTTGTGTGTGGTGTAAGGAAATGGTCCAGTTTCATTCTTCTGCATGTGGCTATCCAATTTTCCCAACACCATTTGTTGAAGAGACTGTTTTTTTTCCACTGGACATTCTTTCCTACTTTGTCAAAGATTAGTTGACCATAGAGTTGAGGGTCCATGTCTGGGCTCTCTATTCTGTTCCATTGATCTATGTGTCTGTTTTTGTGCCAGTACCATACTGTCTTGATGACAGCTTTGTAATAGAGCTTGAAGTCCGGAATTTGGTGCCACCAGCTTTGCTTTGCTTTTTCAACATTCCTCTGGCTATTCGGGGTCTTTTCTGGTTCCATACAAATTTTAGGATTATTTGTTCCATTTCTTTGAAAAAAGTGGATGGTATTTTGATAGGGATTGCATTGAATGTGTAGATTGCTCTAGGTAGCATTGACATCTTCACAATATTTGTTCTTCCAATCCATGAGCATGGAACGTTTTTCCATTTCTTTGTGTCTTCCTCGATTTCTTTCATGAGTATTTTATAGTTTTCTGAGTTCAGATCCTTTGCCTCTTTGGTTAGATTTATTCCTAGGTATCTTATGGTTTTGGGTGCAGTTGTAAATGGGATCAACTCCTTAATTTCTCTCTCTTCTGTTTTGTTGTTGGTGTATAGAAATGCCACTGATTCCTGTGCATTGATTTTATATCCTGCCACCTTACTGAATTCCTGTATGAGTTCTAGCGGTTTTGGGATGGAGTCTTTTGGGTTTTCCACATAAAGTATCATATCATCTGCAAAGAGTGAGAGTTTGACTTCTTCTTTGCCGATTTGGAAGCCTTTTATTTCTTTTTGTTGTCTGATTGCTGTGGCTAGGACTTCTAATACTATGTTGAATAGCAGTGGTGATAGTGGACATCCCTGCCGCGTTCCTGACCTTAGGGGGAAGCTCTCAGTTTTTCCCCATTGAGAATGATATTCGCTGTGGGTTTTTCATAGATGGCTTTTATGATATTGAGGTATGTACCCTCTATCCCTATACTCTGAAGAGTTTTGATCAAGAAAGGATGCTGTACTTTGTCAAATGCTTTTTCTGCATCTATTGAGAGGATCATATGATTCTTGTTCTTTCTTTTGTTAATGTATTGTATCACGTTGATTGATTTGTGGATGTTGAACCAACCTTGCAGCCCAGGGATAAATCCCACTTGGTTGTGGTGAATAATCCTTTTAATGTACTGTTGGATCCTATTGGCTAGTATTTTGGTGAGAATTTTTGCATCCATGTTCATTAAGGATATTGGTCTGTAATTCTCCTTTTTGATGGGGTCTTTATCTGGTTTGGGGATCAAGGTAATGGTGGACTCATAAAACGAGTTTGGAAGTTTCCCTTCCATTTTTATTTTTTGGAACAGTTTCAGAAGAATAGGTATTAATTCTTCTTGAAATGTTTGGTAGAATTCCCCTGGGAAGCCATCTGGTCCTGGGCTTTTGTTTTTTGGGAGATTTTTGATGACTGCTTCAATTTCCTTAGTGGTTATAGGTCTGTTTAGGTTTTCTACTTCTTCCTGGTTCAGTTTTGGTAGTTGATACAGCTCTAGGAATGCATCCATTTCTTCCAGATTATCTAATTTGCTGCCATATAGTTGCTCATAATATGTTCTTATCAGTGTTTGTATTTCTTTGGTGTTGTTTGTGATCTCTCCTCTTTCATTCATGATTTTATTTATTTGGGTCATTTCTCTTTTCTTTTTGATAAGTCTGGCCAGGGGTTTATCAATCTTGTTAATTCTTCCAAAGAACCACCTCCTAGTTTTGTCGATCTGTTCTACTGTTCTTTTGGTTTTTATTTCATTGATTTCTGCTCTGATCTTTATTATTTCTCTTCTCTGAAACAGTCAACAAAACCAAAAGACAACCGACCAAATGGGAGAAGATATTTGCAAATGACATATCAGATAAAGGGCTAGTATCCAAAGTCTATAAAGAACTTATCAAACTCAACACCCAAAGAACAAATGATCCAATCAAGAAATGGGCAGAAGACATGAACAGACATTTTTCCAAAGAAGGCATCCAAATGGCCAACAGACACATGAAGAAGTGCTCAACATCGCTCGGCATCAGGGAAATCCAAATCAAAACCTCAATGAGATACTACCTCACACCAGTCAGAATGGCTAAAATTAACAAGTCAGGAAACGACAGATGTTGGCGGGGATGTGGAGAAAGGGGAACCCTCCTACACTGTTCGTGGGAATGCAAGCTGGTGCAGCCACTCTGGAAAACAGTATGGAGGTTCCTCAAAAAGTTGAAAATAGAGCTACCATATGACCCAGCAATTGCACTACTGGGTATTTACCCCAAAGATACAAAAGGAGGGATCCGAAGGGGTATGTGCACCCCGATGTTTATAGCAGCAATGTCCACAATAGCCAAACTATGGAAAGAGCCAAGATGTCCATCAACAGATGAATGGATAAAGAAGATGTGGTATATATATATGTAGCCATCAAAAGGAATGAAATCTTGCCATTTGCAACGACGTGGATGGAGCTGGAGAGTATTATGCTGAGTGAAATAAGTCAATCAGAGAAAGACATGTATCATATGACCTCACTGACATGAGGAATTCTTAATCTCTGGAAACAAACTGAGGGTTGCTGGAGTGGTGGGGGGTGGGAGGGATGGGGTGGCTGAGTGATAGACATTGGGGAAGGTATGTGCTATGGTGAGTGCTGTGAATTGTGTAAGACTGTTGAATCACAGACCTGTACCTCTGAAACAACTAATACATTATATGTTAAAAAAAAGAAGAAGAAGAAGATAGTAGGAAGGGAGAAATGAAGGGGGGGAAATCGGAAGGAGAGACGAACCATGAGAGACTGTGGATTCTGAGAAACAAACTGAGGGTTCTAGAGGGGAGGGGGTTGGGGCGATGGGTTAGCCTGGTGATGGGTATTAAAGAGGGCACGTACTGCATGGAACACTGGGTGTTATACGCCAACAATGAATCATGTAACACTACCTCAAAAACTAATGATGTAATGTATGGTGATTAACATAACATAATAAAAAAAATCAATCAGTGTAACCCATCACATCAATAGTCCAAAAAAGAAAAATTACATGACCATATTGATCAATGCAGAAAAAGCATTTTACAAGATCCAACACCCATTCATTATAAAAGCTTACAGTAAAGTAAGAATAGAGGGGAACTTCCTCATCTTTATAAAGAATATCTACAAAATCCATACAGCTAATATCATGCTTAATGATGAGAAACTAGAAGCTTTCCCACTAAGGTCAAGTACAGGGCAAGGATGCCTTCTCTCACCACACCTTTTCAACATCACACTGTAAGTCTAAGCTAATCCAATAAGATAAGAAATGGAAATAAAAGATACACAGATTGAGAAGGAAGGAACAAAACTGACTTCGTTTGCAGATGACATGGATGTCTGTGTAGAAAATCTGAAAGAACTGACAGAAAGACTCCTGGAACTAGTAAACAATTTTAGCAAGGTTGTAGGATACAAGGTTAACATATAAAAGTCAGTCACTTTCTTATCTACCATCAGGTGGAATTGGAAATTTAAAACAGAATACCCATTTACATTAGCACCCCAAAAATGAAATACCTGGGCATAAATCTAACAAAATATGTGCAAGAGCTATACAAAACTGATGAATGAAATCAAAGAACTGATGAAGTAGAGACATATTCCATCTTCATAGATAAGAAGATTCAATGTTGCTAAGATACCAGTTTTTCCCAATTTGATCTCTACACTCAATGCAATCCCAATTAAAAATCCAACCAAGTTATTTTGTGGATATTAACAAACTGATTCTAAGTTTATATGGAGAGGCAAAAGACCAGAATAGCCAACAAAATATTGAAGAGAAAGAGCAAAGTTAGAGGACAGTACAACTTCAAGACTTACTATAAAGATAGCGTGCTTTTGGTGAAAGAATGGACAAATAGATCAAAGGAACACAAAAGAGAGCCCAGAAGTAAAACAAATAAATATAGTCAACTGACCTTTGATAAGGGAGCAAGGGCAATACAATGGAGCAATGGTAGTCTTTTCAACAAATGGTGCAGAATCAATTGGACATCCACATGCAAAAAAAAAAAATGAATCTAGGTACAGACTTTACACCTTTACAAAAATTAACTCAAAAAATGATCACAGATCTAAATGTAAAATGTGAAACTATAAAGCTCCTAGAAGAGAAGATAAAACCTAGATGACTTTGGGTATAATGGCAATGACTTTTTATTTCTTTTCTTTTTTTTTAAGATTGATTTATTTATTTTAGAGAAAGAGAGAGAGCGAGCAAGCACAAGTGGGGGGAGGGGCAGAGGGAGAGAGAGAGAGAAGCAGACTCCCTGCTGAGTGCAGAGTCCAATGCGGGGCTCCATCCCATTACCATGAGATTATGACCTGAGCTGAAACCAAGAGTCGGACAGTTAACCAACTGAGCCAACCATGTGCCCTGGCAATGACTTTTTAAATACAACACCAAAGGCACAATTCATGAAAAAAATAATTGATAAGGTGTACTTCGTTAAAATTAAAAACTTCTGCTTTGCAAAAGACAATATCAAGAATCTTAGGAGACAAGCCACAGACTGGGAGAAAATATTTGCAAAAGACACATCTGCTTAAGGACTGTTATCCAAAATATACAAAGAACTCTTAAAACTCAACAATAAGAAAACAAGCAACCTTTAAAAAAGTGGGCCAAACACCTCAATAAATACCTCATTAAAGAATATAAAGATAGCAGACAAGCATATGAAAACATACACTACATCATATGTCATCAGGGAAATGCAAAGTAGGACACCAATGATATACCACTACACACCTATTAGAATGGTCAAAATTTGGAACACTGACAATATTAAATCCTGGTGAGGCTGTGGAGCAGCAGGAACTTTCATCCATTGCTACTGGGAATATAAAATGGTATAGCTACTTTGGAAGACAGTTTGGTGGTTTCTTAAAACACTAAAGATACTCTTACCATATGGTCCAGCAAATGTGCTCCTTGTATTTACACAAAGGAGTTGAAAACATGTCCACACAAAGCCCTGTGCATAGATGTTTTAACAGCTTTATTCACAATTGCCAAAAATTGGACGCAACCAAGATGTCCTTTGGTAGTTGAATGGATAAATTCTGGTACATCCAGACAATGGAATATTATCCAGTGCCAAAAAGAAATGAGCTATCAAGCCATGAGAAGACATGGAGGAGACTTACATGCATATTACTAAGTAAAAGTTGCCAATCAGAAAATTGTATGTATTGTGTAATTTCAACTCTATAATCTTCTGGAAAAGGCAAAACTATGGAGACAGTAAAAAGATCAGCGGTTGCCATGGTTTTGGGGATTGGGGAGGGATAAATAGGTGGAGCACAGAGGATTTTTAGGCCAGTGAAAATACTCTGTATGATGTAATAATGATGGCTACACGTCATTATGCATTTTTGAAAACCCAAAGAATGTGCAATGCTAGGAGTGAACCAAAATGCAAGCTATGAATTTTGGGTGATTTTGGTGTCAGTGTAAGGTTCATCGACTGTAGCAGATGTACCACTCTACTAGGCTTGTTGATAATAAGGGACACTATTCATGTGTCAGGGTAAGGGTCACACTTTTCAAAAGTTAATGTTGTTCCACTTTACTTTTACAAAAGATCTACCATAGTACTTATTTTCACTAACTGAAAGAAATCCAAAGAGGATTTTTGCTTTCACAGAAAAAGGCAAAAAGCGAAAATAGTATTCAGTGTTTGCTTTGCAGAGAACCTTTACAGAGGCAGTGCACATCCTGAGCAACAAGAGTGGCCCCGCCAAACTCCTTCCTCCAGAGCTGCACTCAGCATCTCAGCATCAAGCCACCATAGTTTGAACTGTGTCTGTGCACGTCTGTGATTTATCTTCATTTATTTTGTGCATCTGTTAACAAGATGTATCCTAAGATATCAGAAAAGCCTAATAGAGGTTATTTTTTGGGTCTGGGAAAGCTCAAAATTTTTTCCATATAACTTAATGGTAATTGCTTCTTCATTTCATGCCATTTTGGTTTATGAAAATTTTCACAGAAACACTACTTTTGGATAGCAGGTGAAACCTACATATGGGAAATCTCTGTACCTTCTCCTCAATTTTGCTGTGAATGTTAAACTACTCTAAAAAGTTAGAATGTTAATAAAAAAATCTAACTGATATGCTGCTTCTATTAAATATTATTCTGGAAGTCCTGGCCAGGGAAATAAGACAAGGAAAATAAACAAACAACATACGTATTGGAAAGGAAGAAGTAAAACTTCCAATTATTGTGTGCACAGGAAACCTTAATGGGATTTACAAACAAAACAAAAGAAAACAACTTACTAACACTAGGAGGTAGCTTTACTGTGGTTGCAGAATATAAGGTTAATATGTAAAAATCAATTATAATGTTATACACTAGCAGAAAACAATTGGGAAATAAGATTAAAGCATTTATTACAGCAACAAAACATCAAATACCTAGGCATAAATCCATCAAAAGATATGCAAGATCTTTGTACTGAAAACTATAAAACATTGCTAAGAGATACTAAAGACATAATTAAAAATAGAGAGATACCATGTTCTTGGATTGGAGACTCAATATTGTCAAGATGTCAGTTTTCCCCATATTGATCTTGAGATTCAACATAATCCCAATCAAAAACCCAGGGGGGTGATTTAAAATTATTATGAAAGTGCAAAGGATCTAGAATAGTCATAATGATTTTGAAAAAACAAAATTTGATAGTTGCAATATTTGTTTTAGAACTTTAAAGTAATCAAGATAAAGTGGCATTGGCATAAGGGTAAACAAATGGGTCAATGGAGCATAATAGAGTCCAGAAATAGACCCACAAAATATGGGCAGTTAATTTTTACAAGGTCTTAAGTCAATTAACAAGGAAAAGAAACTCTTCTTAACAAATACTGCTGGAACAATTGGATGTCCACGTGGAAAAAAAAAACTCAACCTCTATACATATATAAAATGTATGTATATATATGTATGGGAATATGTAACTTAAAAATTAATTTGAGATGGATCATTGGTCTAAATGTAAAAGCTAGAACAATGAAGCTTCTAGAAGAAAACATGGAAGAACATAATATTACCTGGGTATAGGCAAAGATTTCTTAGGACAATTAAAGAAAAAAATTGATAATTTTGAACTTTAGAAAAATTAAAAGAACACCATTAAGAAAATGAATAGGCAAGCCACAGACTAGGAGGCCTATTTGCAATGCAAAGTCATATCTGACAAACAACTCATATCTGTATACATAAATAAATCCTACATTCAACAACCTTATACAACATGGGCAAAGACTTGAACAGACTAAAGAAGATATATGAATGTCCAGAATGCACAAGAAAAAGTGTTCAACATCATTAATCAACATGAAAATGCAAATTAAAAGCACAATGAGATATCATTTCCCTCTCACTAGAATGGCTAAAATAAAATTTAAAAAACCTGACATTGCTAAATGTTAATGTAGATGTGAAACAAACAAAAGTCTCATGTTTGGTTGGTAAGACTGTAAAATGGTACAACTATTTTTGGAACTGGAAGTTCCTTATAAAATCAAACATATACCTTCCCTATGGCCCCAAAATTTCTGCTTCTATGTGTTTACCCAAGAAAAATGAAAACAAAAGTCTACAAACACTTGAATAAAAATGTTGAGAGCAACTTTACTTATAATAGCCAGAGACTGGAAGCAATACTAATGTCCATCAATAGATGAATGCATAGTCCAATTTGGGGTATAGGCATACAATTGAATACAATACAATCTTCAGAAATAAAAATGAATGAAACTGTTGATACACACAACAACATTGATGAATCTCAAAAATATGTGGACTAAAAGAAGTCGGACACAAACAAGTACACACTACGTGATTCTATTTCCATGAAGTCCAAGATTATGCATGGTGGCAGAAATCTGATCAACATGAGGAAGGAAGAAGTGGGGTTGGTGGTGGTTTTGACTGACAAGGACACCAGGGGTGAGGGAAGTGTTCTGTATCTTTTTATGGGTGGTAGTTACACAGGTTATAAAAACCTAAATTGAATCACCTTATTCTTCCTTTGATGGCTTCAGTTGCCCTTGGATGTAATCCAAATGTCTGTTTGTTTGTTTTCATTGCACTTACAGCACTTTAAAAGTATTTTATTTATTTTGCTATTTCCTACGAGAGGTTTTTGTTTCTTTAGTTTTGGTCCATCTCAATCACAAGAATGCTGGACTCTGGGGGTGGGGCTGTGCCTATCGTGTTCACTATGGTATCTCCAGTGCCAGTAGTTTCGTAAAGCTCTATAGTTGCTCACTACATTTTATTTCCCTTCTCTTTCCATCTCTTCCACTCCTGAAATTAATTGCCACGTCCAAACTAGAACACATTGTTCTTCCTGGATTTAGTTTAGTAGTATTTTTGAATTTGGCTTTCATCGCATGCATGTTGTATCTAGAGATGGTATATGATGTCCAGGTGAAGGGATTGGAGTTCCTGCCAATGTAGTAGCAGGCATTTCAAGCAATCCTAATGCTGGTGGTTAGTCAAAATGCTATATTCTCATATTGTAGATTCAGACCTGGTTTAGATTCCTTGTGACAAGAAATTATTACCATCAATGAATGTAAAAGAGTATTTAAAATATGGTAGAGTTGACTGTGTGTGTCCTTTAACTGGAATGAATTAGTTTGATCACCTTAGCAATGGGTACCCTACAGGATAACACTAGATGTGTCATAGCGAAAATATCTACCACCTGTTCGGTGTATAAATTTCTGGACCAACCAATTTAACAACAAAGAGAAGCTATAACTATGTTTCTGAAATGAAGAACTACATTGCTTCAAAAGACATAGATGCAAAAGGGCACATTGCTGTCTTTCCGTTCTTTACAAAAAACAGGCATTTTGTAACTGTTAATGAAGAGAATCCCCAAGCATTTTATATAATAATTTCCTTTTGGAAATAAAGGCTCTATTGAAAATGGGGAGATGGAAGCCAGAATATGGTGCTGAGTTAGATATTTCCTGCATATCAAAATCAACATTTCAGAGAAGAAGCATTGACACGAAATCAGTCATATCAGTCAGGATGGCCTGGGTTATGCTATGGAAACAAACAATCCCCAAATCTCATTGGTGGAAGACAACAAAGCTTCATTTATGCTCATGCCACCTGCCCATTATGGATCAGCTGGGGCCTGTGCTCCACGTTGTCTTCCCTCTGCGATCAAAGAGGAAGAAATAACCACTAACAGAAACATTGATGATTTTTAGAGCAGAGAGAAAAAGGGTGTATGGCAGATTATGTGATGATTCTGGAAGCTTCCCCAAAGTAATAACATGCATTTCTTGGCCATAGTGAGCCACAAGGGTACATCTAACTCCAAAGTGTAGAGAGCGGTACAATCCTACTGTGTGCCTAGAAGGAGGGGAGGTGAAAATATTGGGTAAATAGTCCTAGTGACCAGCATCCTGATGGAAGTTTGAGCTTTTCTTCTATGATCACCATCCACACAGCCACCATCACCCCAACGGCTGCCATCACTCCTGGTGTGCTAGTTAAATGATGCTGAATATTGACTCCTTGCCAGGTAGTGTGCTTTATTCACTAGCTCCTTTACTCATCACAACTTTATTATGTAGATATTATTCTTACTCATTTTAGATGAGAAAATAAAGACTTAAAGAAGAAAGTATTTAAGCCCTGGTCATACATTCAGTGAGGGGAAGAGCCAGGATCTGAACTAGATACTCTTGACTCGAGGGCTTGCGCTCTCAACCACCATGTGATACTGTCATTCTAGCCTTGTTGGAATGTGTTTAAAATTAGTACTGAAGGCCCATATCTCTAAGGCACTCTTAAGAAGTTCTTAAATTGAACCAAGGATATGCAAAGATCAGATATTTGGTACAGTCACACTGACATACCTGTCAGGTTTTTTTCTAGGCCCCGAGGACCATGTGTCTCCATTCTCCTTGGGCTTTCACTTCTGCCAGCAGAGGTTGCCTAGATAGCCAAGCAGTTGGATGTCTGTGAAACAGGAGACATAAGGACTAGGAGGGAAGATCCTAGGCTGGGTGACATTGTGTTCTTTTTTCATGAGATCCTGTCCAGCTGTTAGAGAGTGATATGCTTCTTCCCAGATGTAGCACTCAGAACCCCTTAATCTGGGGTCCAGGTTTTAGGGATTGCTTCCCAGGACTTCTGAATCTCAGAACCAGCCTCTTATGAATGTCCGATTATCTTCTTAAAGTACCTCACCCTAAATTTTCTTTAAGAAACTGAAAGGATGCTTTGGCATACTAATTTGGGTCATTAATCCTTATAGATCTGAGCCTCCTGTAGAGAGATGTATCGCTAAGGTTTATATATTTGGACTTGTTTGTACTTCACTGACAACTTTTCACCATATTTGGATTGTACAATTTTATCTTTATTGCTTGAGGTACACCTGAAGTGCCAAGGTAGGTAGCTAAGATATATCAAATGGTCAGAAAGCACCTGACCTAAACAAGGTCGACCAACCCTTTTTTCTCCTGTAATTTCTCAAGAACCTGCTAGCACTCAGACAGAGCTGCCTTTCTGTCAAATGACCCCAACGATGTTGTCATAACCCTCTTGGATGAAATCTTTTTTGTCTATTTTCTCTTGCCTGGTCTCTCTCCCCATTGCAATGATAAAATGGCTTTCTGAATTCTTTATTCTGCTTTCAGTAAGCCTTGAAGTCACACACCTCTCCTGGTGGATATGTGTGTGTGTATCTGTTGCCAATGACCTTTCAGTCTATCTCGAGACCTCCCTCCACCCAACTTGGGAAGCCCACGCTGTTGCTAACTTTAGGAGACACTCTAAGGGTCCTGCTCATATCTCTTCATCCTTACCTCTGCAATATACAACTCTGGACCTCCCACTGCCAGGATATGTATTTCTGCGCCTGAGGGCTTTCTCTTAACACTTTGCTTAATACATGAGAATTAACAGCCCTCATCCACCCACACACCCACCTCAAGTCCTCGACCCGTGACTGATGTATACATTTGATATATAAATACCCTAGCTCCTTCATCTTTTACGTGAGATAATTCTGATTAATTGCCAGTCCCCTACCGTGGCAGCTGCCTTGATAATACACCCTTTCCCTGGCTCCCTGCCCTTCCTTATCTCATTCCCCTACTCCCCTGCAGTGTCCCTTCATCCCTCCCATACACTTCCCACTTGTCCTTGTCTCAGGGTCTGCTTCCAGAGGAATCCTAACTAAGACACCAATCACGAGTAATTCTGACAAGCTACTGCTAGGTAATTTCATGAAAGATTTGTGGTTTAGAGATTTGGTAGAGCAGAGGAGTTGAACACTTGGAAAAATTATTTTTTTCTCTAAAGAAACAGGGGTGACATGGGGGGCCAGAAGCAGAGTCCTAGTCTGCAAAGCTGGTCAGAGAGGCTCCCTCTGCTTCTTCCCAATTTTGGAGAGACTCAGAAATAGAAGGTGTGCTGACCAGAAGCTGGAGGGAAAAGGGAAGAGGTCATTTGCACAGGCAAAACTATCAATGTTCTTGCAAGTGTGAAGGTCTAGGGGCACTTTGGAAGTTCCCATTTGTCATTTGTTTCCTCTCTGGTGAGAGAGAAGGCACCACTGTTTCGTTTTGAACTGTTTTGTGCCATGCACAGGTGCACCGACTCCACGTATGGCTCTCTGTGCTCTCTGAGCCCGACTGCAAACACATCTTTCACAACATCCCAGTGCATTTGTCACTTACCCAGTGTGTTTACTACCACCGGAGTTTTGCTTGGGGAATGTTCTTCCAACTCTTAGCTCCATCTGCCCAAGGATTTGCTTCCGATTGCAAATACCTTTCTAGGAAATTTGCATTTCCTCCAAATGTCTGGTAAAATGTTTTCCATCTCCATTTTTTATTATCTTTCCCATGTGATGATAATGTTGTATAATGGGCTCTGTGTTGGAAATCTCTTACAGTTTGGCGGGCAGGATTACCATGTATCTTCTAACATCTTAAGTTCAACACCTCCCCCCCATGACCATGGGTGGTCCCTGATTGTCTCCTCTTCTCTCTGCATGGGTTCCATGTGTTGAGCCTGAAAATAAGTCCTGACTTTTCCCATACCCTCACTGCCCCCATATCCAATCACCAAGTCCCCAGTCCCACTTTCACCTTGCAAATACCTCTCACATCGGTTCATTTCATTTCACCTTCATGCCATCATCAGTTCATCCATGACCACTAATAGCCCTCCGCCTCTGCTCTTTTCTCCAACTGTTTCTCCACAATGCAGCCAGACTGATCACACCAAAATGCAAATATCATCATTTCAACTTCTCTACTAAAACTTCTCCAAGGCTTCCTATTCCACTTAGGGTAACACTCAAACTCTACCTTGAATTTCCAAGCCCTTCCTAACTCATCTCTTGAGAGTCATCTCTCTCCACCCTCCCTGCTGGCCTTCTCTTTCCTTTCCTCACACCCCAGGCTTTCTGCCTCTCAGCTCAGCAACTCCTCTTCCTGGCCCACCTCCTCCTCCCCACTTTCTTACCCCACTTTCCAACCTCATACACTGGGCTTCAACTAAATGATATTCCTTTGGGGGCTCTTCACTGATCCAAAAAGTAGACTGCATCTTTACTATATTACCTATCTTCCCCACTAAACTATATTCTAGACACTCTATTCCCAGTTTCTAGAATAGTGTCTGGAATATAGTTGAATAACTGTACAGTGTCAAATATGTTTCTGGGGTGCATGGGCAGCTCAGTTGCTTGAGCATCCCACCCGTGCTTTCTGCTCAGGTCATGATCTCATGGGTCATGGGATGGAACCCTGAAAGGGACTCTGCTCAGTGGGGAGTCTGCTTGAGATTCTCTCACTCTGTCCCTGCCCCCACTCACACACATGCACTCTCTCTCTCTAAAATCAATAAATCTTATAAATTGATATGTTTCTATACAATTATGAAGATGAAAGGGGCATTATAAAAACTTATAAGTGGGCATTTCTGGTCCAGTCTCTTGTCACCTACCAGCTCTGTTACTTTTACTTCATCAATATTGGCAAAGCTTTCATCTGTAAGGAAGCTGAACTAGATGATCTCAGCATTCTAAGTGCTTTTATATATTTTTATTATATATTTGATGTGAGCTAATATAACCTTACTATGTTTAGAATCCAATGTTGATGAATCAAAATAATAATTTCATTGTGGTTTCTTATGTCCTGGTTGACTTTTGCTTTATTGAATCCCACCTTTGTATGGCTTTTTCAACAAAAGATGGAAGAGATAGTTTAGCATCCATAAAAGTTATTTTTGACACATTCATTGTGATTGTATGTCCTTTCGGCTCCTCCTTCTAAGGTTGTTTCACAAAGATGTCACTGTATATGAAGGTTGGTCCTTATACTCTCCTTGCTTATATACAATACTAATCAGATAACCCTGGAATCTAATTAGTAAAGTGCATACAAACAGCAAAATAGTTCAGAGCTGAAAGCAGGCACAGGTGCTTAGAAGACATTTACTGAGGGCTTGTTAAATGCTGAGGCTTTGCCTATACGTGTATGGCTTACTCCCAGAGCCACACTCCTTGATAGGTGTTAATAGCACCCATTTTCCCAGTGGGAAAACTGAGTTTCAGAAAGCTTACTTTGGTCACAGTCTCATATACGATTGGTAATAGAGCAAGGATTCAAAAAGTCATGTTCCTGAAGAGCAAGGACTATTGTACTTTTGGTTACCTCTGAATTCCAATAAATAATTACTTACTGACTGCTCAAATGAGTGAGTGAACATTTGATCCCCAAGTCAATGTTTTCCCTCTCATGTGGTGTGAATTTCCCAAGAAGAGATAGAGTAAATATGCAGGCACCCTTCTAAGCTCTGCCTAGGTTTCCATCCTTAGGATTCCAGCAGTTAGTGTAAGACACAATGACATCTTAGTAACTAGCATCACTTTAACCAACACACATATGGTTCCAGCTCTAAATGTGCTCTAATCCAAGGGAGTGAACATTGTGATTGTAATTAACTAAATCCCAAACTGGCATGTGTCTTTTAAATGGGCATGCCCGCCTACATGATGAAAGCTAGCTGATCCTCATCTGCTCTCAGGAAGGGATGATTCTTGGTACTTGCCAATCATGGATGATCAGAGATTCCAATGGCAGGAACTCCAGACAGGTGACAGGTAGGGCAAAAGGATTTCATAAGTGCCCATAACTATCCCAAACTTATATTTATGCAGTGGCAAATGGGTTCTATGTATGGGATGTTGAGGGTGGCTGCCTGGCACCATGTCCAAATTGTGCACTGTCCATTTTGGATTCTTCTTAGCTTCTTGTGCCTTTTGAGGCTGCCGCTGACAGCCACTTCTAACTCTATTAAAGATGTTAGAGGCTGAGTTTATGGAGGGGATTGCTCTGGGCCCCTCTCTACACCCTGAGTCTAGGATCTCACCTTTACTGTGTTTGTTCCATGCTAATGTTGGATGGGATTTTGTTAATTTTCTATTTCTTTGTTTGAAGAGATCCTGGAAGAATCACTAAGGAGTATTTACAGGATAATAATGTCACAATCTGCAGTTCTTAATTTATTGCAAGCCTTCTTTTACTTTAACTGTTGTTTTCTCCTTTCTGCTTCCAAGAGAATTAAAAGTCATTTGGTTTGTTATTGGCTTTAATCTAGTTTATTATTAGCAAGGTTATTATTTGGAGTCTAAAGGATGGTTAAGATTCTACCAGCAGTCTTGCACAAACAGTGGACACAATCCCTCTTCATTATTTCTAGTCTTCTCTCAAATGCTATTTCCTTAGTACTGCCAGGACATTCTTTTTTATAGATATCAGTGATCATTTGAGAAGCAAACCAAGAGTATTGAAGAACAGGTTTCACACTGTAAAAACCTGGCAGGCTTTATCACATAGAATAAAATAGTAACTATATATTTTTTTTCTAATTCACTGCTGTTAGCAGAGATTTTAAAAGATGATTATAATAAGCACTCTTCTTAGCTGACCCATGAATTATTTGGTTCTGTTGCTGAAATGTCAAGCAGTCAACTAAGAAAAGGAGTACAATTTAACTAACAAACCTATTCCCAGAGCAGTGCAGATGGAGTTTCTACTTCTTCCCTTGAGAGACCGCTTTGTAATCCAATAGTTCTCACAGTCAGGAATTTTTTTTCTTGATATTCAGTCCAAAATTTCTCTTACCTGAGATCATCTCATCATGCAAAAAAAAAAAAAAAAGAAAAAGAAAAAAGAAAAAAAAGCCACCAGCAGCTGGTTTAAAAAATTATCCCCCGCTTTGGTACCAACTCTCCTATTTCAGCCCTCAGTATATTTATTCTTAATAATGGATTTAGATAGATTTTTGTTGCTGGTGTCTGAGATCCCACTCCTCATTGCTACTGTTATCATTATTTTTGTTCCTTTGCATTTTTAGTCCTTTCTTTCTTATGGGCAAGCAATGTTCTAGATGTTTTCTCTTCTGGCTGATTTTTAAATGCCTTGTTTATTTGATCATGTTCAACTAGTCTTAGGCTACTCTCTGAGTGTGCATGACATGACTCATCCTATCATCCTGGATCTCACACAATAGGTAGCAATCGCCCCCTCCCCTGCTAGACTTCATGGCCATATATCCCGACTGTGAGCAAGGCAGAATCTCAGGACAACCACTTCCCAGGGATTTTGACAGCACTCTCTCGCTTCTCTCTCTCTCTCTCTTTCCTTCCTTAAGATTTCTTTCTTGTCCCCTAGTCTGTGAGGTCAGGAGGGTTTCTTTCTTCCTTGCCTTATGTTGGTTGCCACACCACCAACACCATCTCATCTATCTTTCATCATCATTTTAGAAAGCTCCCACTAAGTAGAAAATGTTTTTCAACTTGGTATAGATAGATAGATAGATAGATAGATAGATAGATAGATAGATGCAGATATAGATATAAAATATAAGACATTTATTAAATAATAGGCTTTTGTTTTTTAGAAGTTTTAGGTTCACATTAAAATCCAGCAGGAAGTACAGAGTTCTCCCATACTCCCTCCCCACCCCACACACAACCTCCCATCATCACCATCCTGCCCCAGTGTAGTTACAAATGATGAGCTAACGTTTACCCATTATCACAAGGTTCACTTTATTGTTGTACATTCATGTGTTTTGACAAATGTATACTGACATGTATGGACCAATATAGAATTACCTAGAATAATTTTGCCGCCCTTGATATCTCCCCGGTACAGATATATTTTATGGTCTCAGCATCTTGTTTATAGATCCAGTTTTCCTTGGCTATATTCAAGAAAAAAATAGAAACGTCAATGAAGACAAAAGATGTTATCTAACAATTTAACCCTGGATCTTAGGGGCCAACCCAGCTGAGACAACTCGAGGTTTCACATGCAGAGAGGAACACATTTAAAGGGGTTTGGTGTCATGATGACCCTTTTCCATTTAACTTTACTGCATAAAGCTATTGTCTGGACACCTGAATTGACCCACAGTATTTCCAAGTGTGGATAATACATCATATTGAAATTAGACTCTCCCAGGTCCCGATTAAGATCAAAGAGCTATTAAGATTATGGTGTACATCCCCATATTTAATTCAAAATAAAACAACACTAAGCCACACTAAGAATGATATTTAAATCTGTTGAGTTTCTCAGTTTTTTATGTGTGCCAGAATGATTACTTGGGTGGGTTTTTTTTTTTTATATGAGATATCCTATCCTTGAAAGAAAATCTTTCCTGCACCCTATATTTGCTGATACCCGAAGCACATGATGTAGAATCTGAAACTATTTTTTCTTTATTTCCTATTTTTGCAAAATGTTTTGTGTTCTTGCTTTTGTTAAATAAAAACCTCGATTTTCTGACCTCAATCTCTCTGCTATATTTGTGTCCATTTTATTCTTTAAATTTGGATAGAATGAAGAGAAAACAGAAGAGAGAAGGGGAGAAGAGTTGGAAGCGTCTGTGGAAACACTCCATTTAGCCCGGACTGGATTGTCCACTGCTGACTTGTTGATGTTCGTTGAATTTCTAAATGCCTGCGTTTTCTTTCTTTGCAGTTAGCACCAAGGGAATCACAGATATTCTAATTTTCAGGTCTCTTTTTAGAGTTTCTGAAATCTTTCACGAAAATGTACACTCCGGACTCATTTCCTGCTATGCAAATTGCAACCTGGAGAATGTGCCACAAACATTAAATGGCATGCTGAATAGCACATTTCATAATTAAATAAGGTACAACTGAAGCCCCGACCTATGGCTTTAAGAATGATGAGACCAGGGCCTTCTTTGGCGAGTCTGTTAGTTTGAACTGTGTTTGCATTTAACCAAATCAGATATTCCCAGGTGGTGTGGCCCTTTGCATCGTCACCCACTTTCCTCCCCAGGACCCCTAAGCTGTCATTCCTTCCACAAATATTTGCTGAGCCCTTGCTGTGCGTCAGGCACTGTGCAATGAAGAAAAATGAATAAATCCCATAGATCTTGCTACCAAAATGCTTATAGTCAAGATAAGGAAGATATTCATTCACTTGTTAATTTATCAAATACTATACAACGTTATGCAATGTAAGGCATATTGTAAGGGCTACAGCAGCTGCACAAAGCATTGTCCTAAGTCATAGTCCTGTCTGCTGACCCTGGTCCGCTGAAGCCCTTGAAAACCACAGTTTTTGACATTTGCCAGGTGGAAATAAGCATATTGTAGATCTTCTCTGGTTTTTTGTGTGGGGGGGGTTGTTTGTTTTGGGGTTTTTTTTTTGTTGTTGATGTTTTGGTTTGGTTTTTGTTGCAGGTGAAGAACTTTTCAGTGCACTGATTTTTCAGAAAAAGCCAACCTTACATAACCTCCCCTTGTCAGTTTGCTTCATTCTCTTTAGGATCTCCAATAGTCCTGCCCAATAGAAATGTAATACTAGTCACATCTGAAATTTTAAATTTACTGATAGTCACAATAACAAAAGTAAAAAGAGAGAGATGAAATTTATTTCAGTATCTTATATAGCTAAGTATATCCCAAATGTTATCATTTCAATATGAAAAATTATTAATGAGATATTTTACATTTTTCTTTTCATAGTAAGTCTCTGAATTTGTATTTTACAATTCCAGCATATCTCAATTTGAACACTTTTCTAGATATAGAATGTACTTGATCTAGAAGAGTACAGATCTAGAATGTGTAAACCTTCCATTTGAAATTACCATGTGGTAAGGAGTTCTCTACGGTCTCTAGGAAGAAGTTCTCTATGTAACAATATGCAGAATATTTTATCTCAAGCAGCTGACATGAAAATTTCTTTGTAGGGAGACCATTATGGAAAAGAAAATGCTTCTATAAGCCAAGCGTAGGGTAAAAGCAACCTCCAGGATCTGGGGATACGTGGGAGGTGACCAGTTTTCAGGAAGGAAAGAAACACATATTAAAAGCAGGGTAATAATGTGCAGACTGGAGAGAGAAAAAAAAGAATCTCAGAGTGGGAAGCAAATAGGACTGGGGTTCATGGGGGAAGGTCAGGGGTATGGCGAGCCTTGCCCTTCATCCCTTAGGAAATCTGCGTCACTCTAACATGGTTTTGTATCAGCAGATTTTAATTTTTGGTGGTGCCAAGAGTGGGGAGAAGCTTGGAAAAGAGAATGAAGGGACGGCAGATGTTTCGCTTAAAGAGGTACAGTTCACAACTAATACCTAGAGATGTGGCCTTTCCTCCCAAAGGGAGGCCTAAAAATTATGACACTGCAGAAGAGTTTTGTGCTTGTGCTTTTTTTCCTGCACCTTGTGTGATTTCCGAAACTTGTAAGTAAACAGTTTCTTAGAGATCATTCATATCCCCATCACTGGACAGCATAACATCGCAGTTGAGAGTGATGGGCCCAAATTCAGGTCAACTCATTTTGGAATACCAGCACTGCTCCTTACTTGCTGAGTGACTGGAGTAATAGCTTATTATCTCTCATCTGCAGCTTCCCGCTTGGCTGCAATAGGAAGAAAGGGGTATCCACCAGTAGAGTGCACGTGGTCTGCACATAGTCAGAGCGCAATGGAGGGTGGCATCACCATTATCAGACAGATCTTTGCATAAACCAGCATGGTCCCTGGAACCATGGAAATGGCCTCACTCAGAATTTGTTACCAATGCAAACTCTCCAACCCATCCCCACTGCCCAGCCCTACTGAATCAACACTCTGGGGGTGGACCCAGAAATCCGTGTTTTAGCAAGCCCTCCAAGTGATTTGGATGCAAGCTAACGCTTGAAAAACCAATGGCCCATAACAATTCCAGATAAATAGGAAGCCACTCCATTTTAAGGACCTCCAAAACAGATGCTTCAAGCTCCCTTGGCAACTTGTTCTAATGTTTAGCCGCTCTTGTGGTCAGGAACTTCTTATTTTCCAATATGTATGTGAGGTGCTTTGAGACCCTTAGAGGGAAACTGCAATATGAAGACAAATGCGATTATTATATTACCTATTTATCCCCAAGTTGAAGCCTGTTAGTAATATTTAGCTCTTCCAGACTCTACCTTGGTGAACTCCCCTTAGAGCAATACTTAAAACAACTCTTTTCTCTTTTTAATGTTATTGTTTTCCCCTTCCTTCCATTTACTACCTGAGCTTATTTATTTTTTTATTTTTGCTATTAAATCTTCTCTGAGATTGAACTTCCATTTGCTTTCTCACATGCCCATTCCAGTAACTGCTCACTGTATTTCCTTCAGTAGCTTTGTCTCTAAGCCCTTGTAAGTAAATATTACAAATGGCTTATGTCCCATATAAAAGTGATAAGCAACAAGTAATTGTTTATAGAGCCAAATACACTCTTTATATCTCCAAGAGTAAAAGAAATTAAATCTCTCTCTATCTTTCCACCCGAAATACCACACTCCTTTAGCTGTGCGCCATGAAAGGACAACTGTTTGTCCTTGAAATAATGTTTGGCGAGTACAAAAAAGCTACAGGAGGGAAGAGATCCTAAGAAATATTATTCTCGGTCTCTCCTTTTCACGGCTTTCTGTATTTTTCCTTCAGAGCACAAAACCATTGCCCTCTTCCCGTTGCTTCTCTTTACAGAGAACATTGACCTGCTACAGAAAAAAACTGGGCCCTAAAGCACTTGCTCATCATAGGAAGTAATGGAGCAAGACAGCCACGGCATGAAGTGGAAAATCTGGAAATTTATCCCCCTCCCATGTCTTCTCCACTCCCCCAAGTTGCCCCTCCTTCTCCCGTTGTGTCCTTGCCTTGGTTTATAACTTAGTTTCTTTTCCCAAGAAGAATCACTTGCATGTTTCAATGAGGATTTTGTAAGTATGTCTCCATACCCTACAATTGCTGATAACCAGAATTCCTTCTGTAATATGAGATACACAGGACCAGCAACAGGATCAGCAAGCAGCTACAGGTTAATGTCTATAAAGCCAGTTATGTTCCCTTAGCCCCTGTTCCCTCTTCTCCCCCTGCCCATTCCCTGCTGTAAATGCATTGGGGATTTGGCCGTTCGGTTGCACTGTGCTTATCTATCTGTTCTTCATACCATCACATTACTTCTAAGTTGATTTTTCTCAGCATCCGCTCTGCTTTGTTCTGAAGCCTACTACTTTCATTAAGCTTTACATAGACAGAGGTTTCCATTCTAATATCCAAGTGGAGGTTACTATGATCTATTTTATGCAGTATGGCATATACCATCTCGAGTTACTGTTCATGCACCATCATTAAAGGCAGTTTAGTGTCCCTATCAGGAGCCCCAGAATTCATGGGTTTTTAACAGCTATAAAAACACACGTATATTCCATAATGACAAAGCTGCACAAGGGAAGTGAATCTTTGTGGAAAAGGAGAGACCTTGCTTACCATTTCAAAAACCAAAAATACTATTGTTTTCAGGGCATTTTACTTTTTTTTTTTTTTTTGCCCATCAAAATGAAAAATGCTTTAATTTAATTTCTTAAAAGAAATATGAGAAGTGGTGTAGTTATGACTCCCTCCTTTGCTAGACTTTTTAGTCATTTCATTTTAAAAAAGAATTGTTGCCTCTCTGGAATAAAATTGTACTTGCATAAAAATTTGTCAGTTCCTAGTGTGTGTTCATTTTGCCTGCATTTTACTCCGTGCTGACTGCTGCCTGTAAATCTGGAAGAGCCGACATGCTTTTGTCTGCTGAGTTAATGCTTTTGTGTAAGTTCTTTTCCCGAGCCCTGATGATTGTTTTGGTCACACAAAGTTAATGTTTATGGTTTAATCTGTGTTAATTTTTGGATAATTAGTGTAAGGAATTTATTAATATCCGTAAATGCAAACATAGCCCCAAAGTTAATAATTAAAAAAGCCTTTGAGATGGCAAATTTAACTCTATCAAATGACGAAATAATAGACAATTAAGGATCATGGATATTCTGGGTTCTCTTGGTCATGTTGCCCACCCTCAATTTTTCACGTGCCTCTGGATTTTCTCTTTCATTATTCCCTCATTTATCCACTACTCCCTTGTCCCTATCCACCAAATAATGCTCATATCTACCTAATTGCTTATTCTTTTGAGGACTGTATGGGTCCAGGTATTGTTTCTCTGCATGTATATTTCTACATGGAGAAGAGAGATATCTGTACAAAATGAACATGGAGAGAGAGAAAGCATCTTTGATCAGCATTTCTTGTCCATGGCCTTTTAAATTTTATTTTAATTCCAGTATAGTTAACATACAGAGTTGGATGGGTCACAAAAGGTAAGCGAAGGGTGACTTGACTTTTTACCCAGTGGAACCGAGAAGCCCCTTTATAATTCCATTGTATGTGTAATTTATGCACAGTTATTCATATATCATCATGGAATAGCGGGATACTTGTTATGGATTTTTAAAATGGCTGTATAACTGTGGGCCAGCCACATAATATATGTGAGCCTGTTTCTTTATTTGTAAAAGATGATGATATTATTGATGTTGCCTTATGTTCAGGATTCCTGCAAAACTCATGGTTTCAAATATTGTCCTTGCTTTGTACTTACAATTCTACAACTTTAGCTTTGAATTCACTCCTCACTTCTAAATATATATACATATATTTATGTGTGCTTACACATATTTTATACAGTAGCTTTATTGACATAGACATTTCTTACCAAAAAATCTCCAATTTTAAGCATAGCATTCCTTAAGTTTTAACAAATGTATTCATTTGGATAACCACTACCACAATTAAGTTCACTCCATTTTATTGATGAGTAATATTCCTTTATTTCTTTATAAAACACAATTCGTTTATCGATTCACCAGTTAATGGACATTTGAGTTATTTCTGGTTTGTTGTTTTTATGAATGATGTTGTCATAAACATTTACATGTATGCCTTTGTATGAATGTATTTTCATGTCTCCTAGGTAAATAAATATCTCAGAGTAGGGTTGTGGGGTCAAATGCCAAGTGTATGTTTAACTTTATAGGAAATTGCTCAACAGTTTTCCAAAGTATCTATACCATTTTTGCATTACCACAAGCGTTGCATGAGCGTTCTGGGTTCTCTGAAACCTAACCAACACTAGGTGGTGTCAATCTTATAAATTTTCGCGACTCTAGTGGGTGTGTGTGCTGCTATCCCTTTGTGGTTTAAATTTGCATTTTCTTGACTATTGACAAACTATATTAAACACCTTTTCATGTGCTTGTTTACCAGCATATATCTTTTTTGTCCAAATGTTATTCAAGTCTTTTGTCCATTTTTTTCTATTAGGTTTTCTTATTGAGTTTTAAGTGTGCTTCTTATATTTTTGTTTCTTAACCTGATGTCCTAAAATGTCACTTATTATTCTAATAGCTTTATGGTAGTTTTCATAGGATTTTCTTTTTCTTTTTTTTTTTTAAGATTTTATTTATTTATTTGAGAGAGAGAGAGAGTGAGCACAGAGAGAGAGAGAGAAGCGGACTCCCCGCTGAGCAGGGAGCCAGATGCAGGGCTCAATCCCAGGACCCTGAGATCATGACCATAGCCGAAGGCAGACGCTTAACCCACTGAGCCACCCAGGTGCCTCTTCACAGGATTTTCTACATAAAAGATCATGTTTTCTATTAATACAAAGTTTTACTTCTTTCTCTCCATTATGCATGCATTTCATTTCTTTTTCTTGTGTTATTGTGGGGGATAAGGCCAGCATGTTGAATAGAAATTGGATGAATGGACATCTTGTTTTGTTTCTAATCTTAGGGGGAAAATCTTTAGTCTTTTACTATTAAGTATGATGTTAGCTGTAGGTTTGTTAATAAGGGGTATCAGGTTAAGGCATTTTCTTTCTATTCTTGGGTTGCTGGAAGTTTTTATCATAAATGGGTATTTAATTTTCTTAAATGCTTTTTCAGCATCTATAGTGATCATAATATTATTTTCCATTTTTAGTCTGCTAATATGTTAAGTAATATTGTTTGATTTTCAAATCATAAGCCAACCTTGCATTTCTGGCATAAAAGCCACCTGGTCACAATGCATTAGCATTCTTATATATTGCTGCATTTGAATACTAAAATTTTATTTTTGGATTTGTGTCTGTGCTCACAGAAACGTTAGTCCGTAGTTTCCTTTTCTTGTAAACTCTTGGCTTTTGATATTAGAGATATTTGGCATCAATATTTCTTCCACTTCTATTTTCTGAAAGTTGGTGTACAATTTTTTTTCTTCCTTAAACATTTGGTAGAATTCACCAGTGAAATTAGCTTCACCTAGAATTTCCTTTCAGGAACGTCTTAACTATGAATTAAATTTCTTCAATAAATGTAAGGCTAGTCATGTTATCTATTCTTTCTTGAGTGAGCTTTGGTAGTTTGTGTTTTTCAAGGAATTTGTCCATTTCACTTAAGTTGTTGAATGTACTGGTATAAAGTTGTTTGTAGTATTCCCTGATTATGCTTTTAGTTCCCTGAGTATGTGGTGGTATTTTTGATATTGACCAGCTGTATCTTTCTTTTTCTTCATCAGTCCAGAGCTTTCTTACTTTTGCTATCTTCTAAAAGAGCTAGTTTTGGGTTTTATTGGTTTTGCTCTACTGCTTTTCTGTTTTCTATTTCATTGACTTCTCCTCTTATTTGTGTTATTACCTGATGCTACACTTATGATTAATCTGCTCTTCTTTTTCTAGGTTTTTATGGGTGATGCTTAGACAATTTACTTATGGCATTTCTTCTTTTCTAATATGAGCACTTAATGCTATAAATTCTCCTGAGGACTGTTGTAACCATATCCCATGAATTTTGATATACTGAGTTTTAATTTTTATTCCGGTCAAATTATTTCCAATTTCTTTTGCTATCTTCTCCAACCAATGACTTTTTTACAAATGTGTTATTTAGTTTCAAAATATTTGGGAAATACCCAGACGTATTTATTTAATTGCTTTCTAATTTAACATACTTGGCATGTTTTCAAAATTTTTTACATTTATTGAGATCTTGACACCATAACATGGCCTATACCGTTGAATGTTCCATGTGCACTTGAAAAGATTATATATTCTATATTACCAGTAGAGGAATGTTCTATAAATATCAGTTCAAGTACTGGATCTTGGTTGTGATGGTGATTACACAAAGTTACACACCTGATAAAATTGCATAGAACTATATACACAAAAACATGCAAATGAGTATAAAACTGAATAAGCTCTATGGATTGTACCAAAGTCAGATTCCTGGTTTTAGTGGTGTACTATAGTTATTCAAGGTGTTGACTTTGCAGGAGGTGGGTTGAAGGGTGCACAAGATCTCCCTATACTTTTTATTTTTTACAGCCTCTTGTGTATCTATAATTATTTAAAAATTTAGAAATGTGACACCTAATGGAGAAAAACATCTCAGAGTATCAGTCAACATATTACTTATTAATTACAAAGGAGATAAATTTCCTCCCAGTGAAAAATCTGGTGGAAACCAGTTTAACCAAGTCATTAAAACTTAACATGGCCAATTATGAATCAAATCGATACCATAAATCCCCTGTAATGTAATGAGAAGTAGAGAGCATTATCTATGTAATAGTTTGTCAAAAATGTTTAACCTGAATCTAATCATGAGGAAACAATCAGGAAAATCTAGATTATAGGACAATCTAATGAAAACATTTCTGGAATCTTCAAAAATTTTATTATCATAAGAGATTAAAAACTGTGGGGAGACCAACACAGATACTACTAAATGCAATGTGTGATCCTTGGTTTGATCCTGCATCCAAAAAAGAAAGACCCAGGTGTAAAGGACATTTTGGAGACAATAAGGGAACTTTGATTATGTACTGTATCTTAGATATTAGAATGTCAATGTTGAATTTCTTATGTATAACAGTACTATTGAGATGAAGCTGGTGAATATCTTTTTCTCCAGAGATAACTTTTTGGAGTATTTAATCATAAAGTATCATGACATTGGAAACTTATTTTAAAATGGTTTAGAGAAACCATGTACACACAAATGTGTGTGTGTGTGTGTGTGTGTCTGCGTGTGTTGGGAGAAGTGAAATGTTTTTTAGAGTATGGAGATAATAATTTCTACTGTGTTGACTCACAATTGTCCTAAGAAACTGAGCACCAGAAAAAAGCATCTGGAAGGTTTCTGTTGGAATTGGGCCACCCAACGTCCATTCTTCCCGTTGGTAATGACCCCCTAATTCCTCACCAGAATGATCACGTCTCCCTCATTGTGTATACTCTTGCTTAGACTTTAAGCCAAGGTGCTGTGCTCTCCCCTCACCAAGCATGGCTTGCAGCAAAACCTCAGCCAACTGGACTCTAAGGAATCGTAGTGATTCAGGAATTTTTTCTTTTTTTTTTTATGTATGGAGCTCGTCCTCATTTATGGGGGTCCTTTCGCTATAATTAAGGAGTCTCTGCTTCCTAGACCTCTGTCCTTTCCCAGACTGAATTTTAGATACTTACTTTCCATTCCTTTCTAATAAATTCCGTTTTCACTCAAGTCATTCAGAATTGGCTTCTGTGTTTTGCAACCAAAGAGCCTTCACTGAAACAGTGGGAATCCTGGAAACCCTCAGCCGGTGTTCTAGTTTGGATGAGCTATAAAACCTGGACTCATTGGGGCTGCTCCTACAGGCCACTAACAAGCCTCTGTGGTCACTCCTTGTCCCCTATCATTTATTCTCCACACAGCAACCAGAGTGAACTTGTAAAAACATAAATCAGGTTATGTCATTCTTCTGTTTAAAATCCTCCAATGGTTGCTTGTCTCGTTCAGAATAAAGTCCAAGTTCTTACCTCGGTTCTGGCTCCTCTCTCACTACTTTTCCAGTTGCTCTTCCTGACATGCTGCAGCCACAGTGGCTTTTTTCCCCATTCTAGAACATTCCAAGCTTATTTTTCTGTTTGGATTTGTACATCAGCTGACTCCTTTGCTTAGAATACTCTGAGCCATGGCTCCTTCCTTCATTTAGGGCTTAGTGCAAAGGTCTGCTCCTCCTAGGGGCCTTTGCTGACCACCCTAAGTTATTCTTCCTCTCAGTTACAATACACCCTGCTTTATTTTCTTCGTGGAATTGTCACTTTCTATAATAGGACCATCAAACTATGGACTCGTGGCCTATTTGACCGGCTTCCTGTTTTTATAAATAAAGTTTCACTGGAACGCAGCCATAGCCATTTGTTTGTCTGTCCCTGACTTGGTGTTACAGCGGCAGGGTGGAGTGGTTGTAACACGGTCCTACAACACCTAACAGATTTACTGTCTTGCCCTTTACAGAACACTTTTGCCAACCCCTGATCTAAAATGTTATACGGTTCTTTCTCCCCATGAGAATATAAGTTCCACAAAGGCCCAGACTTTTTCAGTGTTATTCACCACAGAATCCCCAAAACTTAGAACTATGCCTGACACATAATAGATGGATCAATGAACACTCCTTAAAAGGGGGGAAGAGAATGAGGGAGGGGGAGGGAATGAAGAATCAGAAGACGCCAGCGTAGAATATATGGTTAATTGAGCGGGGCTTCAATTCAGATTAAAGGCAGATTGGAAGTGAGAGAGAATACAAGATTTTTGAGGAACCAAAGAAGTTGGCTCCGGGAAGAGAATGGATTTTAGGTGAGTATCTCCTAGTAAGATCCAAAAGATCTGCCCAGTACGCTGGACTATGTCTCTGTCTATAGAACCCCACCTTGTGGGGGGCTTGTGATGGCAAACAGGGAGGAGAGGTATAGGATTCCCGGGCTGTGTCACAGAAAGCACCCCAGCCTGGGGTGGTAGCATTTAGCGGGGATACTCAAAACCGAGCTCTCTCAGGATGGGCCTTCTTCCAGATACTGAGGCAGGGAATTGGGGCTGCCAGAGAAATGACCTCATCTTTCAGAATCAGAGAAGTCATTGATTTGTAGAGTGATCCGGAATCACTTTAAGAGGGAGGTTAGGGGCAGGGTTGGGGGAGGGGGGGGGATGTGGGCACTTGGTGGTGGTGGTGGTGCTGCAAAATCACAGGTATAAGCTGGGATGGTTCCAGGCAAACTGGGACATATGGTCTTCTACGGAATAAAAAACCAAAAAAGGCAAATATTTGCATATTGCTGACCACATACCAGGCATTGTGCCATGCACATGGCATATATTGACTTTTTAAATCCTCACAATCACCATGTGAGGTAGGGACTACTGTTGCTCCCATTTTATAGATGGAGAAATGGAGGCACAGCGGTATGATTTGCACTAGGGCACACAACCAGTGAGAGCCAGGATGCAAACGTAGGCTGCCTGACTGCAGAGCTCCTCTTCCTGGCCACCGAACTGCACACAGGAGCAGCTTCCTCCTAGAAACCCCCAGTAGCAGAACCAGCTCTTAACTCCTCTCTTTTCCACAGCTTGTGGAGCCAGAAGAGGCTCAACAGCTGATTTCAAGCTTACTTCAGCTCCTTTGTCAATGTCCTTATTGTCTGGACCCTAGGCCCTGAGGCTCCCTTTCCCCTGCCCCCTCACACAAACACATGCACATGGTGGAAAGGTACCTGAAGGCAAGGTAGGGCTGGGCCAGGTGAACCAGAACTAGTGGCCAGACCAAGGATGGGCTCCTGGGAGTCAGGACCAGGGCAGAGGGATGGGAGGTTGGAAATCTGGAGAGACTGAGGACAAAGAGCCCAGTCCAGCTCTGGGTAGGGAAGTGTTACAGTATTAGCTTGCCAGGACTGCCATTCTTAACAAGGTATTGCAAACAGAGTAGCTTAATAACTGAAATTTGTTGTTTCACAGACTGGAGGCTGGACGTCCAAGATCAAAATGCTGGCAGGTTTGGTTCCTTCTGGGAGCTGTGAAGGAGAGTCTGTCCCATGCCTCCCCTTGCTCGCCGTGGCTTGCTGGCCATCTTTGGCATTTCTTGGCTTGTAGATGCATCACCCTGATCTCTGCCTTCATGTCCACATGGCATTCTCCCTGCATTTGTGTCTGTGTCCAAATTTCCCCTTTCTATGAGAACAAAGTCATAGTGGAGTAGGGCCCACCCTACTCCAGTATGACCTCATCTTAACTCCATCATTGGCAAAGACCCTATTTCCAAGTAAGGCCATGGGCACAGGTACTGGGGTTAGGACTTCAACATCTTTTAGGGGGACACAATTCAATCCATAACAATTACGATAATTACCAAGAGTTTGGAATCCGGTGGAAATAGTGTTGGAAGAAGAATAGCTGGAAATAAAGAAGGAAGGCTTAGCCACAAACAATCTGGAGGCATTTGTTGCTGACCTTTAAGGGTTTGTGCTGGGCTGGCTTGAAGGCCAGAGGCAGGACAAAGAGCAGTGGGCCATGGCAGCCCAACTGGCCCGAAAGACAGACAAGAATAACTGACCCTCCAACACCCTTTCTTGCCTCCTATTTCCCTACCTCTCACCTTGGTCCTATGCAGAAATCATTCACAGCTCAGCACGGTCTTCTTTTTAAAGATTATAAATGACTGTGTATGTCTAGAGTTTAATTTTGTATCTGTTTTTATTCATGAATCACATTTCTGCAAAGACATTAATCCTCACTCATTACTAAGTGCACTGTCAGCTTGATAACTCACCAATGTGTTTTTGTGCATTATGTTAGAACAAATAAGCTTCTTAATAGGCTTAAATGGCATTCATTCCTTAAAAATTTCTTACCTAAATAAAAACATATGATTGAGGGATTCATAAGGCATAGTTGATCGCCTCTGTATTCTCTCTCTTGTTCTCTTGAAGTCTAATTTGATATGTGGGTTGGGGTTGAGCAGGTTGGTGATGTAAGGAAGGAGCCCGAACTCCAAGGAGGCCTCTGAGGATAAAGCCATATGGATCTTCAGTTTCCAATGGCCACCTTTGGGTATGAGGCTTCCATATTTGTTGGTGCCTTTGGAATTTGATGACTGCAGCAAATCCCTCAGCTCCCTCCTGCTGTATCACAGTGTGGGCACCACTTCTATCCCCTTACCGGATTTGAGTTGGACCGTAAGGTATGTCCTTAGGTGTGGGCAAAAATGGAGACGAGGAGCCTAGTTTTCCAGTTTTATGAGGCCAAACCTACATGTAATTTTTATGTTTTCTTCCTTTGCTTTTATATTTAGAAACACGTTAAAGCTTACATTGGGCTGATGCGAAATGTATTTTCCTCTACTAGATTATTCCATGGACTAAATAATCAGAGGTGCATACAAATACTTATACGCTGTTACAAAGATGATTATTTTAGGATATTTTTAAATAGTATTCTTTTAGGATTTTTTATTTTAGGATATTTTTGTAGTCAAAAATTGGAAATAGCCTAAATGTCCAACAAGAGAGGAATTAAGACTATGATGAAATACTACAGAATGATGTAATATGTGTTCAAATTATATTAAGTGGGGGGAAATTTTAAAATAGTATATACATCACAATCCTGCTTTTGTAAAAAGTGATATATCTGACTCTATGCATTTAGAGCAAAATATTGATTCAAGATTAGTGCATGAAGTATGTTATTTTTATTTTCTTCTTTGTGCTTTTCTGGATTCTATAATGAACATATATGATAAAAACTTTTAAAAAACATGATAGGGGTCTTTATAGGGACACCGGCTTCCCCCCTCTGAAATGAACTCTGAACTGAAAGGAATTCCTCCAGCCCCCTATGCTCCCTCCCATCTGAATTCCTTTAGCAGCAGAGAGACTTGCACAACTCTGACTCAGAGATGGTTTTGCTGCAAATCAGCTAGTTTAAGTAAAAGGGATTTATTATAAGGACAGATACGAAGCAGGACATCTTCTAGGAGTTCAACAACAAGTCCTTAGGCTTTTCTTCACTGCTCTTTCAGTATCTTGAGTCAGTATCCAACTTCCTTCGTGTCTGCGTTTATTAGTTTAAGTTCTTAAAAAAGTCAATCTGATTGGTCTTTGGCCATGCAATGGATTCACTCCACTATGTTGGTGTTCAGCCTGGCCCGTCAGCTGTGGCTGGCTGGATGGATTTAAAGAAACAGATGGGGGAGCATGGGTGGCTCAGTCGTTAAGCGTCTGCCTTCAGCTCAGGTCATGATCCCGGGGTCCTGGGATCGAGCCCCACATCGGGCTCTCTGCTCAGCGGGGAGCCTGCTTCTCCCTCTCCCACTTCCCCTGCTTGTGTTCCCTCTCTCGCTGTGTCTCTCTCTGTCAAATAAATAAATAAAATCTTTTAAAAAAATAAAGAAAGAAACAGATGTTTTAGGGTCTGGCAAATTAGGAAGGTCTCCATCTATGAGCTAGACCATACTTTGCTTCCTTTCATCTCAAATACGATGGAAATTTTAGGAAAGCAAGAAACAAGCCAAAAGAATCACATCTGCCCTATGTTCCCTATCAATTTCAACCTCCAAAAAATATATAGGTTAATACCTATATACCCTATTACCCTACTGCCTTTAATCCTCTGCCTCAGTGTGGGAATGTTCACAGGTGCTTAGACTTGGGCTCACTGCTTGTCCAATGATTGGGAGCAGACCATCAAAAAGCTCTCTTGGCATTAGAGTTGAGCTTCTGCATTCTTACTGGACTACTCCCGTTCCAACAAAAAAGGAAGAGAGTGTTGTTTTTTATATGATCTTCTTAAGGGCATGATTCTGAGAAGGTGTAAAATTTAATTACAACCTCTCCCCCACCATGTAGAAATCCCATTACAATATTCTTCTTCTTTATTTGGGATGTAAAGGGATGAGTTTCTCTCTGAATACATTAGAGAATCATACAAAAAACCCACACAGAAACAAAATGCAGGACTCAAGAAGGAATTTACACACATTAGTTTTTCTCCATTAGTTCAGAAAACTGGGGATGTTTTGGGAAGGAAGGCAATCACCGTGAACTCTTTTGTTTAAGAGCAATGGTTATCTAGCAATTCCTAAAAGAGACATATTTGTTCCATATCTAGTTTTCAGAGACCCCCCGATGCTCCTTTGGGGATTCTCCCAAGGGTTTCCTCATAACAGGAAGCTCCCTTTCTGGGTGAGGAGGATGAATGGAGCAGGTTCAACGAGGAGAGCTTTCTTTCCCTCTTCTCTGGCTACTGTAGCTGACCGCTACCTCCCCAACTCATCCAATGTCTGACAGTGGTGAAATATAACATTGGATTATGTTTTGTCTTGTCTTGTTCTTGAAAAGGTCTGCAAGTCACTTAATATCTGCTAGATTTTCAGCAGCTTCTGGCAGAAACCATGTTGTGTCATTTAAAGAAGAAAATATTCCTCATGGTTTGTGACAGAGTCTTGGACACAGCTGGTCCTCCACTAAATAGGATATTAGTGAAGTTCAGCTCTACATCAGCAGGTTAAAGCAGTTATTAAGCAGCATGAAATACACATAAAACGTATCTTTTAACCTTTTGAAAACTCATGTCTCTCACTCTGCCAAAACCAAAAACTGGCTTTTCCTAACTTGAACAGACCAAGACAACCTGCCCATTTGCTATGCAGTAATATATCAACTTGTGATGAACTCACCAACAGTTCTTTATTGGCAAAACAAACAAACAAGCAAATAAAAATAACAACCGAAAACCCCAACTTGTAGCCAACCATCTCTTAAGTCACTGCAGCTTACAAAAACTGCAAAGAATAAAAGCATTGACACTAAACAATAATGCTTTCTTGGTTGACATGGAAATGCCAACTGGCCACTAGCACTCTAGACCCTGCTTGACACAGGTCTTTGATTTCACTGTTAGTGATAGAGAACAAATTCAGAATTCCCACTATAGCCATTTGCTTCCTCCATTTGCTAAGCTAGAATAGCAAAGGACTTCCAAGGCAAGACCTCCCTCAAATTTGTGGTCTAGTTGCACAGACAATCTTCAATCTTGAAAGAGTCACTTCCAACATTTGGACGTTACCTCCCCAATATGTTAAGAGAGGTAATGATATGCCATCTGGATGATATAACCAATATAACCATTAATTACAGGATGGTTGCAAGGATTTAATAATACAATGTGAATATATCATCGTGAAATATGATATATTGTCAAGATTAGTAATATACAATAGTGTGAGTCATCTTTCTCACTGGAAGAGGGTACAGCCATCTCAAGGTTCTCTTACTCACAAGGAATAGTTCTTCAGCTATTTCTACAAGAAGAAAAATTTTTGACATAGGGCTTAGTGAAATGCAGCTACTAGTATTTATCCTTTTGTTCTCAAAACAACTGTCTTGAGTTTTCACCATTATTCATCACCATTTTACAGATCAGGAAACTGAGGTCACACTTCTGGCAAATGATAGAGTTAAGACGTACGCCTTTTTCTAGTGCCAAAGTCCTAATCTGTGCTTTTAAGCACAAACAAGCTTGATGACAAATTCTCGGACTGTGACTGAAGGAGTGAGAAACGCCAGTCCTAAAACAAGGACTTGGGAAAATTTACCAGTGCAAATTGGGATTAGAAGGGAATAGCTCCTTTCCCTCCTGGATGTTTACACTGGTGGTTCGTCCATTCATGGGCAGCAAAACACAGGAAATCTGTGTTGTGAGTTGCTGGGATCTAGGGGGCCCATGATTGACTCATGTGTTGTTTCTGTACTATGCTTGCCAATTATATTTTTAAACAGCAGCTACTGTTATATACTTTTTTCTCTCTCAGGAGTTCACAAACAAGTTTTTAATTTTAAGGTCAAATTGGAGGTCACTCTCAAGGTATGGGAAATTCCATTCCCATGGCTATGTCTGGACACAATTTCTTTCTCCCGCAGGGCATTCTGGAATGTAGAATCACAGGCAGGACAGGCAAAGTGAGACACAAAACAAGGCTGCAGAAATGTGCTCCGTGGGGAACATTTTTCTTCTATTTCAATATTAAAATGGGAAAAATAGAAACTCTGGAAAATAAGAAGTTCAAGAAAACGCTCTCTCTACATATGTTTGGGAGTAGAAAGGAGAATCTCACTTTCACGTACAAAATTAGCTCTTTACTTCCTCAGATCTTATTAAATACATTATAACCTTTCATCAGCAAAATAGTCAGGGGAGAATCTGAATAACACTCATCCCAGAAAAAGACATGAAGACACCTGGCTTCTCTAAATTTATTAGCTCAGCTAATATTGATGAAGGTGAAATTAATCCAGATTATTGATATCTTGATAATAATGGTGGGAGCACAAAAGTAACCTGAGTCTCTTATGGAAAGATCTGGAGGTTTCCTAAACCTTTCTAACTTCCTGGAAAAAATAGGGAACAATCAATACCACCCAATGTGTATTGTGACTCTTACAAAGTTAACACTCTTGACTTATGCCTCCAGGATTGCCCGTTAGCTCCACAGCCAGTTACGTAGGCAGGGCAAATGCTCTAATCAGGGGCTTCTACTCTGAATACAGACTTTTTTTTAATACCCATGATACCTCGTTTAGACCGCTCTCTCCCTCTTTGCTTCCTTTCTGAATGGAGGTTAACTATAGAAATGTGCTTGTTGTTTGTTGAGGCATTCAGTTCCAGTAAATCACTCTCCTGATTTTTGCTTTGGGTCCACAGACCTGTGGTGTGATGTCTCACATGGATTTGCCTAAGTGATTTTAAAAACCAAGGTTGCCGAAATCTGACCCAGGTAAAAACAAGTTACACACACAAAAAGCTCAGCATTGTCTTTGTGCAACACCAGCCAGCTCCAATCTGTATGAGCCCATGGTAAATTACCCACCTGTTTTCACTTACATGACATTAAAAAACACTTATACATCATTACATTTTTGTATCATATTAGTGAAAATGAATGCTAGCACAATATGAGATAAACAGTGCTAATGAGGTAGAACGTTGAGCCTCTGTTGCCCTGATAGGATTACTGTGGCCCCGATCAACTTTCTGTCATTTTGTGGAACTCTTTGGACCTTGTTGTCTGGACAAAGAGCAGAATGAGACCCTTGCTGCCAGCATCTGATATTTCTCTGCATCCTTGGACCACTTCTTAGTAAGGTTAAGTTGAATCACTGCAAGATACTGGAACTTTACAATCTCAATGGAAATCACGTTGATATTTTTCTTGTGGTCAATGTGGAAACACAATTACTATGAACATACATATAGCTTTTGTCCCTTTCAGCTTTCATCCTATAATCAGAATGTGGTCAGAATATTTGTTTCTAATGGCGGTGGTTTCCATTTAAACTTACAAAATACCCTTTAAATCATTCTCAGATTGGGACCATCTCAGAAGACTAATGGCAAGCCACGTTGTACCTTTAACAGTAATTGTCAGCTGCACAAACAAAATCCATACTTTCCTAGGAGAAAATCGATACGATTACTAAGAAAACAAACAAACAAACACCTTACCTTGTTTAATCTGCTTCATATTTACCAAAATGTCCTGGGTACACCCCTGCCTCAACCTTCCCCCTCACCAGCCAAACCTCATGAAAAGATATAACAAGAGGATCATAAGAGTTTAGTTTTAATAAGCTCTGTTTAAACAAGTGCTTTGGTGTGTTTATCCAGTGTTCAAGAAGGTTGCAGGAAGTATGGGTGACTGATTGTGGAATATGGTGCCCTGCCCCATAACTTACATTCCACCAGATGGCTGGGAAGGGGGTCCACAGGCAGCAGAAAGAGTGGGTTGGCTCTGGCAGACAGGCAGGCTGTCTTGTTGCAAGACTTTTTTTTTTTTTAATAAGAGTATCTCTATTATATTTCATTGTTGGAGACCCATGATTCATCCCATTTTCCAGGCACAGAGTAACTGCTTAAGAAATTTTGGAATTGTTTCATGTCTTTTCTCACTAAAATGGTTCTAGGCATCTCCAGGAGCCATCTCTCTGAGATTTAGGAAAAACAGCTGCAAGATGTAAGCTTCTATAATGTCTCAAGCTCACTTTTATCACACTCTAAATTCTGTCATCCCTTCCTCTAACAAAGCGTGTCAGCAAATCTTTCTCTGAATACATCAGAATTGGTTGCTTATGCATTTATTAGAGCACTTACTATATTCTGTCTCATATTACAGATTTTTATTTATCCCTCTCTCCTGCTGGGCTAAAAACACCTTGGCAGAACTATTCATCATGGTAGGTAGATTAGTGCTAGGTATCCACTAAATGTTGGTTTTTGTTGCCTGCTGATTCTCTGAACAACAGCAAAATAATCCATGATAAAGTAAGGCTCAGTAACATCTCTGAGAAGAAAGGTTAAAAGTGAGATATTTATGAAGTTTTGGGGTGAAGGGGGAGGTCCACGGGGAGGTGATGTTGGCCAGGGAGGGTGACCTGATTGGGGTCGGGCAGGCTTGGTGACATAATCATTTAGGACTGGTGGGCACAGCAATGCCAGAGTTTCTAAGAGAGTCTTGAGTCAATATTTGATGAGTCTTGAGAATGAGATACTTAGTCTAATAAGGGCTGGTTGAGTAAGCAATTAGTCTATGGTTTGGAAAAAGATTTGGGGGACATTTCTGAAACAAAAATAGTTGCAACTTCATGTTTGGCAAGAGTTTCCTGCAATAGCGATGTCAGACAGTATAATAGTAAAGTCAGGTTCATGCGGACAGTGAGTCATGTAGCTGCAGATGGGTTTGAGCTCTCGGCATGTATTTGGAAGGTTGCCCTCAAGATTCAATTTTTCATATTTACTCCTAATTTGAAACTTTCAGAATCATTCAGCTCCTTAAAAGAAAGAAAAACAAGCAAAGATCATAGTGGTGGTTAAAAGAAGAGACTCCCTTTCTCTAAACTTAGGTTTTCCAAAAGAGGAAAAGAGGAAAAAGTATAAATGTCAGGGATGGAGTCAGAATAATGAGGAAAGACGAAAAATAAAGTGTGTCAGTTCTGAAAATGTCCTTGGTTATGTCAATTTAAATAACATTAGAAAACTTCTTTTTGTAAGGCAGTAATGCTCGTTTGATCACCAACCTAAAATACCAGAAAATGGTAGAATACCTAGGCAAAATGTCAGTGAAGGAATTAGTAAGTAGTGAAGCAAATAAATAAGCAAACAACCCAAACCCTACGGATGTGCTTCTTTGGGGTCTACTTGTTCGGAAGTGACTAAGTGCTGGTTATAGTAAGTGCTCAATTAATGATCAATAAACTATCGATTTTTGAAACAGGAATTTAACACGAATCATTCTTGATGCTTAGAAATGCTACATGATGCTTCTGAAGTAATTTATAGTCTACAGGGAGTACATACAATTATATAGGGGTGTGGGATGATGGGTGAAAAAGAAAGGCAAGAAATGTGTTCCCCTTTTCCCCAAGTCTGAGAAATTAATGTCAGAATCAGAATCTCCATAGCTTATGAGATGGGTTGGAACAGGAGTGGCCTGGCTGAGAGTTTAGGTTAAAACTGGGGCTTTAGATGAGTTCTAAGGGTCTGGATAGCAAAAGGACGTAGCTGCAAGGTCATTTAGAATATGGGTGGACCATTCAGTACTGTGAGTATAGATGTGGGAAGATAGACGAGATTGGTAGTCCTGGGTACAGTGTAGGAGCAAGACACCTCATTCTGAAGGGTAGAATTGAAATCCTCCAGTACAAGAAGGGGGAAACCAGGAAGTGGTGATTGTGTGAAACACGTAGACTGGACCTGGATGTGAAGAAGAGGCAAAGCCATCAGATGGTGAAGAACATGATCCCCAAACTAAGAGCCTTGAGAGCCAGGAACTTGGGAATAGAAGGAACAGGGAAAAATAAGTGCTTGGAAACGTAAGCAAGAAGAGACTGGGATGTGAGGTCCCGGGAGCGTCTGGGTGGTAGGCTGGGGGAGTCCATCGTCAGAGTTGCCTGAACTGAGCTTGCAAAGTCAGAGGCAGGGACTCCTTCCATATTCCTCTCTGGACTGGACTGGAGTGGCCACTTATAAAAGCTTGCCAACATCACCTGTTCTGATCAGTTTGTCTGTTTTGTCTATGGGGCTGTTTAGTGCCTCTTCCATGGGGACTCCTTTGTGCTGAGCATTAGGATGTGATATAAAGGTCTTCCACTCGTGTCCCCTCCTGTAGGTCTGTACATATGGCTGTGGGTCCCTTTGGAGGACTGGGGAGATCATTATAGTGTAAACTTGCTGTGGCGGAGTGGTATTCTCCCCTCCAGAGACCCAGCCGCTTCTCTAGCTGTGGGTTCCAGGACTGAACACAGCTCTGGTCCCAGAACAACTGGGTATGGTATCATGACTTTTCGCTGGGGCAACCGCTCTCAGATTCTTGCTTCACTGGACCCATGTGCGCGTGCGTGCGTACACACATTTATCCCTTGTCAGCCACCCACCTATTTTGCCTCTAGGGAAGCTTCGTTCTACTAACCATCTCCCTAACACTGTGTTGGTGCCCTTGGCTACCACATCGACCTTGGTGTCTATGCACCACCTCTCACCAAGGATGAGTTCTCATTATCCTCTAGGAGATGCTTATCCAGTCCCCAGACTCCTCCTAAGCACCTCCTTTTTTAGACTAATTCTAATGTCAACTGCCCCAGGTTGAGTTCTCCTGGAGGCAGACGCTGAGGTGGAGTTAGGAGTGCATAAGGTTATCAGGAAGGAAGTCCTATGAAAGGGAAGTGGGAAGACGCAGTGCTGGACAGGGAGAGGCATGAGCCCAACATGCAGACTGGACAGCCTTTGCGAATTCACCAGGGAGCACCAGAGCAAACACGGCTTGTTAGAGGCGCCCCCCAGCGGAGTCCTGGCACCGCTGCTCAGACATTGGCGCGGGGTACCTGTATCCCGGCAGATGCTTGCCGATGGCTCTCCGGTGGAGGGGGAGATTCTGATTTGTAGTGTTTGCTGATCTCTGTGGTGTAAATACTTGCAGCGTGGCTGATTTCAAGCTACCCACATGATGTCACTGAACACGGTGTTGGGGAAAGAGGTACCCTATGATTGTGTCTGTGGCTCATTCGTGTGAGCCAGCACACCACGGGCTGAAGGCCACCCTGAGAAAATGATGACCCTCACTTCAAAACTGGGGTTTGCTCTGAGGGAGCCTACAGTTGGAGACCATCAGCTACCAATCCTCCTTGAAGCTGGGCAGCCGTCCCCTCCTTCAAGGAGTATCTGAGCAGCTCCTCTCTGTCCCCCACACCAGGGAAGGCCGAGGCCCTAAGGTGGATGCCCTGAACAATGGGTAAAAGAGAATCACCTCTCAAAATGGGGGGAATGGGTTTCCTTTTTGTACCAGCATGATGAAAGAAGAAATGAGGGAGAAAAGCTAAATGTAGTTCAGAATGCAGGAAAAAGAGCTCTTCTCTCTCAGTGTTATGAATCAATTTGTCATCGTAAAGAGCAATAAAGAATTCTCATTTCAATCGACAATACTCTCTCCTTCCCGTCCTTCTGTGTGGGGTGTGATTGTACCACCGCTGGCCAAAGACTGTTTTGCTTCATGCTTCTAATTTGAGAGAGAAGAGAAAGGAAGAGGGCCATCAGGGCAGGAATGAGTATTTCCTACTAGAAACATTGTATCATGTTTTGCTTGTTTCTCAAAGCAATACCTTAGATGTACATATTAAACACTCCATTTTACGGATAAGGGAAGTGAGGCTCCAGAACATTATGTTCCTCGTCCTATAAAATTTGATTCTGTTTCCTTCTTCAGGAGGTTAAATCTGGAATCTCCTATCCCCACACGATCACGTAACACCTACTTATTTCTAGTTTACCGTTTGGCATACGACATTGGAATTATTTATGTGTTTTTCCATCCCAGACAGATGGGGAGCTGCTCGTGGCGTGACAAGCTTCCCAGCACCTAATATATCAGGGACATAGTAATGGCTCAAAAATTATTTTTTCTCAAACTCTAGGTCACAAGCTAAAAAAAAAAATGACCAAGCTAAACTTTGAACCCGGAATTACCTGCTACAAAGCCACTGCTCTTTCTGCTATGGTGTTTTCTTCTAGGGGCGTATGTATGCACGGGTATGTGCATATGGGCGTGTATACACACACATCCATTTGGTTCTACATGGAAAACAGAAATGACAGTTTCCAGATTTTGTGACAAAAGAGGGGACAAGTGACTTCAGCCTTTGTTGATTCTGGCTTGTTGTTTTCCCCATTCCCAAACAGAGGACTTGCCGATCAATGCCATGGACGTTTGAGTTCGTCTGTGGCTCAGGTCTGGGTGAAAGGGGCTGAGGCCTGAGGAGGGACTAGCACGTGGGTGGGCGAGCAGTCTACTCATCTCTAAATTTGCCCCTTGGTCGTCACTCTAGCACCTCTGCGCAGCCCATAAACTCCCAGGCAGGCGAAACTTAGGTAGCTTAATTACAGAGGCTGTTATTTACTAGAGCCCCAACTGAATCCATCAAACTAACTTCCCTTTAACCTGAGCCAGATTTGATTATGAAGCCTATTTATTGAGTGTTTCCCCCTTTGGCTATGCGTGTTTTGATTGAGGTATATATACTTACGTATTTGAAAAGTAGCTCTGTTCTGACACATTTTATATTTTTTAAAGTAATATTGCATGTAACATAATTTTGGGAAAAAACACACACTCAACACAAACAAACAAACAACAAGAAAAAGGTCTTTGAATTTAGAATAATGGATACCTGCAAGGCAGCAAGTTACGTGAGAGATTTTGCTCAAGTAACTTATAACTATCAGTAGAAACCCCCAGGGATTTACGGCTGTTTTTGCAGAAGCTGTTTGCAGTGGAATAAACAGACAAGTGCTCTATATATCATTTTAAGTAAGACAAATAAAGCTCTGTTTCCACCTTACAACGATGTCATTGTCAGTTATATAAGAATAATTCTGTGTGACTTTTTATGAATTCTTCCCCTGTGCAGAAATACAATGGCCTAATTTTCCAGTCCCTGTATTATAAATAAATGGCCTTCTTCAGCAATCTTAGGTCCAACCAAACTATCTCATCCTGAGCAGAGTATCTTTCCTACCCCCAAGTGCTCACCTGTGCAAAGGAAAAGCAGTTGCCCACATCTGGGCAGCTGGGGTTCTCCCCTCTTGTAAACTGCTCCTCTCTCCTCCTCTGCCAAGGGGAGCATCACATCCCCTGTCCCTGTCCCCAGGCAACCACCGATTTGCTTTCTGTCACTATCAATTAGTTTGCATTTTTCTAATTTTCCTTAAGTGGAATCACGCAGTAGGTACCCTTTCACGGTCTATCTTCTTTCACTTAACTTGGTTATTTTGAGAATCATCCATGTTGTGATGCATTCATTTCCTTTCATTCTGAGTAGTATTCCACTGTATGGATATATCAGAGTGTGTTTATCCATTCACGTATTGATGGGTATTTGAACTGTTTCCAGGTTTTAGCTATTACGAATAAAACTGCTATGATCATTTGTGTACAAGTCTCGTGTGGATATATGCTTTGGTTTCTCTCAGGTGAATACCTAATAGTAGAATGGCTGGATCAGATGGTAGATGTATCTTTAACTTTTTAAAACAATGCCGAAGTATTTCCTAAAGCAGCTGTACCATTTTACACTTCCACCAGCAGTATAGAAAATTCCAGTTCCCCCGTACCCTCACCAACCACTGGTAGGGTCAGTCTTTCTAATTTTAGCCATTCTAATAAGTGTGTAATGATTGCATAATTTTATTGTGGTTTTAATTTGCATTTTGCTAATTACCGATGATATTGAGCATTTTTTCATGTGCTTATTTGATATCCACATGTTTTCTTTTTTTTAAGATTTTATTTATTTGTTTGAGAGAGAATGAGAGAGAGCGAGAGAGAAAGAGAGCAGAAGCTTTGGGGAGGATCAGAGGGAGATGGAGAAGCAGACTCCCTGCCGAGCAGGGGACCTATGCGGAGCTCAATCTCAGGACCCCAGATCACGACCTGACAGAAGGCAGACGCTTAACCGACTGAGCCACCCAGGTGCCCATATATCCATATATTTTCTTTGGTGAAATATCTGTTCTAACCTCTTCCTCATATTTTTATATGGGATTTATATGAGGATTATATTTTTCCTTATTAGTGAGTTTCAAAAGTTCTTTGAATATTCTGGGTACTAGTCCTTTATCTTTATCAGATATGTGATTTGCAAATATTTTCTCCAGTCTGTGGTTTATTTTCTGATTCTCTTAAGAGGAATTTTTAATTTTGATGAAGTATGATTTATCCAATTTTTTTTTTTATTGATCATGTTTTAGGTGTCATATCTAAGACACCTTGGCTTAGGTCACAGAGGTTTTCTCCTATGTTTTCTTCTAGAAATTTTATAGTTTTAGATTTTATTGTTAGAGCTATGATCCATTTTGAAATAGTTTTTGCATATGATGCAAAATGAGGATTTTTTTTTTTTTTTTTTGCCTGTGGATATCCAATTGTCTCATGCCAATTATTGAAGACTATCCTTTCTCCATTGAATTTTCTTGGCATTTTTGTTGGAAATCAGTTGTGCATGTATGTATGGGTCTATTACTGAACTCTGTTCCATCCCATCGATGTATCTTTATACCAGTATCAAACTGTCTTGATTACCAAAGCTTTCTAGTAAGTCTTGCAAATAGGCAGTGTTAGTCCTCCAGCTAGATTACCTTCAAAATTGTTACAGGTATCCTGGGGCCTTTACATGTCCAGAGTTTAAGATAGATTCTATATAAATTTAAGTTTGCAATTTCTATGAAAACTCTGTTGGGATTTTGATTGGGATTGCATTGAACACATCGAGCAATTTGGGATAAATTGACATCTCAAAAATATTGAGCTATCCAATCCAGGCACAAGATATCTCTCCTTTTATTTAGGCCTTCTATAAGTTTTCTCAGTGGCATTCTTTCATAGTTTTTAGTGTATAGGTCTTTACATCTTTTGCCAGATCAGTCCCTAAGTATTTTGTAATTTTTGATGCTATTATAAATTATAAATATCAGTTTCCAATTGTTTGTTTCTATATAGAAATACAATTGATTTTTTATATCCATATTTTATCCTTTAACCTTGCTAACTCCCTTATTAATCCTGGCAGCTTTCTTGTAAATCCTATTGGATTTTCTATGTAGCTAATCATGTCCTTTGAGAATAAAGACCGTTTGATTCTTTCTTTTCAATCTGGATGCCTTATTTGAACTATCTAGAGCCCCAAATAGAATGTTATATAGAGAAGGTCAGGACAGACATCATGATCATATTTGTGATTTAGAGAGAGAGACTTTAGTCTTCAACTATTAAGCAAGATGTAGGGTGAGAAATTCACTTCTATTCCTGGTTGGCTAAGTGTTTTGTTTTTTTTTAAATCAGGAATAAATGGATGCATGGGTTTTTAGTTTTTATTCCTTTGTTCTTTTTTTTTTTTTTTAAGATTTTATTTATTTATTTGACAGAGAGAGCGAGAGAGCACAAGCAGGGGGATCAGTAGAGGGAGAGGGAGAAGCAGGCTCCCCGCCGAGCAGGGAGCCCGACGCGGGGCTCAATCCCAGGACCCTGAGATCATGACCTGAGCCGAAGGCAGATGCTTAACCATCTGAGCCACCCAGGCACCCCTCCTTTGTCCTTTTTTGATAAGGTGACTTACATTGATTGATTTTCAAATGTCAAACCAACCCTGAATTCCTTGGATAAACCCATTTGGTAATATGTACTATCATTTTTACAGATCATTACACTGCTAAAATTTTGTTCAGAATTTTTTGCATATGTATCCATGCAGGATATCCATATGTAGTTTCTTTTTTCATGATATCTTTGTTATCAGAATAAAGCTAATTTCATCCAATGAGTTGAGAAATAATCTAATTTTCTGAAAAAAACAAAAAAACAAAAAAACAAATTGGCATTATTTTTACCTTAAATATTTGGCAGAGGTCACTAATAAAGCCACCGGGGTCTAGAGTTTTCTTTGTGAAAGGTTTTAAAACGCAAATACAATTTCTTTAATAGATATAGGGCTATACAGATTACTTACTTCTGGGGTGCCCGGGTGGCTCAGTCGGTTAAGCGTCTGCCTTCAGCTCAGGTCGTGATCTCAGGGTCCTGGGATCGAGCCCCACATCAGGCTCCCTGCTCCGTGGGAAGCCTGCTTCTCCCTCTGCCTGCCACTTCCCCTGCTTGTGCTCTCTCTCTCTCTGTCAAATAAATAAATAAAATATTAAAAAAAAAAAGATTACCTACTTCTTCTTGAACGAAGTTTGGTAATTTGTGTCTTTCAAGGAGTTGGCCTATTTCCTTTAAGTTGTCAAATTTATTGGCATAAAGTTGTACATAACATTTCCCTAATACAGGTAGAATCTCTAGTAGTTTCACCTCTCAATCTTCATATTGATAATTTGTGTTCTCTCTATTTTAATAATTAATCTGGATGGAAGTTTATCAATTTTATCGATCTTCCAAAAAAACAAGCTTTTGGTCTCATTGATTTTCTCTATTGTTTCTCTGTTTTCCAACTCATTGCTTTCCACTCTGGTCGGTGTTATTTTCTTCTACTTCCTTTGAGTCTAAATTGGTCCCGTTTTCTATTTCTTAAGGTATAAATTGTGGTCAACTATGTTCGCGCCCTCTCCTCTTCTTCAGGAACTGTAACCGCACACACAGGAGGTGGTCAATCATTGTCCAACAAATCGCTGATGCTCTGTTCATTTTTTAAAATTCTCTTTTTTTCTCTATAAGGAAACTATATGAATGTTCTGATCAGTGCTCAGACTAATACTAAAGGGAGATTCTGTAGATCTCCAGACCCCTCTCTCTGTTCAGCACTCTACCCTTTGTTACTCTGTCCTATGAACTGTGGGTGCCTTAGTCTTCCGGGACTCTCAGCTGCATCCCCTCAATTCAGGGAATTTGCTGGGCTCCTCCATGATTCTCTCTCCCTGCACCGTGGCCTGGAAACTCCCGAAGACAGTATGCTGGGGATATCTCAGTGCTCACTTTGCCATCTCTCAAGGATACTGTCCTTTGTTATCCGATATATAGTGTCTTGCAAACCAGTGTTTCGTGAATTTTATTCCTGTGTTGGTTGTTTTAGGGTAGAGTAAATCTGCTCCCTGCTACTCTTCTTGGCCAGAAATGTAAGTCCTTCATTATTTTTTTCTTTTTGTTATTGTTTTTCCTTTGCAAATGTGCCATGTGAATGGAAAAACCTTAGCACTGTAGCGATTCCGTGGTCCTGCCTGGCATTCTGTTTTTACGGGGGTTAGTAAGATCATTTGATTTTTATACACGATTTACATTTTTGTTGCGGTGATTTTACAGAAGCACCACATATCCTTAGCTCAATGCAAACAGTTCTATCCTGCACATGGCATGAATATACATTGGCATTTACATGTAGTATGTATATATTTTTTAGTCAATACTGTAGTATTTGCAGAATAGAAATCTATTCTAGATTTCCTGTCATCTTTCCCGAGAATTTTTTGCACTTTGGAGGTCTTTGCATTAAAACTCTGTTTCTAACATTAAAATTGGCACGATTATAGCAAGTGCCTTTTGGAGAGAATTTACTCACCTCTTCTCATACTAGTGGGTCCAGATTTCTTATCAGGGCAATTTTTAACCTGGAGAGTAAGCAATCTCTTCCATCAGTGCAACTTATGTGTCCCAAATCTTGAGATTTCAGGTTTCAAGAGAGTAGCTGCTAAAGGAATCGACAGTTATCCAGCAATAGCTGGAAGGTAGCGAAAGCCTCCTGTGTGTTTGAGTTTCAAGGTGTCTTTCCTGAACAATTACATTTAAGAAATAAGAATTTCTAACTTTTTATAACTAAGCATTAAGGCGATTGGTCTACTAATGAATTCTACCTTATGGAAAAGCCATATGTGTCTGTGTCCATTCAAAAGAACAGTTTAAATATGGCATTCGGGAAATCTACCTCAAAACTGATTTGAAACTTACACATAATTTTGTGCTTATTGTTTCTGTTATATTTTCAAATAATGCTTTAGTTCTGAAGTCTAAACTTATATATTTCTCAGTAGCCTGGAGACCTTTTGCTGTATTTTCCTTGTCCATTGTATAGACACAACAGTAATGGCATTATAAATGAGTTATCTTATAAGACCTCACGTTAGGCTATGCTATGTCCAAAGAAATATGGGAAGTACATACAAACTACGGACAAAGAAGAAAACTACCCATAATTTTGCAGACCCGCATTCAACCACTGCTAAAACCATATTTGTAAGTTGATCTTGAAAATACATACAGCATGTTCTTTAAACTGTCAACCTCTGACACGGGTGACCATTTGGAGAGGAAAGGTGGACTTCAGTGCTTGCGATTGGCTCGCGCACTGAAATAGAAGAGGCAGCCATCTGACTATTATGATCCAGAATTTAAAATCCAAGCCACAGCTTGGAGGAGAAGGGGAGGAAACTGAGAGGTTAAGCAGAAAAATGATTTGTACCAAGTGGTGTCCCTACAGCATCCTGGAGGACCGTATAGGCTTTCTCTTCACTTGTCACCCACCTTTCACCTGTTTAGAAGTCCTGCAGAGATGTGAAACGTTAACTCACAATCTAGTGACTCCTGCAAAACAAATGACACTCGCTGACACAGGGTTGTTGTGAAAACCAACCGCATAGCAAATGGCCCATCCCCCCACACCTGGAATAAAAGACATACAGAGCTGGGGTGCTGGGGGCTCAGTCAGTGGAGCGTCGGACTCTTGGTTTCGGCTCAGGTCATGATCTCAGGGTCGTGAGATCGCACCCCGCATCAGGCTCTGCAGTCAGCGTGGAGTCTGCCTCTCTCTCTCTCTCTCTCCCCCTCTACCCCTCCCCTGCTCACTCTCTCTCTCTCTCTAACATAAATAAATAAATCTTTAAAAAAAGAAAAGACATGCAGAGCTCATATGTGGACTGGAATTGACATTTGGAATTATTTTTAACCAATCATTCCTAAATTTCATGACTGTAATAACCCATGCTAATTTTCTCATTGTCAACTTTGTACTGAAGAAAGAAAGAAAACAAAACGAAGAACAAAGAAGGAGGGAGGGAAGGAAGGAAGGAAGGAAGGAAGAAAGGAAGTGCTAGCCTGCTGTTATATCCTGAGTAGCAAGGAGAAATGTGGGAGCATTAAGTAAATGCATAAAAAACCTTGCCTGGGGCTGAGGGCCACCCAGTGGATTAGGAATTATTTTTACTCATGTTTGTCTCTTTCTTCACATACAAATAACAAACTGTATGTGACTATAGCATATTATGTATAAAATTACTATGAAGATAAACTTTAGGGGCTCCTGGGTAGCACAATTGGTTAAGTGTCCGACTCTTGGTTTTGGCTCAGGTTATGATCTCAGGGTCATGGGATCAAGCCCCAAGTGGTGTCCCTGCAGCATCCTGGAGGACCGTAGGGCTCTGTGCTCCATGTGGAGTCTGCTTGAGATTCTCTCTCCCTCTCCCTCTGCCCCTCCTGCTCATGTTCTCTCTCTAAAAAATAACTAAATAAATCTTTTTTTTTTTTTTTTTAAGGTAAACCTAATATGGTACCTAAAATGTTTGCTGGGTGTAAAGACTCTGAATTTTGAATTCATTGACTCGGTATTGCTTATTCATTCTGTCTGTTCTGAAAATTCTAGGATTTAAAATTAGGAAAAGTGCAAAATTTAAATAAATTAAAAAAAAAATAGTTACTTCTTACCTCAAGTGAATTGTTCATTTTGTGGATGTCCCAGGGGTGAGAACTGTTAAGATAAAACTTTATTCTAGAATGATTTTTTTTCCTATCACCCAGCAAGCCTCTTAGCCACTTCCTGTCACCATTGCTTATGATACTAAATTAAGATCAATAAATCCATATAGTAATTTTGTCTCAACTAATCATAAAATGTAAACCCAGCTCTCTACTCATGTCTGGTATCACATTTTATTACATCATATCAATGTCCCGATCTGTAACACTGTATAATTCAGGGGCTCTCAAATTTGGCTCTATTGACATTTTAGACAGAATAATCCTTTGGTGTAGGAGGGTGAGGGAGGCTGTCCTGAGCATTGTTGCAAGATTAGCTAGCTCTCACTTTCTCTGGCAAAGTTAAAAGGGAAGAACTGATATTAAGAGCTCATAAAATAGAATGGAGCCATTTGATAACAGTGTATGAAACAGAAAACCAAAAAATATATATATACAAGAGAATGTGCATGGCACTGTTTTAAACATTAACTCCTTTTGAAAGTAGAATAAGAACATGTAATTTATACTGTATTCAACCTGTTCAGAGAGATGCTTCCAGATACTATGATTTTCCTTTATATTCTTTGCTATCTGTTTTGACTTTATCACCATTAGGAATAGCTATTAGTAAGAAAGAAGATGTCTCAGGTATTAAAGTGATTGGTAGAAAGTAAAATGATTCCTTCTTCCTGAGCATATTTTTACTACAAGTTGATACCAATTCAAATGTGATGCCAATTCTCACAGCTTTAGTTATCATGGAGGATTTTGCAGCCATCTCAAGATAGGAGTAAAAACATTTTTAGTCAGAAATTTCACTCTTAACTGAAGAACATAATGTGGCAATATTCACTTTGGGGAATTTTAGTAGGTGGCAAAAAATGTAATCTATTTAGATATTAAGTTGAACATAGGCCTGAATAATGTGGTTAAGAATAATTGGGATCCAATTATTCAAAGCTTCAAAGAGGACTTTGACAAGTGGAATTCCCTAAATTTACATTTGTGGGGTAAAGCTAGAGTGCTGAAATGATTTCAGCACCACAGTTTAATTTCCTGCCTCCCTTGGTCCCTTTGGGAGATACTTTTCAGTAAATTGGAGAAATTTATTTCTACACTTATATGGAAAGAAATGAAAGGCAAAACTGAGTACTTCTGATGGAAGGGCTAAGTTAAAGCCAGAAGGGGTATGTGTGTGTGAGAGACAGACAGACAGATAGGGACAGACAGGCAGACCACATATACCCCGCAGACGTTCTTCTGGAGATATTACTTTTAAAACTCCAGCCCAGTTTCTCTATTTAGCAGATACCTAGACTGCAATAACCGGGCCGGGATGTATACATCAGCCATGATCACCATGTGCAATTTACCATGGTGAACTCAGCTATCCATCAGGCTGTTGGTTGTTGAGCTGGTCAAAATCGTTTAACTGATTTGAACTACCCAAGAAACATGAATAAAGGTAATTTAGTATATATGAGAAGGAGGAGGAAGAGGGGAATTACATTATCATTTATTTATACTAATTGTTTTCCAGGTACTCGTCCAAAGACTTCAGACATATTATCTTATTACTGTCTCCATTTATGAAGTATCTTTATAAAAAGGAGGGTTGGGAAGATTTACCCTCTTTCTTAGGGTCACAGCGCTGGCATATCTATTTGGGTCAGGAATGTGAAAACAGTTCTGTCTGATCCCTAGGATTTTAATGCAGACCATAATAAATATTCATAGAATTGTGTTGGTAGAAAGAGCATAGTTGGATGGACTCTGTGATAGCTGAATCTAAGCCAAGTTAGAAAACACTGCAGGAAATATGAGGATTAAAAATAGAGGGATTTATGAGCACAGATAATGGGATTTTATCATCATTGTTTAAAATAATATCTACCATTTAATAAGCATGCTATTTCATTTAATTCCGACACCTCGGAGGTAGGAGTTTAGACCACTTTACAGATGAGGAAACTGAGGTTCAAAGAAATTAAATGTTGACCCCAAAGCACTTGCCAGTGGGTTAGAGTCAGGATTCCCACCCTGGCAGCCTGGCTTCAAAGCCAGCTCATTACCAGCTTGTCCTGACCTTCCTCAGTTCACAGAGCACCTGACTTCCAGAGAGTTCTCCCTCCCTGAAGCACTGCAAGAGGAGTGGAGATTGTGGCAAACCCACCTCTGTGTCTCTCCGCCCCTTTCCCCGGCCCTCTTTTTGGTCCAAGTACCCATGAGAGGAAAAGCCTGAAAGTGGCCCCGAGCCAGAGTGGGAAGGCTTCCCGAGACCGTGTGAATGTGTGTGGATAACAAAAGCCTCAGGGTGGTTTCAGCTGGGGAGCTCGTTTTTCTTTTGTGCCCCCCATCGTAGCCTTCCTGAAACACTGCATCATCGTCAGCCGCGCCACCGGCCAGGCCCGGGCCCTTGGGCACTGAGTGCTGTGTGCTCAGCGCTGGGCTGGCGGCAGTCGTCCTGATTAATCTCACTCCGGAGATGGCTCTGCTCATTCATTCAGAATTGTTCCAAATGCCTTTGAAGAAACAAGAAAAGACCGAGTTTCATTACCGAGGATTCAAATTAGGGCTGCTCTCTAATTACTGTACTGGGCTTTGTTGTTCTGTCTTTATTTGTTGGTTTTCTTAAAAGATGATGGTCTGCCAGCTTCATATTGTGCAAGTATCATTGCCCTGTCTAGACAGGCTTTCTTTCCTGAAAGTTCGGAGACGGAATGACAGCCGGACAGGACTGGCAGCCGCCGCACTAGGTGGTCTCTTTAGCTGCTGCTAAGAAACTCAAGGAAGGCCAAGTGGATGGCCAGCCAAGTGTCTATGGCAGTTACCACACTGGCCTAGGCCTCTCTCTCCCATGCTCCATCACCTGGCCTGGAAAGTTCCCTGGATAAGCAGTGAGCCTGGGCCTGGGCCTTCGCTCTGGCAGATTCCCAGCCAAGGCCTACGTTCTTGAGGTAGGTCAAAGAAAAGAATTTTTTATGTTAATTTGTATTTCAAAATGTTTTGCAGCATAGAGCAGAAGTCCATATATGCAGATGTATGTGGGAAAAATGTATATGGAGAAAATATATCCTTCGTCTTAGTATTTAAACATGAAAAAAACAAAAATAGTCTACTGTCACCGTCTTTCTGAGAAATACTGAGCAACCATTGTACTGTCAGAGCTGATAATCCATGATCTTTCTTTGGTAATTATAGATCTCTCTTTCTCTTTCTCTTTTTCTTTTTTCTTTTAAATGAGATATCGTTCACATACACACCCTTTGGTGTATTTTGAAGTATACAATTCAATGAAGTATTGAAGTATACAATTCAGTGTTATTGTGTTCACGAAGTAGTATAACCATAACCACTCTGGGATTCCAGAATGTTTTCATTACCCCAAAAAGAAATCTCATAACCCATTAGCAGTCACTTGCATTCTGCTCTCCCCTGAGCCCCTGGCAACCGGTAATCTGTTTCCTGTCTCTATGGATCTGCTTATTCTGGACATTTCGTATAAATGGAATCATACTGAATGTGCCCTTTTGTGTCTGGCTTCTTTCACTCAGCATGTTTTCAAGGTTCATGCATGTTGTGGCATGTACTTCATTCCTTTTTATGACTGAATAATATTCCCTCTTGTGAATATACTGCATTTTATTTATCCATTAATTAAGTAAGGGACATTTGAGTTGTTTCCCCTTTTTGACTGTTATGAATAATGCTATCTGAGGATTCATGTGCAAGTTTTTATGTAGAGTTTTTACATTTGTTTTCATTTCTCTTGAGTGTATGTACTTCATGGTAGAATTGCTGCCTGATATGGTAACTAAATATTTAATGTTTTAAAGAACTGTCAAATTATTTTCCAAAGCTGCTCCACCATTCTACATTCCAATCCGCAATGTATGAGAGTTCCAATTTCTCCACATCCTGGGCAACACTTGATATAGTCTGTCTTTTTGATTATAAAAACATTCGAGTAGATGTGAAATAGTATCTCATTATGGTTTTGACTTGTATTTCCCTGGTGACTAGACGTGTTGAACATATTTTCATGTGCTTAATTGGCCATTTGCTTATTTTCTTTGGAGAAATATCTATTCAGATATATTTTAATTCGTTATTTATATTTTTATTGTTAAATTGTAAGAGTTTTTTAAGTATTCTGGATAATAGTCCTTTATCAGTTATATGATTTGCAAATATTTTCCCCCGTTCTGTGAGTTGTCTTTTCACTTTCTTGATGGTGTCCTTTGAAACACAAAAGTTTTAAATATTGATGAGATCTAGTTGACCTACTTTTTTTGTCACTTGTGCCTTTGACGTCATATCTAAGAAACCAATGCCTCATCTGAGGTCACAAAGAATTATGCTTATATTTTCTTCTAAGAGTGTTATAGTTTTAGATATTACATCAAGATCTTTCATCCATTTGAAGTTAGTTTTTGTATATGATGTGAAGTAGAGCTCCAACTTCAATCTTTTGTATGAGGGGATCTGATTGCACCAGCACTGTTCATAGAAAAGATTATTCTTTCTCCCATTGAAGTGGATTGAGGCCCTCGTCAAAAATCAATTGACCATAAATGTGACCCCAGGACACCACTTACTTTACTCTTATTGCTGCATTTTTCCCATTGTTTACTCATCTATTCGGTTTCCACACTGTTTTGTACACAAGACTGTAACCAGTTTGAAGGCAGGGATGATGACTGGTTTAAGACTGTCTCCTAAGAGCCTGGCTCAGGGCCTGGCACAGAACAGGCACTGAAAAGATGTCCTGAATGAATACATGGCTCAACAGATGCGGGTTATGGGCTCATCCCTAAACACCTCTGAGTCTCACTCTGTTTACCCATATAAGTGGGTTTAAGAATCTTTCCCAGTGGATTCTTTTAAGAATTAAATGAGATGAAGAATAGGAAGGCACACTGTTTGAGTTTTGGCACGATGTACGTGCTCCAAAAATATTTGTGCAATCCACGTCTGAGTCTCTTTCATTTTAAGTATAGCTTAGTCACAAACAAATGCTTTATATTTGAAGCATTTTTTAGAACACTTCCTGCTTGGGGAAGTATCCTTTAAACCTAAGGCAGACTTCTTTAAAGTCAGATCATGTTCTTCTGGTGGTGTTGGTCAGAATTCTGAGCCTCCAAAGTAGAACCCTAGACATTTAACATGATCTGTATAGATGGTTTTTATATCAGACATGAATTTTAAACATCTATATATATTCAGAGCAGAGCAGAAAGAAGCAACCCCTGGGGCAATACAATGGGACATTTTTTTGAATAGACTTTTGGGTACCACCAGCCCAGACATTGAAATGAATTAAGTGAACCATTTATTCATTTGTTTAGAGTCATTGAAATGCTCTGCTCTAAATTTCTCCCTTGGCCATCATTCCAATTAAATGGGTAAACCATGTCTCAGGGTGCTATTTTAATGGAATCTATTGTCCTTTTTATCCATTTATTTATCTATGTATCTACTAAATCTGTGTTTAACATTTTGTTGGGTTGTAAGAACAGAGAAAAAATACTATTATTTAATTTTTATTTAATAGATTTAATAGACTATTTGGTGGAGGGAATTTTGTTTTGTGGGAATCTAAATTTCACAGCAAGTTATATTCACCCTCTACTTCTTTCTTCTCTCCACTCCCTCGAAGCCTAACTTCCAGCTTTCTATATTATCTCCACCCTAAAGGCCAACAAACACAGTGGGAAGACTTAAGACATTAGAAGGATTCTCTAGAGTATTGTGCTTATTTGTTGGAAAGAGTTCCTCTCTACATAAGACACAGGGCACTGAGTCACATTAGGGGAAAGACTACGAAAACATGGTACATCTATAGAATGAGGTTATTCACCCTTAAAAGTCAGGCTTTCAAAATATTCCTAGTGGCATAGGAAATTAGAAAATGATAAAAGTGAAAATACTTCAAATAAAATTCTGTAACATACAAAAAAAAGCATATATGCAGTAAAAAAAAGATCAGAAGGAAACAACAACATTTAATGACAATGACGTTACTGATATTTTAATTATCTTCTTTAAATCACCTTCTGGGTTTTTCAAAACTTTAATCATGAACACAGGGTCCTTTTATGATCAGAAAAATTACTCAATGGAAGTTAACGGTGAAACAGCTCAGAATGCACTTCTGCACGCATTTACTGAGTATCCACGTGATTCAGAGCACTCTACCCAGATCTGCAGCAGGTGGAGGATAGAACACATGGGCTCTGCCTCATGATCTGGAAGAAGAGACGCATGTTGTTGAGGACAATATAAAAAACAGAAGTGTAAATTTCAAGAGCTCCTCACCTGCACCAGCCCCATGAATCTTGGAAATTGCTGGTGGGGAAAGAGGCTCTAGGTGGAGAGGGAAAGCCAGGTTGTAACCAGGAGTCATTTTTATGTAAACCAGTAAAATGCCTAAAGAGGTCTCAAGAGAAAGGAATCTGAATCTTCAAGGCTCTAAGAGGTTGCGATTGCTCTTCCCATTCTAAATAAATCCTTACTTTTGAACATTGCTTTGTATTTTTTGTTTAAAGTCCATCCATTTGTATTGGTTCGGGCCCCAGAAGCCCTGGGTTTACCCTGATATTGAGGATCACAGTTGATCTGCCTTCAGAACACAAGAAAGAGTGGTAATTCTGGACCAGTGGGTTCTGGGAAGGTTTCAGAGGTAAGGCCAAGCCGTGCATGAGACCATCCTTTCTCAGGGTGTGCATGGAGAAAATGTGCCCTGACCGGACGAAGCCTTATTCCCTTTTAGGAATGTATGACATGTATTACCAAATACTAGTGATAATTATTGCAGGACCTGTCTCATGTGCTGTAGCACCAGCCTTTATGGGAGCACCGCTAAGTCAGGAGGACCTTCCTAACCCTTTCGTTAGCCGGGAAGTGCCAGGCCTGCATTCCGGGACACCAGAAGGTCTCTCAGCAGTTTTTATCTGGTTCACTCTTCCCCCGTTCTTTCACAGAAAGAGGGAAAAGCACCTCTTTTAAAAATCTGCTGTTTTCATGGCCTGCCATGCAACTTTCCTAATCTTCTGAAGGCAAACACTTTCAAACAGGAAGTGCCTCCCCAGGTTGGCCATTTTGTCCCGGTACCAATCTACAAAATGACCCCGACTCCCAGCCCTATGTGCATACCTGGATGAAGCTGCATCTGAAATAGAGCACAGTGCTACTCCTATAGCTTTTCACTACGTACGTGTGTGTCTTGGACAGTGACAGTCATAAAACGAGATTTGGAAGGAACAAATCAGAAAAAATTAGAACAGACCTCATGGAGAGCGGCTTCCCCCATCTTTCTTCTCTGAAACCCTTCCCTGCACCCACCTGTAACAGTGCTTAATGGCATGGATCTGGTTGGAAAACATCTAAACACAGAGACACAGAGAAAATACACAAGCCCACGACTGGCTGGATAGAAACTGTGACCAGGGACTCATCTGCATTACCTCACTAGGAGCCTGAGTTAGAATGATCTGCCAAGGGACAAATAAATAACTTCCCTCTAAAGGGGGAGCTGGTAGGAAGGGAAGGAGGTAGAGGGAAAGGGAATGAAGGAGTTTGCAGCAAGGAGGTCAGAAATAAGTCTGAAACTAAAATCTGGGAAAGAAGGAGAATGAGAACTCATTTAGTTAGTTAATTGCCCTCTCCTTTTCTACGCTCCCTCCCCCTGTCCCCCCAATGGTGGTTATTAGAATAAAGGAAAATAAAGGCAAAAGAGAGCTGATGACCTATTAACAGCTATAAAGTTTCGGAGCTCCTCCATTAGGGCAAGGGGCTGCTGAGGTGGGTTTTCAGGTTTGCAGTCTCCGTGCTCCGTGTAGCTTGGGGGCATGTCACACAGTTGTGAGAACTTTACCCAAGTGTTGATGCAATATTGTGTCAGTAACTGAGTGATTTGTTTTTCCTCTGGACATTGATTGAAGAAATTCTTATTACATTTTATAGCTTGCTTGGCCTTCGTATGAGAGTCAAGACATAAATTGGACCATAAATTGGCCTCTGTCAGAATCTACATCGGAATGACACCAAATACATGTCATCAGGCTTGTGTTCCAGCTAGCAGCAGGAATCCGCTGGTGCTTGTCATCTTGATCAAATGTTCACCTCACTCCCTTTTCCAGCTCATGCCTCTAGTTTGAAGAAAATATGGTAAAGACCCTGGCAAATTTGCTGTTTTGGGTCAGCAATGTTATGCAGTGGAAAGAAAAGAATACTGGTGGCTTTAATTGATTTGCTCCAAGTTAAGTCTCCACTGTGAGTACCAGAGGTAGGATGCACATAAATAAAAATGGATGCAAAGAAAAGAAATATATATTTATACAAAAAGGACAAGAAGGTATACATAACAGATATATTTATCCCACAAGTAAAGCCAAGACTTGATGATTCATGAGTGGCAGAGATATGGCTGAGTTACAGAGATTTATTCTCCAGAGTAAGATAAATTTGTCATTTCAGTTCTTACCATTACCAACTCTGAGCAGGGAATCAAATATTTTTAAGAGTTGGCTTATGTTATCAATGAACACATGCATCCATGTGAGTTAATTGAAAAATTCAGATTGTTTTACCAAATATATAAATATGTATTCCCATTTTGATGAGAGCAAGGTTTGGTGATTTATAAAAGAAATTTTATAATTTTTAAATTGGAAAATAAACTTTTTATGTTAATAAATTCATATCTTAATAATTTTCATCATTTGTAACCAAAGTGTGGTCTAGGCTTAATCTAAAATCATACCTATACCTATATACCTAGAAGGTGTCTTTCAAGTCAGTAATTTCTAAGAAATATTAAGGCATATTTACATTGTTGAAAACCTTAATAGAATCATAGCAATAAAAAATTTTGTGAAGATTTTATTATAATATTTCTTCCAAAATAAGCTTTAGAAGCAGGTGGTTACCAGATGAGTTCTTTCAATTTTTCAAGCACTGGAGAAATTCCATTCTAATAAATTTTGAGGATAGAAAACTATGGGGGACTTATCAATTTGTTTTACAATACTCACATCAAAACTGGACCAAAACAACACAACTCACCCCACTGCAAAACAATTTCATTTATGACTATAGATACAAAGATGCTAAATAAAGTAGTCATCAGAAAAAAAAATAAAACACCACAACCAATGAAGATGATTTAATATTAGAGACATTTTAAATATAATACACCAAAGACCAAATAAAAAAAACATGTGATCAGGCCAATGAATATAGAAAGAAATGTGTTTAATTCACCACCGATTGCTGACTATCTTTTTTAAAAGCCTTAGAAAACAAGACTAAATAAATACTTTCTTTTTTTTTTTCCGATGATAGGTCAGCACTATTTTTTTTATTTTTTTATTGTTATTTTAATCACCATACATTACATCATTAGTTTTAGATGTAGTGTTCCATGATTCATTGTTTGTGCATAACACCCAGTGCTCCATGCAGAACGTGCCCTCCTCAATACCCATCACCAGGCTAACCCATTCTCCCACCCCCCTCCCCTCTAGAACCCTCAGTTTGTTTTTCAGAGTCCATTGTCTCTCATGGTTCGTCTACCCCTCCGATTTCCCCCCCCTTCATTCTTCCCCTCCTGCTACCTTCTTCTTTTTTTTTTTTTTCTTAACATATATTGCATTATTTGTTTCAGAGGTACAGATCTGAGATTCAACAGTCTTGCACAATTCACAGCGCTTACCAGAACACATACCCTCCCCAGTGTCCATCACCCAGTCACCCCATCCCTCCCACCCCACCCCCCACTCCAGCAACCCTCAGTTTGTTTCCTGAGATTAAGAATTCCTCATATCAGTGAGGTCATATGATACATGTCTTTCTCTGTTTGACTTATTTTGCTCAGCATAATACCCTCCAGTTCCATCCACGTCGTTGCAAATGGCAAGATCTCATTCCTTTTGATGGCTGCATAATATTCCATTGTATATATATACCACTTCTTCTTTATCCATTCATCTGTCGATGGACATCTTGGCTCTTTCCACAGTTTGGCTATTGTGGACATTGCTGCTATAAACATCAGGGTGCACGTACCCTTTCGGATCCCTACTTTTGTATCTTTGGGGTAAATACCCAGTAGTGCAATTGCTGGGTCATATGGTAGCTCTATTTTCAACTTTTTGAGGAACTTCCATACTGTTTTCCAGAGTGGCTGCACCAGCTTGCATTCCCACCAACAGTGTAGGAGGGTTCCCCTTTCTCCGCATCCCCGCCAACATCTGTCATTTCCTGACTTGTTAATTTTAGCCATTCTGACTGGTGTGAGGTGGTATCTCATTGAGGTTTGGTTTGGATTTCCCTGATGCCGAGCGATATTGAGCACTTTTTCATGTGTCGGTTGGCCATTTGGATGTCTTCTTTGGAAAAATGTCTGTTCATGTCTTCTGCCCATTTCTTGATTGGATTCTTTGTTCTTTGGGTGTTGAGTTTGATAAGTTCTTTATAGATTTTGGATACTAGCCCTTTATCTGATATGTCATTTGCAAATATCTTCTCCCATTCTGTCAGTTGTCTTTTGGTTTTGTTGACTGTTTCCTTTGCTTTGCAAAAGCTTTTTATCTTGATGAAGTCCCAGTAGTTCATTTTTGCCCTTGCTTCCCTTGCCTTTGGCGATGTTTCTAGGAAGAAGTTGCTGCGGCTGAGGTCGAAGAGGTTGCTGCCTGTGTTCTCCTTTAGGATTTTGATGGACTCCTGTCTCACATTGAGGTCTTTCAACCATTTGGAGTCTATTTTTGTGTGTGGTGTAAGGAAATGGTCCAGTTTCATTCTTCTGCATGTGGCTATCCAATTTTCCCAACACCATTTGTTGAAGAGACTGTCTTTTTTCCATTGGACATTCTTTCCTGCTTTGTCAAAGATTAGTTGACCATAGAGTTGAGGGTCCATGTCTGGGCTCTCTATTCTGTTCCATTGATCTATGTGTCTGTTTTTGTGCCAGTACCATACTGTCTTGATGATGACAGCTTTGTAATAGAGCTGGAAGTCCGGAATTGTGATGCCGCCAGCTTTGCTTTTCTTTTTCAACATTCCTCTGGCTATTCGGGGTCTTTTCTGGTTCCATACAAATTTTAGGATTATTTGTTCCATTTCTTTGAAAAAAGTGGATGGTATTTTGATGGGAATTGCATTGAATGTGTAGATTGCTCTAGGTAGCATTGACATCTTCACAATATTTGTTCTTCCAATCCATGAGCATGGAACATTTTTCCATTTCTTTGTGTCTTCCTCAATTTCTTTCATGAGTATTTTATAGTTTTCTGAGTACAGATCCTTTGCCTCTTTGGTTAGATTTATTCCTAGGTATCTTATGGTTTTGGGTGCACTTGTAAATGGGATCGACTCCTTAATTTCTCTTTCTTCTGTCTTGTTGTTGGTGTATAGGAATGCCACTGACTTCTGTGCATTGATTTTATATCCTGCCACTTTACTGAATTCCTGTATGAGTTCTAGCAGTTCTGGGGTGGAGTCTTTGGGGTTTTCCACATAAAGTATCATATCATCTGCAAAGAGTGAGAGTTTGACTTCTTCTTTGCCGATTTGGATGCCTTTTATTTCTTTTTTGTTGTCTGATTGCTGTGGCTAGGACTTCCAATACTACGTTGAATAGCAGTGGTGATAGTGGACATCCCTGCCGTGTTCCTGACCTTAGGGGGAAAGCTCTCAGTTTTTCCCCATTGAGAATGATATTTGCTGTGGGTTTTTCATAGATGGCTTTTATGATATTGAGGTATGTACCCTCTATGCCTATACTCTGAAGAGTTTTGATCAAGAAAGGATGCTGTACTTTGTCAAATGCTTTTTCTGCATCTATTGAGAGGATCATATGATTCTTGTTCTTTCTTTTGTTAATGTATTGTATCACATTGATTGATTTGCAGATGTTGAACCAACCTTGCAGCCCAGGGATAGATCCCACTTGGTCGTGGTGAATAATCCTTTTCATGTACTATTGGATCCTATTGGCTAGTATTTTGGTGAGAAGTTTTGCATCCATGTTCATCAGGGATATTGGTCTGTAATTCTCCTTTTGGATGGGGTCTTTGTCTGGTTTTGGGATCAAGGTAATGGTGGCCTCATAAAACGAGTTTGGAAGTTTTCCTTCCATTTCTATTTTTTGGAACAGTTTCAGAAGAATAGGTATTAATTCTTTAAATATTTGGTAGAATTCCCCTGGGAAGCCATCTGGTCCTGGGCTTTTGTTTGTTGGGAGATTTTTGATGACTGCTTCAATTTCCTTAGTGGTTATAGGTCTGTTCAGGTTTTCTATTTCTTCCTGGTTCAGTTTTGGTAGTTGATACATCTCTAGGAATGCATCCATTTCTTCCAGGTTATCGAATTTGCTGGCATAGAGTTGCTCATAATATGTTCCTATAATTGTTTGTATTTCTTTGGTGTTGGTTGTGATCTCTCCTCTTTCATTCATGATTTTGTTGATTTGGGTCATTTCTCTTTTCTTTTTGATAAGTCTGGCCAGGGGTTTATCAATCTTGTTAATTCTTTCAAAGAACCAGCTCCTAGTTTTGTTGATCTGTTCTACTGTTCTTTTAGTTTCTATTTCATTGATTTCTGCTCTGATCTTTATTATTTCTCTTCTCCTGCTGGGTTTAGGCTTTATTTGCTGTTCTTTCTCCAGCTCCTTTAGGTGGAGGGTTAGGTTGTGTACTTGAGACCTTTCTTGTTTCTTGAGAAAGGCTTGTATTGCTATATACTTTCCTCTTAGGACTGCCTTTGCTGCATCCCAAAGATTTTGAATAGTTGTGTTTTCATTTTCATTGGTTTCCATGAATTTTTTTAATTCTTCTTTAATTTCCTGGTTGACCCATTCATTCTTCAGTAGGATGCTCTTTAGCCTCCATGTATTTGAGTTCTTTCCGACTTTCCTCTTGTGATTGAGTTCTAGTTTCAAAGCATTGTGGTCTGAAAATACGCAGGGAATGATCCCAATCTTCTGGTACTGGAGGAGACCTGATTTATGACCTAGGATGTGATCGATTCTGGAGAATGTTCCATGGGCACTAGAGAAGAATGTGTATTCCATTGCTTTGGGATGGAATGTTCTGAATATGTCTGTGAAGTCCATTTGGTCCAGTGTGTCATTTAAAGTCTTTATTTCCTTGTTGATCTTTTGCTTAGATGATCTGTCCATTTCAGTGAGGGGGGTGTTAAAGTCCCCCACTATTATTGTATTGTTGTCGATGTGTTTCTTTGCTTTTGTTATTAATTGGCTTATATAACTGGCTGCTCCCATGTTAGGGGCATAGATATTTACAATTGTTAGATCTTCTTGTTGGATAGACCCTTTCAGTAGGATATAGTGTCCTTCCTCATCTCTTATTACAGTCTTTGGTTTAAAATCTAATTTGTCTGATATAAGGATTGCCACCCCAGCTTTCTTTTGGTGTCCATTAGCATGGTAAATGGTTTTCCACCCCCTCACTTTCAATCTGAGGGTGTCTTTGGTTCTAAAATGAGTCTCTTGCAGACAGCACATTGATGGGTCTTGTTTTTTAATCCAATCTGATAGCCTGTGTCTTTTAATTGGGGCATTTAGCCCATTTACATTCAGGGTAACTATTGAAAGATAGGAATTTAGTGCCATTGTATTGCCTGTAAGGTGACTGTTACTGTATATTGTCTGTGTTCCTTTCTGGTCTATGTTGCTTTTAGGCTCTCTCTTTGCTTAGAGGACCCCTTTCAATATTTGTTGTAGGGCTGGTTTCGTGTTTGCAAATTCCTTTAGTTTTTGTTTGTCCTGGAAGCTTTTTATCTCTCCTTCAATTTTCAATGACAGCCTAGCTGGATCTAGTATTCTTGGCTGCATATTTTTCTCATTTAGTGCTCTGAATATATCCTGCCAGTCCTTTCTGGCCTGCCAGGTCTCTGTGGATACGTCTATTGCCAATCTAATGTTTCTACCATTGTAGGTTACATATTTCTTCTCCTGAGCTGCTTTCAGGATTTTCTCTTTGTCTCTGAGACTCGTAAGTTTTACTATTAGATGTCGGGGTGTTGACCTATTTTTATTGATTTTGAGAGGGGTTCTCTGTGCTTCCTGGATTTTGATGCCTGTTTCCTTCCCCAAATTAGGGAAGTTCTCTGCTATAATTTGCTCCATTATACCTTCTGCCCCTCTCTCTCTTTCTTCTTCTTCTGGGATCCCAATTATTCTATGTTGTTTCGTCTTATGGTATCGCTTATCTCTCGAATTCTGCCCTCGTGATCCAGTAGTTGTTTATCTCTCTTTTTCTCAGCTTCTTTATTTTCCATCATTTGGTCTTCTATCTCACTGATTCTCTCTTCTGCCTCATTTATCCTAGCAGTTAGTGCCCCCATATTTGATTGCACCTCATTAATAGCCTTTTTGATTTCTACTTGGTTAGATTTTAGTTCTTTTACTTCTCCAGAAAGGGTTTCTCTAATAACTTCCATGCTTTTTTCAAGCCCAGCTAGTATCTTTAAAGTGATGATTCTGGACTCTAGATCTGACATCGTACTAATGTCCGTATTGAGTAGGTCCCTGGCAGTCTGTACTACCTCTTGTTCTTTTTGTTGAGGTGATTTTTTCCATCTTGTCATTTTGTGCAGAGGAGAATAGATTAATGAGAGAACAAAATGCTAACAGGGTAACAACGTCCCCAGAAAATATACTCTAAACAAATCAGAAAAGACCTGAAGCAGTGGGAAAAGAAAGGGAAAGAGAGAAAAAAGAAAAAGAAAAAAAAAAAGAAAAAGAAAAAGATAAAGATAAAAACAAACAAAAACAGAACAAAACAAAACAAAACAAAAAAACAGAATGTGATCAAATATGATCAGGCTGGTATATAGATCAGTGCCACACACTAGATTTGGGGTGTATTTTGGTCTGTTAGAAGAAAGTGCCTCCCAAAATTTTAAAGAAAGAAAAACTTATATATGTACAAAAATAAGGGTTGATATGATGAAGGGATGGAATATGATTGTAAAGATGGAAATTATAAAAAATTTTATAAAAGGAATTGATAAGAAGTTGTTTGAAAAAAGAAAGAAGAGGATTTAAAAAAAAAAGAAAAGAAAAGGGAGAGAATGTGATCAGTCAGGGGAGTAGAAAAAAACCATACACTAGAGATTTAGGGTATATTTTGATCTGTTAGAAGAAACTACCTCAAAATTTTAAAGAGAGAACAACTTATATATATATGCCAAAAATACGGGTAACTACTATGAAGGGATAGAATATGACTCTAAAAATGAAAAATAAAAATGTTTTTTAAAAAAGGGATTGATAAGATGTTGGTTGAAAAGGGAAAAAGAAAAATTCAAAAAAAAAAGAAAAAAAGACAGTTAAAAAAAAAGTTAACTTTGAAAGAGTAAAGAATCATGGTAAAAAAGCCATGAATTCTATGTGCAGTATTTCCCCTACCGCTGGAGTTCTGCCGTCTCATTGATCAGTAAACTTGGTCTTGGCTGGCTGTTCTCACTGGTCTTCTGGGGGAGGGGCCTGTTGCCATGGTTCCCAAATGTCTTTGCCGGAGGTGGAATTGCCCCGCCCTTGCCGGTCCGGGCTAAGTAATCTGCTCGGGTTTGCTCTCCGGAGCTTTTGTTCCCTGCAAGCTTTCCCTACAGCTTTGGAGGTGGAAAGTGAAAATGGCGGCCTCCCAGTCTCTGCCCCGGAGGAGCCGAGAACTCGGGGCCCCGCTCCTCAGTGAGCCCCCAGAGAAAAGCTGCCAGTCACTCCCGTCTCCCCGGTCTCCGGCCACACTCCGTGCTCACCCGGCCTGTGACCGCGCCTTTCTATCTGGCACCCGACCCCGGGTGGAGTCTCCAAACCCAACAGATCCCCGCGGTGCACTCCCGCGCCGCTCCTCCTGGGGGAAGGAAGGTGAGTCTCCCCGGATTTGCCACTTGTTGGGTGCCTGCTGGAGGAGCAGTGGCCTGACTGTGCCGCGGATCACGGTTTATGGCAACCCCGAGCTGAGAGCCCATGCCTCGGCTCCATCTCTGCAGCCGGCTTCCCTGCTCTGATACCTGGGAGCTCTGCCACACTCAGGCACCCCTGGTCTTCCTGTGACCCCGAGGGTCCTGAGACCACACTGTCCCACGAGGGTTCCACCCCCCACTTAGCCACCTGAGTGATGTCCCTCAGCGGAGCAGACTTCTAAAAGTTCCGATTTTGTGCTCCGCGGCTCTATCACTTGCCAGAAGCGGCTGACGGAGGCCCCTCCCCCGCCATCTATCCTCCCGAATATCACCTCGGATTCACTTCTCCGCATGTCCTATCTTCCAGAAAGTGGTCGCTTTTCTGTTCAGAGAGTTGTTGCTATTCTTTTCTTCGATCTCCTGTTGAGTTTGTAGGTGTTCAGAATGGTTTGATCCCTATCCACCTGAATTCCTGAGAGGAGACGAAATCCAGGTCTCCTACTCCTCCGCCATCTTGCTCCGCCCCCCTAAATAAATACTTTCTTAATAAGAACAAATGTTACTTTGATTTGTTAATTCTATTATTTCTGTTTTGAATGGGTTTATATGTATAAATAACACACAGTTCAAAAGATGCAAAAGTATATTCATTGAGTATATTTCCTTACCTACCTGTCTCATTAATCAAATCTCTTCCTACACACAATCGCTGTTACTGGTTTCTGGTTAACCTTCTGGAGGTATTCTAAGTGCATACAAATAAATAAATACATATCAAATCTGTTTATCAAACAATGTCATCCCCAATAATAAAGTCAGAGACTTTCAAATTTAATACAAGAAAAATCTCCATTCCTTTTAATATTTTTTCTGAAATTTCTTTACTTAGTAGTCAGATATAAAACAAAATTTAAAACATGCATTTATTGGAAACAAGTTACCATCTGTTTTGCAAATTACATACTAAAACATTTTTTAAAAACCTACAAAGTAAACTACAAAATTATTAAAACTACTAAGAATGTTTTGTAAGGTATCTGGAATCAAGATAATCACATAAATCTTCTATATAAAAATATAATGGAAAACAGAAATCTCATTCATGATAACAACCAAAACCAAAAATAGAAATTACTAGCAGCAAAATTAACAAGAAATATGAAACTTATAGGTAGAACAGTTTAAACTTTTCCTGGGAACCAAAAAAGAGAGACATAACATCTGGTAGAAAAAGCTTAAGAGAACACAGCCGTCCATATTTTCCCAAATTAATTCACAAGTGTAGCAAATTATGGTCAAAATATAAATAGCAAATTTCTCTTTGTGACTTGACAAAATGCTTCTGTAGTTCATCTGAAAAAAATGAAAGTATAAAACCAGTCAATAAAAAAGTTTTAGAAGTCTATATTCCCTGTAAGTTACTGAAATGCATTATAAATCTACATTATTAAAAGCATTAAGGAATAGGTACAAAAATAGGACAGATCAACAGAACAGAATAGAAAGTCTAGAAATAGATTCAAATATTATGAGAAATTGATAGAACGAAAAAGGCGACATTTAAAATATCTTTGGAAGAGGATGGTTCAGTAAGTTATTTTGGGACAAGTGGCTTACCATTTGGAACAAATTAAAGTGAGCTCTCTTTTATACACCATAATAAAGTTCCACCCAAATAAACTTCAGATAAACTATAGCTTTAAACCTCAAAAATTAAACCATAAAACTATTAGGAGAAAAACAGAACCACTACACAACTATTGGAATGTCCAAGATCCAGCACACTGGCAACATCAAATGCTGACAAGGATGGTGCAGGAACAAACTCATTCATCTCTGGTGGGAATGCAAAATGGTGCAGCTATTTTGAAGACAGTGTGGGGGTTTCTTACAACACTAACCATACTCCTACCACGTGATACAGAAAACACGCTCCTTGGGATTTACCCACGGAAGTTGAAAACTTAGGTCCACACAAAAACCTGCACACGGAGGTTTATAGAAGTTTTATTCATAATTGCTGAAACTTGGAAATAGCCAAGATGTCCTTCAGTAGGTGAACGGATAAAGCAATTACAGCACATCCAGACAGTGAGGTATTAGGCCTAAAAAGAAACCTAGCCATGAAAAGACCTGGAAGAAACTTACCTGCATACGACTAAGTGAAAGAAGCCAATTTTAAAAAGTCTGCATATTGTGTGATTCTAACTATATGACATTCTGCAAAATGCAAAACTACAGAGACGGTAAAAAGATCAATAGTTGATAAGGGTTAGGAGTCAGGGGAAGGATGACTCGGCAGAGCGTAGAGAATTTTTTAGGGTAGTGACAATACTCTGTATGATACCATAATGATGAATACATGTCATTTTACATTTTTCCAAACTCATAAAATGTACAACACCAAAAGTAAACTCTAATGTAAACGATGGACTTTGGTGATAATGACATATCAAAGTAGGTTCATAGGTTGTAAAAACTGTACCATTCTGGTGTTGATAGTCATGAAGTCTCTGCATGTGTGGTGGAAATCTCCTCACCTTCCTCTCAATTTTGCTGTGAACCTGAATCTTTACAAAAAAATCATATAAAGATGAGATCAATATTTTTTTAATATTAGCGAAGACAAGGCCTTTCTAGGCATGGCACTAAAAACAAAAACTATAAAGGAAAGGATCAACAGATTTTACTGCATAAAACTAACATTTTCTTTACAATTAAAAAATAAGTGAAAATTTTGGAATATTTTCAATGCCTAATACAAAGCCTATGAAATTTTGGTAACTTCAAATTTAAAATACCTCTCACAAATAATTTAGATAAAGAACAAGAACACCAGAGGTCATGAACGACAACTGACACACCGATGCTTCTATCTAACACCTTTAAATTGAACAAAAAACTGACACTTTAAGGGATGGACAGTGGAAGAAGAGCCTGGAAAAGAGAGTGGGAAGAGCAGGGCTGGGACAGGAGGAGCAAAATATGAAGAATTTCATGGCCAGGGGAAAGTGACTGGGTCAAGTCAGATAACAATTCAAAAATGGCTCTTGGAATTAGTGACTAGAAAGAGACAGAAGCCACTTGGTGGTCTGGTGGGAGGGGAAGGCAAGAAGGTAAAAAAACAGTAAATGCAAACAGTTCTTTCAAGATGCTTGGTTGGGGGGCGCCTGGGTGCCTCAGTCAGTTAAGCATCCAACTCTTGATCTAGGCCCAGGTCATGATCTCAGGGTCATGAGATAGAGCACCAGGGCGAGCTCCGTGCTCAGCAGGGAGTCTGCTTGGGATTTTCACTCTTCCTCTCCCTCTGCCCCTCCCTCCATTTGTGAGCGTGTGCTCTCCCTCTCTCTCAAAAAACAAAAACAAAAAAGATGCTTGGTTGGAAGGAAGGGGAAGGGAAGGGCATTTAGAGTTAAGATGGGAGACATATTTGCTGAGTCAAAAGAACCATGAGAAGGAGAAGTTGAAGAGATAGGGCAGAGAAAAGAAACTGATGGAAATCATTTCATCCAGAACTCTCCTTTCCAAGTGTGAGGAGGGAAGAGGCAAGGGGTGGATAAAATGAGACTCTGTGGGCATGGGAGCAGGAAGTGAGGTGTTCCCATCCAACATTGTCTGTATTTCCAGTAAAATAGGTGATTCGTTGTGAAGGGTGTAAAGAGAAGCTGAGAGGACATGGATTTAAAGATTTGGAAGGTTTGACAAAGCTGACATGCAGAACGGGACACAGGAGCGAGTAAGAAAAAATGATGATCACCTGGCATCTTTGAATTTGCATCACATGGGTTTATAGTGACCCCAGACCACCCTGTCACGGTTCTCTCCAGCAGTGGTTACAATCCTGGGCATGTGCACAGGGAAAGGCAAATCGAATTTTCCAGGATTTAACCAGATGGATGGCTATAAAAGGACAATGGGATGAAGAGATGGAGGATACCAGGAGGAGAGTGACTGAAGTGATAGATCGTGGAATCTGAGCGGGGTAGGGAAGGAAATGAAAGCATGAGAAGGCTCATCAGTAGAGAAAAAGCTGACAAGAGGTTCTGGTGAAGACTTCTCAGAAGATACATGATTGTCAATCTTGTGGCCGCTGTTCTCTTCTGTATTGTCATCCCCGTACTGCCCAGCACTCAGTCTCCCTACTGGTTTACAGCGCCCTCTGGAAACCTGGTCTCACAGTTAACAAATGCCCCCTGCCTCTTCAAACTCTCACTGAATGTCTTCTTTTCCAACCCACCCCCATTCTAATAAAGACTTTTATGATTCAGCATATTAAGAACTAGAGATGGAGACTATTGAGTGTCAGAGGCTCACTTGAAACGTTCCAAACACCAGAGTTCTTTGTGCTATTCAGTTCAATCTCCTGAAAGCCATCAGGTAGATACAGCAATAGTTCAAGAGCTGATGGAATCCCTGCTGAAATCTTCAAACTGAAAAATGGTAACTCACGTTACAGCTTCACTCTCACTTAGAGATTTTTAATGATGAAGAAATTCCAGATGACATCAGGATGGCTGTGATCATGACACATTTTAGTTCAGGAGAGGGAAGTCTGACTTAAATCAAATTTATACTGCTTTCCTTTTTTTTTTTTTTCCCCCATAGAAAAATCTTTGAGAATCTCCTGGAACCATTTTTTCCCCCACATTATTGAAGAGATCTTTGAGAGTCACTGTTTGGTAGTAGTTGATAAACGGGCTCCACTGACATGGCTCACAGTTCGTAAAATTGTCTAATGAATGAGAAACCTTATGAAGAATTCTTATTAAGCATGATTGTTCCCCCAAGTTTGCCTCCCCCCATAATCTTTTCTCACTTCAAAGTGTTTCTCTTTGAAAATATTTTGTTAAGATTCCTTTGGGAATAGCAGAGCTATCAACCAAAACTGTACCACTGATCAAACACAGTTTTCAAAATTAGTCTTTATAGTGATTCATCTAAGTACTTAAAAATTCTCCTAATAGAATGAAGTGATTTTCTAAGTGCTGAATAAGATTTGATCTTCAGCTACCTCCACTTCAGACCTAAGGCTGATCGTTGAAATGCTAGACAGACCGATGGGAGTCAGAAGACAGGACAAATGGAACAGGTAAATAAGGAGAGGAAATGGTCTACTAATTAGAAACCTCTTATATGAATATGTATATATTATAGTTATATTAATATATATTATTAAATAGATATGATTCCTCATATTTGTACATATCTACATGCAAACATACATATACTATAAAAAAGATACCTTATTGAGAAAATGACAAATTTCAGGGTTGTTATTACTACTATTACTAATAACTACCATTATTACTAATAACTACCATTTACCCAATTTCGTTTGGGTTGTGAACTATGTTAAATAAATAATTTACATATATTATCCTGTTAAATTTTCACAACAGTCCTATGGGGTAAGTATCATTAGAAAGCTAAAGAAAATGTGGTTTAGAGAGTACAACTCATCTCACATGGCAAATAAGTGGCAGAAGGGAGATTTAAGCCCAGATTTTTCTGGCTCCAACGTCTTACTCTTAACCTTGTTCCTGCTTATGGAAACAAACAAAGTAAGAAAGGTATTCACTAGTCATGGTGAATTTAAGGTATGGTGTTAACAAAAGGGAGTGAAGACGAGAAGGAAGAAACCCAGATGCACATTCATGCAATAGAAAGAGAATGGAAGTGAGTTCTAGGTCCAAGGTTCCCAAATTTCAATGCACAGAGCATTCCCCTAGGAAAGTTTTAAAATGATAATTCCAGAATATCTTTCTGCCTCCCAGAAGTATTCTTTAGTAAGTTTGAAGTAGGTCCCAGAACCTGCACCTTGAAAAAGTGGGAGCTCACGTTACAGCTTCACTCTCACTTAGAGTGGCCTAAGTGCTTCTGATTCCATGGACCATTCCATGAGAAACACTGCTCTACACTATGGACCAGAGGGAAGAGACTCTGCAAACCCAGAGTTAAAGAGCTGATGAGCAGATGAATTGGTCTTGAAGGTTACTCTCCTAATAATATATTGGGACAAAGAAAGGCTAAAACTGGACAAAAGTTTATTTCTCTAGAGATCAAAAGAGGAACCAGAGGCAAAAACTTATCCCAGTCCTGGAATTAGGAAATAACAAAGGTCAACCGAAAGAACTGTAATGACAAAGCTCAGAATTGAGGGAAAACTTACTTCAGTTGTATATAATTACCATCATATATATAATTGTTATATAATTCATATAATTGTAATTTGATGGACCCAAATTATCTCTTTTCTGGTTAATATCAGAAAGGGTGGAAGAAGCAAGGATGGGCAAATCTTTAACATCGAAATCACTGTTTTTCCTTTTTTTTTTAACCTTTGATATAGTCACTCAGTAAATATTTACTGAATATCAACTATGTCCTAGGGTCTGTGGTAGGACTGAGACATAAGTAAAAAATTTGATAGCCCTGTCCTCAAAGAATTGAGAGTTCTAAGGAGAGAAAGTGTTTAAAAATATTTAAAACCTGATGTGATAATTGCAATATATGCTTTGGAGAGAAGAGGAAAGATTAACTTCCTCAGGAGATTAGGAAACATTTCCCTTGAGCTAAATCTGGAAGAATAAAGGTAGTTGTGGAATATGAGGCTGTTGGTTATGGACCAGAGATTGAAAAACTTTGGTGGACTCTCCTATGGTTCATTAACATAGAGTCCCTCGGAGCTGAACACTTTCTTGGATGGTTGCAGAGCATTGTGAATCACCTGAAGTTTAATGTAAACTTTGGTACTTATACTTTTCTGGGAAGTTCGTATGTATTGTCAGACTTCTAAGGGATCCTTGATCCAAAAAGATTAAAAAATAAAGGGAAAGCAATGGAGATCTTTAAGGCAAGAAATGATGTCCAATTTGCCTTTTAGAATACAACTTTGGCTGGAAGATGGAGAATAGATGGAGGGAAAGGCCAATGAAAGGGACACCTCTGAGGGGATTGTTGAGGGGTTATATGTGGGAGATGAAAAGAGCTCGCACTCAGGTAGCAGCAGTGGAGACTGAAAGGAAGAAATGGACTTGAGAGCCATGCCTATGGTCTTGGGACTAATTGAATATAATGAATGATGGAGAGGTAGTCAAGGATGAGTTCCATATCTCTTGTCTTCATGGTGGGGTGGAAAGCTGTTTGGTCAAAGACAGAATCCAAGTTTCATTCACTAGACATTGCCAAATATGGAATTCCATTTTGTTCTATAAGAACTTGTGTTATGGAGTAAGTCAACAGTGAGGTAAGATGAAGGTGAGAATGAAGCAGAGCAGGACAAGGAAAAGAAGAAGGAAGAGTGGGGGAGAAGAAGAGGAGGGCGAGGAAAAAATATCCTCTCCTCTCAAGACAGTTTTGAGGGAGAGTCAGATCACACAGAATCCTATAGGCCATTATAAGACAGGCCTTTATTCTAGGTGAAAATTGGAACCACTGCAGGTTTTCAACAAAGGATGACCATGATCTGACTTATATTTTACAAGGATCACTCTAACTTCTCTGTATAGAATAAACTGTAAATGAATGGGGTTGGAAGCAAAGAAACCAATTATGAAATGATTATAATAATTCAGGTGAGACAGAATGGTGGTCAGGACTAGGCAGGTTTCATATGGGTGGTAGTGGAAGGTGTTAGAGTCTGAAAAAATTTTGAAGAGGGAACTAACAGAATTTGACAACAGATTGGACTGGGGTAAAAGAAAGAGTCAAGAAAGTCTTGGGGGTTTGGTCTGAACAGCTGAACCCTTCCAGAGAAGTGGAAGGGTTATGACAGGGGAAAGACTGGTCAGTATGGGGCTGTTAAGTATGAGATATCTATGTGGCATCAAAGTAGAGATGTCAGGAAGGCAATTGGATATATGAGTTTAGTATTCGTGAAAGAGATTTGGACTAAAGATATAAATTTGAGACTTTGTCAACATATAATTGTTATTCAAAGCCATAAGACTGGCTGAGCCCAATAAGGATCTGAGTGTAAGTAAAGAGAAGACCAAAGACTGAGGTGCTTTTGTGGTAAGGAGTTGGGGGGAGGAGAAGGAACCATTCTTCCACTATTTCTCTTAATTACATATTTTCCCAATAATTTTTATCAGTGCAGTACCTAAGATCAAGAGCTTTGGTATAAGAGAACCTGGGTTTAACCCCTATGTCCACCACCTATTAATACTTGTGCAAATTTGGTCAAATTGTTTTATCCTCAGCACTTGCTTTACTCGTTTTTTAAAATGGAAATTATAAAGTACCTACTTCATAGATTAGTTATGAGGTTAAATGATACAGTACATATTTAAGGTATAGAAATGTTTGGCACATAGTAAACACTCCATAAATGATATCTGGTATTATTATCATTATTTCGTTCTTTTCTGCCCCCTGGGATGGAGTCAGAGAATATCCATGCTCTGAATTTTTATGTAAAGAATCACAAAGAATATGAGCACTTGGAGGCTGAAATTCAACTTGAGACCTAGTGTAGGTGACTGGGTTACCCTCCAGAACCCTCGCTCTCTCTTATGGCTCAACTTCTTCTAGATCCCTGCACCCTTCTTTATCATGCTTCCCCCTTGTCTGGGGTATTCATCATGCACCATAGCACTTGATGCCAGGGGATTGGTCTGCTGTAGTCATGACCTTGAAGAAAGGTTTTGTTTTTGTTTAGTTTAGTTTTGTTTTACTAATGGTTCACTTTCTAAATGCTTTGTAAGTATATCCTGCTGCTCAAGATGGCAATTTAAAACACAAAGCCTCAAAATCAGAACTAGATAATCCGTGGCAATCACTGATTGAGTCCAACCTTCAGAGCCTACGAACATGGGTCTATGTGCCTCCTAATGGCCTCTTCTCTGCATAAATCTGGGAAGAACAGAAGAATTGGAATTTCATTGTGAGACACAAGAGGCAAAAACCCTATAAAAAGTTTCGTAACTATATATTGTGTATAAAATGCAGCTATTCTTGTGCTTCATCATAAAAATAATATATGCACGTAAATTAAAAATAAATGATGACAAGGAAAGAAATATTGGAAAAATATAATTAAAAAAATACTGTAACAGCTGACAGATGAGTTGGCTAGAAAAAAAAGTGCAGCTACAGAAGACAGTTCTGAAAATAATGAAGCAACGAGAACGAAGTTAATGAGATTGAGAAAATGAAAAAAGAATTTACAGTACTATCACACACACACACAAAATCAAAATATAGGCTCCAATCTGATGTATCCTTATTAAACAGAAGTACATCTAGCCCTCTTAATTTCATCGAGGCACTAAATGATTTGGTGTGTTCCACTCATGCAGAAAACAGGTTGAGTTATGGAACCTACCTTCTAGACGCATCAATAATCCTCAAAGATCAAGCTGTCTTTATGCCTACCTGTGGTTCAGAAGCAACTTCTAGGCTACAAATGAGACAAACAAAGTAAAAAGATAAGGAAACAAGAAAAGAGAAAGTCCATTTCTTTGCCATGTCTCTCCTTCCTAGCTATGGGGTTCTGAACCAGAGTGGGCATACCATAAATCTTGATAACACATGTTGATTTTATTTTTGTGCATTATTTCAAAAGCCTAACGCCATATCTATTGTGAAATGCAGGTAGGTTGGTGGTCTTTTAAATAAATTTGAGAGGAGAAATGGAATCGAGCTGTGTGATGACCATTTAAAAAAAGAAGTCCCCCTTCATTTGTAGAAGGAAATGCTAAAAAAAAAAAAAAAAAAAGAAGGAAATGCTAACCAAAGTTTCAATAATTTCTCATATAACTCAATTTTGATATAATTTTCAGTATGTTTTAATATATCATTTTGCAAGTAATTTTTATTCTATTTCATATAATCTATTACTAATTCATTTATTTGACAACATTTATTGAGCATCTGTTGTCCTTAGTCACTGTTTTTGGCACAGGAATACAAAGAAGAACATGACATAGACTCTGCACCCAGTAATCTTGTACCTTCAGTCAGGAGAGGACCCTGCACATGAACACTGTGTAGTAAGTTAGAAGCATCAGAGGTGCATGCTTACAGAAAGCGTATGGACATGGGAGCACCTAAGGAGGGGACTCTTGAACTGGAACTTGAAGCCAGGTGAAAAATTCCAGAGGAAACCACTTGGAGGAGTAAAGGGTAAGAGTAAAGGAGGCCACACCAAGAAGGCCAGAGAGACTTGCTCCCACCTCTTTGGCTTGGCTCAGCAGGTAAGTGTGAAGCAAGGAGAAGCAGTAGAAAAACAGTAGAAAAGTGGAGCATAGATCAGGTCATGAAAGACTATGTGCATCTACTAAGGCATTTAGATTTTATCTGGAATGCTATGAAGCACCTTGGAACAATGCAGAGAATGGTGTGACTATACTCGAACTTTAGAAACAATTCTCTGGTTGAAGTGTGAAGAATGGTTTGGAGGGATTAAAGAGGTGATCTTTAAAGAAGATGAGGGCGGCAAGGCCTTAAATTAAACACATACCAGAGATGGCAAAAATAAGATGTAGAAATTGAGAGCTATTTAGATGGTAGATTCAAGCTGTGGAGTCTAATTATTGTGAAAGAAGAGGAAATAGGCTTATAGGCTTGCAGTTTGAGGGAGTGGGTAGTTGATGGAGTCATTTATGAAGATAAGGAGTTCGGGAGAAAAAGGTTGGGGGTGGCAAGGAATGTGTTTGTTTGTTTACCTAATTATTTCAAGGGGCCTTGGTGATATATGAACAAAGAGGTAGAATATATATTTATGAAGTCCTTGAGAGAGAACTTGACCAGAGCTTTAGATCTGGGGGGAATGTAACATATTAGCATGTAATTAAGTCATGAGAGTAGATGAGGATGTCCTCATAGCCCATGAAGAGTGATAAGAATAAGGACTAAGGACACCAATATGGGGTCGCCTTTTAAAGGGCCAGTGGAGAAAGAGGAATCTTTAACGTGGATTTAAAAAGAACAGTAAAGGAGTAAGAAGATCCAGAAGAGAATAGAGCCTTAGAAGCCCAGGTTAGCCCCAGTCAATAGGCCCAGTAAGAACATGGCTCATTGCATCCATTTAATTTGGCAACCAGAAACTCAATGGTGACTCAACCACGGGAGGTTCCATAATGGGTTAAGGAGATGAAAACAGAGAGCATGATAACTTGAAGGCAAATCAGGATGTAATTACTTTGGTTTTATATTTTTTAAAACAGTTTTTTACTTTAAAATGTTAAGTCGTTTGCCTATTTTTTTAAGGCAAAGGGATGGACCAGTAGAAATAGGAAGAATGAAGAGACAGCCATTAGGATGACATCCCAGAGAAAAGGAGGAGGTGGGATTCACTGCAAAGTGAAGAGAAGACTCTTTCAAAGAAAAGAGACACCCCTTCTGCTCCATCAGGGGAGAAGCTGGGAGAGAATCTACCCATGAGGTAGTTCCAGATATTTAGAGTAAAGCTTTCTAAGCTTTGGTTTACTTTTTAAAGAAATGGAAATAGTAACCATTGCTATCTCATAGGAAAGGTTGAGATAGTTGTTGACCATTATCATTATTATTATTTCCATTGGGATGGCTGTGAGAATTAAATCAGATAATGCAAATAAAGTGCTTAGCACCAATAGTTATGCATATTAAGATAGGACTGCTGTTGGTATAATTAGGTGCTCATTTTCTCCTGACCTGGACTGTCTCATCACTGCCACCATTAACACCCCTGCCCAGGCCACAGCCACTTCCCCCAAATTAGTCATACATGCCCTACAAAGAGAAGTTTACGTTAGATATCCTTCATGAAGAAGTATGCAACATCCCAGTCCATGCTTACACTAAACTCTTAATACACTGAGTTTCCATATCACACAGGTTAACACTTCAATTTTCCCATCTACAACACGTTGGATTTAGTCAGGATAGGCTGGGTTATACTTTGGTAACAAATAACCCTAAAATTTCAAGGCCTAATACAACCAGAATTGGTTTTCTAGCTCATAGGAAGGCTCTCCGAGGGGCCCAGAGCAGCTGACTGCCGTGCTCCATACACCAGGATCCAGGCTTTCCGCCTTTTCACCATAACTATGGTCGGAATGTTTGCATCTGCCCACTCTCCATCCCCCCCCGCCCCGCAAAAGAACCCCAGAATTCATGTTGAAAACCTAATGCCCAAGGTGATGGTATTAGGAGGTGGGGCCTTTGGGAGGTGATCAGGCTCCACCCTCATGAATGGGCTTAGAGCCCTTATAAAAAGAGACTGCGCACAAACAATGAATCATGGAACACCACATCTAAAACTAATGATGTATGGTGATTAACATAACAATAAAAAATTTTAAAAATAAAAAAATAAAAAATAAAATAAAATAAGATTAAAAAAAAGAATCAAAAAAAAAAAAAAAAGGGACTGCGGAGAGCTAGCTTGCCTCTTCCGCCATGTGAAGATAAAATGTGAAGTCTGTGACCTGGAAAAGGACCCTCATCCAACTGTGCTGGTACTCCGATCCTGGACTTCCAGCCTCCAGAATTGTGAGAAGTGAATTTCTATTGTTTATAAGCCACCTAGTCTATGATATTTTGTTACAGCTGCTCGAATAGCCTAGGACAACCATGAAGTCTCCTCCACAGTTGCTAGATCAGGAAAAGAAGGGAAACGGAGACTTGTGTCCCAGCTTTTAAATGCTTCCATCAATATGTGACATACATACCTTCACTTGCAACTTTTGGCCAAAGCCAGTCACAAAACCTACCCAGAGTTCAAGGGATTGAGAGTTCCAGTTGTCCCAGGTACTCAGAAGAAAGCAGAGTCAGAGATATTTGTGAATGGCAGGGATATCTATTACAAGGAAACTGAACTGGAGAGACTTCAAAGTTCTTCTAGATCTATTATTCCAATTAGTTCATGTGTGTTTTCCTTTTCAGTAAGGTTGCAAAATTTTTGAGTGCAGGGCTATGTCAAATACATCTGATATATGCCTCATAACACAAAGCCTAGCATTAGGTACATGACAGTCACTCAACAATTAAATGAATGACTGATACTATTAGGATTTAAAGACAGAATGGATCATTAGTCAAATTGCATCTATTATACATCCACCGTGTCCAAAAAGTATATATTAGTGTTTTTTTTAAGAGAATGTAAGAGATGTAGTCTCTATTCTTTTTTTTTTTTTTTTTAAGATTTTATTTATTTATTTGACAGAGAGAGAGAGCGCACAAGCAGGGGGAGAGGGAGAAGCAGACTCCCCCCTGAGCAGGGGGAGCCTGATGTGGGACTCGATCCCAGGACCCTGGGATCATGACCTGAGCCGAAGGCAGCCTCTTAACCCGACTGAGCCACCCAGGTGCCCCGATAGTCTCTATTCTTTTTTTTAAAAAAGTTTATCCCCTTGGGGCACCTGGGTGGCTCAGTCCATTAAGCTTCTAACTCTTGATTTCGGCTCAGGTCATGATCTCAGGATCCTGGGACGGAGCCTGGTTCCACACTCAAGGTGGAGTCTGCTTGAGATTCTCTCTCTCCTTCTGCCCCCACTCTTACCGGGTGCTCTCTCTCTCTCAAATCAATAAACAAGATCTTTAAAAAATAATAAAAAATTTATCCTTTAATTGGATGATAAATTGGATGATAATTGGATGAAAATTTGGGAAATTATTGAGTGTTATTTACATATGGGTAAAACAATTTAATATCTTTGAAGGTGATGCAAGAAACGGTCCATTGTGGGCCCTTGTTTTTCTGAGCTACTGACATTTTACTTATAATACAAATGTGAGTTCTTTCAGGGTACTGTGACTCCTGTGGGATAAAGTTTTAGGTTTTATAGCTGTAAAATGCAATTTGCTACCTTGGATTTGCCTTGGCTGAGGAGTTAAGCCAGAGGATGAGCTCATTAATAAAGTCAGCTGCTAAGGGGAGTGGCTAGTCCAGAGAAGGCTGAGTTTCAGGAGGGTCAAAACTGCCCCTTCATTCTCTCCTGTAATTTAACAAGGCTAATTGGGGATGGGGGCATCCTCAGTGAAATATTCTAACTTAAAAATTGTAACTAAGATCTTTTGTTTGTCAAATGTCAGCTAAAGAAGAATAAAGTCTATAACCATCTTGAGAAGTTGTGTGAATAAATAGAGGATATGTGCTTTCATGCATGCCAATGAAAGGTGAGGCTCATAGAGAAAAAGAAATCAAACTATTTCTGGATAATCATCTGTTGGTTCTGTTGGAAACTAGAAGAGAGTCTGAGACTCATGATTCTAAAGAGTCGCTGCAGGTCCAAAGGTCATTGTCTTAAGGCAAGTTGGGGAGAAAAAAAACCTTTACTTTATACCCAAATTGTGGAGCATGCATTCCTAAAACACTTTGTAGAACTTGTTGCCTCCTCTCTGGAAAGAAACAGTGGTGGAGAAGTCTCAAGAAGACTGACAGAAAAAGATCCAAATTGATCAGACAGTGAAACAAAGTGCTAGGAAGATACATGATCTAAATCTGAAAATCATGCCGGAAGACAACGAATGGATTTTGCTTCACACTTGTGAGAATTGTAGTGATGACAAAAATCAAAGAAAATTGGCTTTATGTAAACTGTTTTCTGATCTTAATCTCCCTAGATTATAAGATTGTGAAGACAAAAAGAGGATTATCCCCAACCTCACATCCTCAGTGTAGAACACTTGGCATGTGGTAGGTGTTCACTAAATATCTGTAGAATGAATGGATGGATGGATAAATGGATGAATGAACTAATGGACAGCCTTACTCCAAGCCTGGTAAAGTGAGAAAAGCCGTGGACAGGAGACCTGGCTTTAGTGCAAGCTCTGCTACAAAGTAACAGCAGTCTTTCACGAGTCCCTTAATCTCTTGGGGCTTCCGGTGTTCTCATCCATGACATGGGGAGACAGGGCTGGATGACCTTTGATGTGCCTTTGGGTCCTGTTACCAGTGGTACCTGCACAGACAATTGGCCCCTAACCTTAGTTAGGAAACATAGGATACTTACCAGAAAGTTGACGTCAAGGACAAACTATGACCTTCTGCCTAAAGTTCCATTTTGTACTTTTTTGAGACAGAGAATTGAACTAACTGAATGATCCATTGTCTGAGCCAGAATGGTTATTCTTTTTGGACTGTGTTTGCAATTTGAGCACAGGGACCCAAATTTCAATATCTGAATCTCCAGTAACCAGCCCAGTGCTTTTAATGAAGAAATGGATGTTTTTTGGTTAAATTGAATTTGATTATAATATTATATTCTTAAGTTTTCTTTCCTCAAGTGTAAAAAATGAGGGAACTATTTCTTCTAATTTCCCCCACCCATCTATTACCAACCCCTGCCCCCAAACCTGGGTAGAAAACAACCCAGTTTAATCTTGCTTCCTCTTCACTCAAAGGACTGTGTTTAACAACCAAGTAAAATGAGTCACCAGGGATGGACAATATAATAAAATGCTGATACCTACATACAGTTCTAGACTGACTGAATGGGAAGAGCATCTCTTAAAGTTTGAGAACCTCTCTCTTTGGGCGGTGGTGAGAAGGAAACAGTGCCATTGGGCAATAAGGTGATGGTAGGATCTCAAGTTGATCTCAAGTTAAGATGACATCTTATCACGCAGAATGATGCAAGTTATAATGGAGACATCAGAAGATAGCATCAAAATGCAACAACTGGGTCCCCTTCTAGGTCTCTGTGTGTCCCAATTCCCTCCAGCTGGAGACCATTTCCGGCGCTCTGATCTGGTGGTATGGAAACAGAGGAGTGACTGAGTTGCCAGGATTTTAGTGTCATTGAACAAAGACAAGCAGCAGAAAGTGCTGTAAGTGGGAATCAAACAATATTAATGGGGCTCAGAGTTGTTTATGGAAAAAGAGGTCTCTTTTTCATCTCTCTTGATGAGACAGGAGTTGCACAGCGAAGGGCACCTGGAGTCGGCTATAAATCGTTTCCCTTATTGTCATTTTGAAATATGCAGAATGGAGGAATGGAGAGGAAGAGAACTCGTCTTTATTATACTGGAGTCAACAGCAGCCTCTCTTCCTTTCTCCACTTCTCATGGTGCTAACATTCTCTCCAGGGGCCACCTGGAGGATGAGAACATCCACTGTACTCATTAAATCCTCTTGCAGTTCATTTAGTTTTACATACACACCCTATCAAGGCTCTGGGACCAGGTGTGTTGGCTTCATCTCTGACATCATTAGAATATGTTTCTGTCTTCTGCTCATTCGTCTTCGTACTATTCCCTATGGGTGGATTTAATCCCCAGCTTTTAGAAAAGGCAATTCAGTTCAGGGACATTTATGAGGCATATTTTATGGGATGGGGATCTAAGAAAGAATGAGAAGTGAGTCTAGGAGGCTCACAAGTTGGCACGAAGTCACTTACAGAAATCACTTTAATCAAAGTAGACACAAACAGAAGGCTAGATGAGGGGAGCGATTAATTTCAACCATTAGGATTTAGAAGGACATTTTGGAGCTGAGCCTTAAAAGCTAGGCCTGAAGAATGAACTAGAGTGGCTCAAACCATATAGTAATAGCCACACACTGGAAACTGGAGGCAATGACTAGGTCGGACAACCAGAATTTGAGGACCAGCTTATAAAATAACACCTCCTTAAACTGAAGCAAATGGAATGAACAACAATGACAAAAGGGTTTCCATCTGCCAAAGTCACCCATGATCTGTGGTTGGGTTGCTGTAAATAAGGCATCTCTTGAGTTCTACCTAGATTAGAATGCTTCTCAAATCAACTTTAAAAAGCCATCGTATAAGCCATCTTGTAAGCCATCTTCTTACACTCATTAAATTGACTAAAGGATAATGGGGGTGAATTATGATCTATAAAGTGTTAACTCTGATGTCATAACTAAAATGTAGGGGTCTGCATGAAATCTAGCAAGACTAGGGGAGGAGAATGAAAGCTTTTAGGGTTTCATTTTAGGCGATTATCTGAGAGAAGTCTCTAAAATAATTTATGTATCTTGTTTAGCTCAACAAAAATAATTCCTAAGAACTTCTAAGTCTCTTTGATCTAATTGTAGGTTCAATTACATTTATGTTTAATGTTCTTATTTTACTTAATTTCATAATTCTCTGTGATACAATTTTTTGCATGTGTGTCTTTGTCCTTAGGTATCAAGGTATATGCTATCCACTATGTATGGGCATTATATCCAGGTAATACAGATAGATTTTCCAGACATTTTCATCTACAAATAAAGAAAGCAAACCAACATCACCTATGAAGAGATACCTTAGAGGGGAAACATTAATATCCTGTATTAAATTTTCAGCTAACTATAACATGGTTTCGCAGTGGAGTAGAAATCTATACTTTCATGTATTTTTGTATCTGCCCAATGGATTGCTACAGCTCAATTTCTTGTATCACATTAGTTTCATAACACAAGGGAGTTTCTATCTTTTTCTAACTCCCGGACAGGCAAAAAAAAAAAAAAGATTGCCTAAAGAACATGAAATTGCCAACAGTTATATGTATTGATGCAACAAGAGGGAGCTTGACTAAAACTCATGAGAGCAAAAAAATTCAGAGTTAAGGTTAAAATTTATTACTTAGCTCACCCAACGCGCCCTGCAGGGATCTCAGAGCGGTGGGTGGTCTCTCATTCCAGATGTGCACAAACTCTAGTCTGTGAGAGCAGGCATGGAGAAGGAGTTTTAGGCTTCGTTCTCACTTTGTTCATTTTGAGCAAGTATCATGAGTTCAAAGGTGTTGGTAGTGGATGTACTTGCCCTCCTCCCTCCCTCCCTCCCTCCCTCCCTCCCTTCCTTCCTTCCTTCCTTCCTTCCTTCCTTCCTTCCTTCCTTCCTTCCTTCTTTCCTTCCTTCCTTCCCTCCTTCCTTCCTTTTGGTAGTTTAACAAGCTTTTGATACCGCTCCTGGGAAAACTAACAGTTGCTCTGGGACCTAAACAACACCCCTGTGCATGCTGCATAAATTCTTTTTAGCTGCAGGTAAACCAAAAGTTACGTTAGGTGAGAAAGAAAAGGTAACAGCTGCTGAATTCTTTTTGCTAGCCCAAGGAGACTTCATACTGTATATTGCAAGCTGATTGGCAAAATCTTAACCTCCTCTGACCTGTAAAGATAAGGAGGAAAAATCCTAAACCTTTTTTCAGGGGTACTATTCCTTTCGTAGTTAAAAATAATAATAATAAAAAAAAGGTGGGAGATGATTTCTCTTTTTCTGTTATTTGTCAAGGAGAATGGTCTGGTAGTAAAAGAATAAATTGAAAGGAACTCAGGTAGAAAAGGCCTGAGTGCTGGGAATGTAATTTTACAAGATTCGTTTTCTTTGCTCTGTGTTTTTCTCCTTGAAGGAGATAACTTGATTTTATACTTTACTGTCTTATTAACAGAATGCATTTTGGAACCCTGCCACCGCTAACAGTATCAGAAGGATTTAAGGCTGCTGAAATACACTTGAAGATTTAATTCTGCTGACTTCAGCTTGGATCTGGAGTAAAATCTAACCATAGATTAAGTGTTTAGCACTGTATATTGCGATTGTGCTCCTGGTTATAAATACTCGTGTCTATTTCTGTTTCAGACAGCTCTCCGTAGGTTTCCCACTCAGGAGGGCATACAATGCTTGCTTCCCAAATAAGGTTATTCTCTATAAGGCTACCCCTTATATAACTCTTTTTATAGACTCAAGCCCCTGCTTCGTTGTGCAATTCATTATAAACTCCCTCGTGTGCTTTGCGATAACAAACACTGGGTTACTGAGAAGAGACTTCTAGAGAGGGAAGCCTGTATTTCCTTCCAGACAATATTTAATCTCATAGCAGCACTGACTAATAAAAGCAAAAGATCAATACAGAGCTGTATTGCTAGGATGAAAATTTACTAACATAGTCATCATATCACAGGAACATCTGGTTAAAGCTTCAGGGCTCCCTTACTTTCTTAGTTATGATTTTATGGGTCTCTCCAGACTCCTTTTTAGGATTTTAGCAGGCATTTATAGCAGGCTGGACATTTTAATCTTTTTAATGTGGTTATCTGATCTCCGCTTGGCTTTCTCGCACTGACTGGTCATCTTCTCGACTTCTTGCTTATTGCACTTGAATCAAGTTATGATAAGCTCACACTGTAATAGCCCCTAGTCCTAAACGGGTCTAACTTCATGTAAGTGGCCTCCTGAGCTGCTATTTATGGTCATTTCTATGAGGCACTGTCTTTAAAACCTTGGCATTTAGTGCCTTCTTCCTATCCCCATGACTTGGAATACATAAGGACGACGATAAATCATAGAGCCAGGCCTGTAGAAATACTCTTTGCTCTAAGAGATTTCTGAGGTCTGAGGGGCAAGCTGAGGAGTTCTGGTTTATGACCCTGAACCAGATGGACATGTATGAAGTTGACCGGATAACTTGGTGCCTGGGAGAGCCCAGGCATGATCCTCACGCGTGGCCCTCAACATGGTGACTGAGTGTGGAATTTGTTTGTGGTTGCGTTTGCTTGTTTTCTGCGTGCGAATCAGAGTTTGGTCCCTTCAGGAGACACATTGATTTAAAGGTGGCAGGTAGATGTAATACTAAAATTCACAAGATAATTCCACAAAATGACCTGAAGTATAGAAAGTAAATAGGAGCATCGTCTTAGAGTGAATGTTTCAACAAATCTAACCACCCTGGAGGGAGAGGAAGAGTAATAATATTTACAACACCTACTATGTGCAGGTCCCCTAACACATTGGACTATTTAATCTTATAATGATCTGAGAGAGAAATGATCTGAGCTAGGATTTGTTTCCTGAGCACAGACTGTAGAGCGACCACGTATTATTTCATTGGTTCCTTTTAACAAACCCTCGAGGTAGGTATTATGATCGCCCTCACTCGGCAAGGGGAGAAGTTCACTTGGCAAGGGGAGAAGTTGAGTCTTAGACTGAGGAACATAGTTGGGTCTAACAGCCAGCAAGTGGCAGCATGGGGATTCAGACCCCGGCGTGTCTACCTCGGCTGCCTTGTCACGTGATGAATAGCATTATCTCAGTGACTAAAAAAGTACATGCACAGGTACAAATTTTCCCCTAAAATGTTATAAAATTCCCTTACCATTTTTCTATAATGCCGGGTCATCTGCTTCTGTTGAAACACAGCAGACTCATCTCATTTCAGGAGATAGGAGTTACCACAGATCTTCAGATAAAAGAAATAACACATTAATCCACTTAGTAACACATTCTTCAGAGAAGGAAATTGAAATACAGTTTTAACCTGATCACTTTGCTCTTTCTTACCTGGGCTAACCAAAGTTGTCACGCACACGGTCCCCCTCTCTCTCCTTCTTCCACGATGCCTTGCCTTGGACGGGCTATGAGCACCCCCCCCCCACCCCGCCACTTCTACCTCATACCACAAGCTAAATAAAGTGGAGAGACTATTCATTGCAGATGGGGTGGCTTTGCCATGCATCCATTCTCAAAATTGGCTGCATGGTACAGAAGATGATTTAAGTAAAACCGAAGTAATTTTCAACACCGAAACTTAAGCTGTTTACAATATGAGCCAAGTGTCGTTTGTCTTGGACCCCCAACACTTTCTTGGCACTCATTAGCAGCTCAACTGTTCTCTGGTCACATTAATTAGCTCAGTTGTCCTACGCAGGAAGGATGGATGGAGGGCACAGGGCTCTGGCAGCTCAGCCCGCAGCACACCTCGACTCTCACAGACCTTTCCCTACATCGTTCTGAGGCATAGTGTGGGTTGGAAGCACTCAGGGTCTGGTCAGTTACACAGAGCATTTTTCCCCAGTAGGATGACCAAGAAGCCTGCTCTGAGACGGAGAGTCTTGACGACAAAGAGGGGACAGAAAGCAGAGGAGAAGCTAAAGACAGGCAGAGCTCCTGGACAAAGAAGGAAGAACACTCAGTGAAAGGAGAGTACGTGAGAATGGGATCCTCTGAGCTTTAAACCTCACCCTTCCCCCTCACCCCGCCCCCCCGCCCCGGTCGTCACTGGCCAGGCAGTTGGGTGATGACACATTCCCCTCGGGAACAGTGCCCAATCTCCCCAACAGCTGTGCCCAGAAGGCCATCAGATCCAGATCCTGGCAGCTGGTGAGCCTCCGCTCCGCCAGCTCCAGCCTCGAGGTACCTTCAGTACCAAAGAGAAGAGCGCGAGGATAGGGTTTCTGAGGGTTAGGGCTTGACCGCAGCGTCCAAAGACTGACTCACACGTACCCACATCTCACACAGAAGGGTTTTCTTTTTTATCCAACAAACACATTGCCCCCATTCCTTTTGTGTTTGCAGAAGGAAAGAAGAAAAACCAGCTGTGAGTTTCTCTCTGCAATGCTTTCTTCTAGGACTGGAAGCACTCTTACTGCATTCCTCCCCTGAAGCCACACTAAGGAATTCTGTCAACATTGTAAAGAAGTCCAGATTGAAAACGGTGACTGGGAAGTTCTTTGTGATCGTTACTTGTCCTGGGGTAGGGATGGCGGTCTTGGTGGGTAGGAAGAGCAGGATAAATTCTGCCAGCCCCGTTCCATCAGATTTCGCTTCTGGCAGAGGGAGCCATGTCTAGAAGAGTCAGATTCTGGTGATAATGAGACAGTCATCCGGAGTTCTAAGTGTCTGTCTTATGATTTCTGTATTGCCAGGGGGCTGGAGCCTGGGTCTGGAGTCATGCAGGCCTGGGCTTCGATTTTAGCTGCCACATGTAACAGGGAGAAGGCCTTTGGACAAGGAAAATAAGTTCTCTTAGCCTAAGCTGACTCACCTGTAAAATGGGACTAATAAAGCCAACTTTGCAGCCTCTTTGTGCAAAAATTAAATAAGATAACATAGGGAAAGTTCCTAGCACTGAGCAAATGCCCCCTCGGTGGGGGGGTTTTCATAATTAATAAGATTAACATGTTGCATGCACAATACCGTTGCATATGCAAATTTCTCATCTTTTGCCTCTTAGAGGGAAGCTTCTGAGGCAGGATCTCTCCATGTGTTGGACACAAAAAGCCCCCTGTTCTGAGAATAGTTGAAATGCTTCTTTCCCTTTCCCAGACTCTGTTTGCTCCACAGTGCCCTGTCAAAACATCTGGCCCCTTTTGTCCCTTGGCTTTCCCTGTGCTATTAAAGCCAGTCTCCATCACGAGACACTTCCTGTTGACCTAAACTTTTTTTTTAAATTCACCTTAACACTTCAAGATGATTAGAGCTGAAAGGGTGAGAACAAAGATGAAGGTTGAGATTTTCTTCTCCAGCAGCTAATTTGATTCCAACAGCACTTGAAGAAAAAAAAAAATCAAACGTTTTTATCTTAGAATGAATAAAGCGGTGATCATTTTTTTTTTTTTTTTTTAGAACTCCCCTCCCTGGCCGAAGGTTAGGTGTTCAATAAAAGAAGGTTGGTGCCCCACAAAATATTCCCAGTGGACTAATGCGGTCATTCCTTTATCTGGACCGTTCTCCCGACCAGGTACATGCGATATTGTTAGACAAACTCCAGTTTGTCTTCTTGCTAGGAGAACGGAGAGGTTTCTCAGGAATTCAGAGTCCCAGCCCAAAAGTGTACTGCTTCTTTCCCACAGCCAGCCCTAGTACTTGAAGTACAACTCTGGGCAGAGTATGTCTTAGGTCTGAATAGGAAACCTAAGAAACTTCAGGAGCTTTTTTTTTTTTTTTTTTTTACACTGACTATCCTTTGCTGTGGATTAGGCCACCGCTTATTACAAATTCAAATCCTATCTATGTATTGTTCATGGTTCCTTTGTGTCATCGGGAAATTAAAGTTTGCAGCTGGCCCCTTCATCTTGGCTAATCATGCGGACATAAAGTCCCTAAAGGCCCTCGGAGTGGCCCCTGCGGGGGCCCCACTCAACACTTCTCTTGGGCAGGACATTGTTCTTCAGCTGTGTTTTCATCCTCTGCCCCCCGTTGGTGTTGGGCTCCCGCAGCTCAGAGCCCCGGCATCAGACGGCCGAGCGTCATTTTCTCGCAGCGAGTCCAACACCCACAGGAAACCAGGTGCTCCCGCTGGGCCCGGAAGCCGTCGGGGCTGTTCGGTGGCCTTGACCGGCACCTCGGCCGGCACCCTGGCGGGCTCCGGGGCTCCTGGGCCGCTCGGGGTGGCGGCGGCCTCCCGACGATCCGGCCGTAGCCGGGGTGGGGCCGAGCGCGTCCCTCACTTCATTAGCCTCCCGAGGGCTTGCAAGGCACACTTGCTCAGAGCCCAAAGATGCTAATTATTGGACCTGTTGGGGAGAGCTGGGGCGACAGCGGGGCATCTGCCAGTTTGCCAGCGCCTCACAAATTGATCTGACGCGCTCCGAAACCCTGGCTCCTCTCAGGGATCTTTTAATATCCGGCAGAGTTTACACCTGGTTTCTGAGATTCCTTGAATTAATTGAATTCTCATTAGAATACTTCCTGCCTTTCCCCTTCCGCCCTTAACTGCGTGTGACCCGAAGTTCACAGTGGAGTGACTGGGCTAACCAAATCAGGGTCCCTGGCGTCTTCGATTTCATTTCCCACACCACTGTGTGCTCTCCTTTCCCCCCCGGGGGACCCGGCCCTGCCGCGCTGAGAGGGCAGACCAGCAGCCTTCCACTGGCCTCCCTTCTGGAAGGGACGTTTTCCCATTTTATTATTTGTGCCGTCTGATGCATGGTGTTGAGTCTAATGCTCTTTGCTTTTTCTTTTGCCTGTTTAGTAACATGGTTGTTGTTGTTGTTGTTGTTGTTGTTGTTTCTTTTCTTTTCCAGTGCCCACATTCTCTTTTAACCTGTCACCGGTTTTAGATGCTTTGTTACCCTTAGGATGTTGGAAATTGTGGGTATATTTGTGTTGCCCATTATCATAAACATTCAATGTCCAGGAGACCAGAAAAAGTTAGGCTTTGAAAAGTTAAGTTTCTTTCACACATATGCACTGGGCACATACTGTACATTTGTAACCATTATCCACCATACGCCCATTTTAAGAGGCAGTCTTGCCTTATGTTTACCATCTGGGACAGTTCAGTGATGTAAGCCATTTTACATATCTCCCACAAAGTTGTAACTATTTTATTATGTTGAGGCTAATTCCTTCTTAAAGGGATCTCATTTCATTTCTGATTTGCTTTGCGATTGTATCCCATTTACACCAGACATAGTCTTGTGGTGACATCACCCTGGCTAAAAAATGGAAGAATGTTTATGGCAGAAGAATACTACACCATATAATCATCAGATCTCTAAGGCAGAAAGGGCGGGGAAGGAAAACATCAAAGATGGACATGAGAATTTCTTTTCCACTTAGTAAAAACACATCCAGTTTCCAATACTCGAGGGTTATTTTTCTCTACTCTTGTAACATTCCTCTCTCCACCCCCCATAAATCCTTACCTGTATCTTCTAGCAGAGCTCCTGTTGGTTTTATAAACAAACTTATTTATATATCTGCATCCCCAGTTGATGTAAGCTGCCTGAGGTTAGAGACCATGTCTAACTCAGAATTAAATTCCCTTCACCTAGGAGAGTTGCTATAAGTTAAATGAATGAATGAATGAATGAATGATTAAGCACATAAATGTCTCCTCTATCCCAAACAGAGATCTTTATAACACTAAGTAAGATGATTGATCTGATCATCACATCAGCAAGAAGATTGTAATTACATGAGTGATTCTCTAGCTCCACTCTTCACGAGTGTTCTCCAAGCTCAGGACTCTCCTCCCAACCACATAGTCTCCCACACATACCCTCCCTCTTCATCTTATTCTCTCCTGTTCATTTTCCAGTCTCAGCTTAAAAGTCACTTCCTCAAGAAGGTTCTCTCTGATCCTCTTATTAAACTTATTTTAAAGTTTGGTCTCTCAGTTTATATGGCGCCAGCGCATCCCAGAAACACGGCATCACACTCAGAGTGTGGGGTGAGGGGGGCGTGGGCTGACTTCTGCAGGGCAGAGGAGAGTGTGGGTCTGGGTGAGACCAATTAGAGAGAGGAGGGGCGAGGAGGGAGAGAGACTGCATGGGGCATGCTCAGTTCCTTCTTCCCCTTTCACTGGGCAGATAGGAAACTCCTCTGCCCCTGGGAGAAGCATAAGCTGTGGGGAAAAGGGCCAGTGATGAATCTTTGAATCCCTCCTGCCATGTGGAAATTTCCTACCCTTTGTGGGAGTGCCTTCTCCCCTCCTCCTGCCCGAGCTGTTGCCAATGTGAAATACAAACTCACTGTTAACTCCATTAAGGCAGAGAACAGGTCTTTTTCCCCACTGTACCTCTGAACCTAGCGGAGTGCTTGTCATACAGTAGCTGCAATAGTTTATCAGTGGAAGGAGGGAAGGAAATTTAAAAAAGAAAGAAAGAAAGAAGGAAAGGAGGTGAGGGGATAAAGGAAAGGCAGAAGACAACGTTTCTTCACCCCATACTCACTAACACATCAGGAGTATTACCATTATAGATCTATTTGGGATTTAAGAACAGAAAATGGGGCCTAACCTTTCTGTCATTGTCTCCTGCCCTTCTTTACTTCTATCGAACTTTGCTTCTCATCCTTCTTATTCGCTTTGCATCACATGATGTTTGTGGCAGATACCATTGGCCTCCCAGGCAACAGCCATCCTGTACTTTTCCTTGCTGCCAGACCTCTATGTTATTCAGCTCCTTGGAGCTGGTCTGCCTTTCACAGAAGGTTCAGTCCGTCCCCAGCCCAATGCATTGAGTGGAGAGTGATCTAAGTCCTCGTGGATTTATACCAAGGGATTGTGATGCAATCTCTCTGATTAGACATAAAGGAAGGTCTGTTCTTGAGAAGGGAGACAAGACAGAGTAGTTCCTATTTTTTCTCTGAATGTTGCCACCTGCATATAAAACCTGTGGCAGTCGTATTCAGCCTGGAAAGGAGCCAGCTTACAAGGAAAATATATAAATGTAAGGAAGATGGCAAAGGAGAAAGAGAGGGGGACTTCACCCTTGAAGTTATAGTTGAACCAACCAGCCCTGGAACCATCTTGCCTCTGGACTTCTCATTATTTATTGAAGTCATTTCTCCTTGATTCATTTGGCACTTGCACCTTAGAGCATCCTGACCGATACACTGTTAGAGGTCATCGAGCCCAAACATTCTATTTTAAAGAAAAGGAAACTGAGATTGCAATGGGGTAAGAGACTTATTCTTAGCTCCATGGATAGGGAGCCATGAACGAAATAATGTCCAGGCTATTTCTCACCACATTACACCATATCTATTTTTGTGATGGATGGCTGCTGATTTCCTATGTCTCTAAGAAAAATTTTCACAGGTACTGATGGAGACCACTTAATTTAAGTCAGGGACACAAGATATGTTCACAGGGAAGATATTTTTAGATAACTAAGCCATTTACTATCTCTATAGCTGGGGATATAGAAATGTTTATTCCGCTATTGCTTAGAATATGTTCTGCCTTCTGATTCCATCAATTCATTGAACACATAGTTTGCTAAACACTAGAGATAATACAATGGATAAAACAGACTTCGTTCTGGCCCTCAAGTGCCTAAATTTAAAACATCACTCTTCTCTTTCTGCTTGTGTAAAGTTGAGCTTTCATTCTGAAAGGGGAGAGGGAGCTCAAGGTCAGCAAACAGAAATGAGGAAATAAAAGACGAACAGCTAAGGAGAGAGAGCAAAATCTATTTGGTCTGAGCCAGACACTTGAATGGGGAGACAAGAAGGCTAAAGAACTGGTCCCCTCTGATGTGGCTTTTTCCCTGAGGGACCATGGGGAGAAGAGATTTGAAAGTTGCCTTTCCCTGCCAGGGTTTTGTTTGTTCCTCTGGGACAGGGTTAATTTGGCATAGTTTTGAAGCATTTGGGAAATAATGCAGGCTAAGCAAAGCTGGGAAGAGACATGCCCCAATCCCTAGAAGATGAGGATAGATTGAATGCCAGTGGCAGAATCCCAAGGGCACTATTGTAATAGGCTCCAAGTTTAAGGTAAACAAGTTAAAACTTATATTTGGGAACTGGTTCCCTTGGGACTTCAGATTGCCCTGCAACTCCATTCATGGGTGGAATGTATCCTAAAGCATCTGGGAAACTCACATGCCCCGCTCTCCTAGGCTAGAAGGACTGGGTACTACCTCAGCATTGCTTGACACCATTTCTGAGCCAAGTTTGGTCTAAACAAAAAGACCCTCCTTGAAAATTGACAGTTTTCCTTTTGGCTGAATCTGGTCTCTTGATAACTCAGAAACTTATTACCACCTTCTTGGGCCTCTATTGAGAAATCAGAAAAGACATCTCCCTAGCCCCAAACCTTAACAAAGGTAACATGTTTTTCTGGCTCCAGGACCCTGTAAAATAGTATATAGCACCCTCTGCTCCCAAGCTAACACTTTAATAGGGATTAAATCAGATGAAAACAAACATGAAGAGCATCCTTCAAAAGAAAAAGGCTGACTATAGAGGTGGGGAAGATGCAACATGCCTGCCTTGCTTTGTAGATTCAGATGGAAGTAGGTAGGGGTACATGATGGCATGATGGCATGTGGTAGGGGTTAAGAGGGAAGACTCTGGAACCAGGCTACTAGGTCACTAACTAGCTTTGTGACCTAGGCAAGGTCCCTAGCACCTGTATCTTTCAGTTTTATCCTCTCTAGAGTAGAGTGATGATTATCTCTGTCTCCAAGAGCTGTTATGAGGATTAAATGAGTTAGTACATGGAAAGCACTAAACACGATGCCAGGCATATAATAAGCACATTAGAATGGTTGGACTGAAGGGATAAGATCTTTTTTCCAAACCAACTGGTGATCTTCTCCTCCTATCACTATCTCTCTAAGTCACCATCCTTCTGTGGCCCTGGGCAGGGCTCCCTTCAGAAGCATGCGGCCAAGGAATCACCTCAATGTACTTCTCCCTGTGACAGCTTTAGTTTTGGTATCTGGAGAAGATGAAGCTCTTGGTCATGCTGGAAGTAGGCATACTTCCTGACCCCTAGGAGGCGCTCAGTAAATATTTGTTGGATAGACCAGGGCCTTACCCTGGTGGAACATGAGTGAGAATTGCAGAAACCATAACCAGGTGAGAGGAATGACTTCATGCTCAAACCTTGAAAGGCAAGAGAGTCAGGGATCCTCCTCCTCAAACCTCTTATAATTACGGTTGTTATTTATTCACTTGTGGAGGACTAGGGAGAGGGTGATAGGAAGACTAGGGGAGCAAGGCCCTGAACATCTAGGAAAGGTAAAGCAATTGGGAGCTGACATATATTGAGTACCTATTATATACCAGGGAATGAGCTAGATGCATTCCGTATTTTACTTTAATTCTGATACCAATCCTACCAGGTAGGTATATCATCCACACTCAATGGAAGTGATATATCTTGTCCAAGGTCTTTCTGTGGTGAGCTGCACAGCCAAGACTTAGTTCCATATGTATTTGACCTTGAAGCCCTCAAACTTTCTGCTGCGCCTTGCTAAGAGAATTTTCTCTCAGTTATTTGGCATAAATTCTTCCTGAGTTGGGGATTCTGGATATTCTATAACTAGACCGGATGGTAAGGGTGCTGAGTGTCTCCTCCCCTTTCCCTTAAGGATAGAATTATGACTTCTCCAAAGCTGGGTTCCATCACAATCCTGCTCCTTGCTTCCCACCATCGCCCCACTCTCTAACTTGCATGGGTCCACATACTCCAATTCAACTGTTTGTGCAGTAATTACACACACTTTTTCAACTATAATTTTTCAAAGCTGTGAGAAAAACATTGAATGCATTTTTAACCAGCAGCATTTCCTTGGGTTCCAAGACATGCTCAGGGTTTACTCCGGATTCTGTTAACTCTGTCATAGCCGTTAATAAATACCACCAACCCCATCTCATGTCTGGTCTCTACACTCTTTAGTGCCACTGATTGGAGATCTGGGGGCAACTTCAAGGTCTAGTTCAGCTTCTTGTTTGCCAGGAAATGCCACATGCAGTTAGGGTGGGCAAAACTTCCTCAAAACATAGCAATTGGGCTGAGGCCTTCCCCTAGAACCTTTCAGCCATCCCATCACATGGTGGCACTACCTGGCCTTGTCTCCTTGCCGAAAACTGGGAGCTCAGTTCACATCTGGTTCTCTTATTGTCCTCCTGCCCCATCCTTTAAAAAGGATTGGTCCTTTAGGATTCTGCCTTTTAGAATTCCCTAAATGTTGTGAAGACACCAAGCCACTCAACCCAAGATGAGCAACAGCTATCCTCGAGCATGCAGGCCCCTTACCTGGCAGGGGTACTACCCCAAGCTGCTGGGGGCTTAGTGAGGGGAGTATCACCCCCACTATGAGCAGCAGTATGACCTCAGAAAGGGCCCAGGACCATACACTTGCTATTGGCTGTTTAGTAGCATCCCTTCTTTGGCCTTACAATTGTAATCCATTTATGTGACACAGATGAAGAGAGGGTTAAGGTCATTACCCATTAAAATGCAATACTTAACGTCAAATGTTGGGTAGGGGATAATTGGCTAAATGCATCATTTTTGGCTTTAATTGATCTTCTTATATGGGTCCTGTAGGAAAAAGGAATCATAAATCGTCACCCCTTGCCTTTATGAGCTCTTCTTATCTCCTAACACAACACTGCACATGGTGCCCTGTCTCCTGGGGAGGGTCCGGGAGAACACGCAGCACTTGGGCTTGGACGTCATGATCAGAACTCCGGCTGCCAGATTCCGTATGTTGCTCACAACTAAGTTTTCACATTCAGTTTCCTCACCTCTTTAAGTTTTGCCAAGCATCTGCTTGCCCTGCCTTTGGGGGAATATTTAAGTGTAATATATAGAAAGCTCCAATCTCAAGAACTGTGTTGGCAACTCCACGTAGTGTTGAGAAAATTCACCCTATTATGTTAAAATTGTGGTTATTTTTACACACTGTCAACACCAAAGCTTGGTTTCTAATGGATGTTTTTCTTCCTTTAAGCGGGGAGAAACTCTCCCAAGCTCTCATTGGGGCACCATTTCTTACTTTTCTTCCTTTTTTGCTGCTCTCCTGCTGTGATTATGGGGTTTATAGCAGATACGCAGGCCTGTCTGCTCATTTTAGGCCACTTCTTAATTCCCTTCACACTGTATTTTTTTTTTTACACAATCTCCACTTATTATTTCCAAAGGGAGCCATTTCTCACTGAAGCCATGACAGGCGTCTTATCCATTGCATTCCAAGGTAAGACAATCAAACGTGGTCTTACTTGCTATCTCTTAACTTTTGCCCTTGGCATCCAGACAACTCCTCGATTCTCAGGATGCTTGCTGCTGAACTTCCTGTCTATATAAATGCGCTCGGGGAGTCTCTTGCTCCTCTAGCCTGCTCCTTCCTCCTCCCAGAGCTTCCCTTTCCCTTTCCATGCCGAGCAATTATTCTTATTAATTATTCCAGCTAGCAGTAATTATCAGCAGTACATGCCCCAAGCCACATTAATAACAGAAATCTCTAGGACACTGAGGAATCAGCTGGGAGGCCCCCTCCGCCTCTTGATTTGCCTGGCACTGCAAGTTATGCTCTCTGCTACTGCCCAGGCCCCTCCCATCATGCCTCTGCTTGTTCTTACGGGTCCCCAGTTGCTACATTCTCTAGCCCTGTTTGATGGTGTGATAAAACAAGGACAGCATAAGCTAGACCTGGGTGATTTAAGCTCCACGTAACTATGGTGGCATGTGAGGCATCTGAACCTTGGCACAATTGAAAACTGTCCTTAAGAACCCTCCAGGTTGGGTCCTGAACACTCTATGAATCCTTGGACCCTTATTTGTAACAGTTTTCCATTTGTATGTGTTCTTACACATAGCTCACTTGTCTTGGCTGTCATTTCTAAGTAGTTTAAAACCTCAGTAGGGGGTCATTGGTGTATTTAAAGGAATGCTCTTGTTTTATTGGGATATTAGGAAAAAATCAATTTGGTTTATATAAAAATTCCAAAAAATTAAGTGAGTAAGGGTGTTCTTTTATCCTTGCGTGGAAAACTGTGTTAATGACGGCCTTCTGAAAACTGGTGAACTGGCCCAGCTCACCAAAATATTTGGACAAAAAAGCAAATGACGAGGAACAGAGAAGGATAGATGGAATCCATTTAGAACGGTGCATATTTCTTCCCAAAGTAAGGTTGCGTACTAAAATGAATATGTACGCTTGAGAAATGAGATGCTGACTTTCTCTAATGTAGCTCCTAACAATGATTTGGAAACCATTGGAATCTTCTTTTTTTAGTCCAAAGCAACAAAGTTTGAAACACTTGGATATAGTGTCAACTCTGACTTACTACAATTGCAAACCATCAGCAAGTTTCCAGAGATGTTGCAATGCAAGGTGCTAATTTGCAGATGTTATAGCAAAGATCTTATTACTAAACCACTACAGACCACATGTGGCAATGGTAAGAATCAGGTGGAAAAGAGAGAAAAAAAAAAAGCTTTCAGCATTGTCAAAACAGTGCTTCTATCGGTTGTTGCCAAGTGAACAACAAAAGAGATAAGCTAGTTTTTCTTTAGAAAGAAAGAGAAAGCAAGAAAGCAAGAAAGCAAGAAAGAAAGAAGGAAAGAAGGAAAGAAAGGGTGGAACAAGGAGGGGTATGTGAAGCAATGTGGAAAAGATAAAATTTTAAGAGTGACACTATTTCACTTAAAAACACTAGGAAGAACAAAAGTAATAGGAAGAGCCTCATTCTGACACCGTGCACACTGGCTTCCAGCATGAAATACCGATGCATAATTGTTGAGGCCACTGGTAAAAATTCAGTCCTTTGCAAATTTATTTAATTTAAATAAGCTTTCCCAACATTGGGGGAATGTGTTCTCTCAGTGTGCTTCATTAGTGTAGCTTACACCACAAAACTGGCTGTATTGAGAAAGATTGCACCATTATCAAATAATTAGGAATGCCTTAGCAGGTGCATACACTTACCTTAGTAATTAAACCCTTGTTAAAACACCAAAATCCAGAGACTTTAAATGGTTACAGCATCCCAAAGGAGGTAGCCCAGAAAGTGATTCTATAAGGTAGTGTCATTTGGGAACAGGGATATTGAGCAGAATCTCTTTTCCTCTTGGGATGCTTACCAAGCACATCTGTGCACATCATGAGAGGCAATAAAAATCGCAATGACAATGCTAGACAAACACCCACTGCACAAGACGCTGGGCAGATCCAGTGCCATCCTGCTTGGAAGCAGATCCTCTGTAACTGGGCTCTGTGCTGCCATTGTTTTAAGCATGGATGATGAGACAAAGAGGAAGTAAAAACGAGAATCTCCGAAATACTCAGGCTACTCTCTTCACTTTAGGGAGCAGAGGGTAGCCTGTACAAATTTCTCATCAAATGCCTCCATAAAGCTTACCTCTCAAGTTTTTCTTTGACAAAAGGCAAAGGTTGGATAGCTTTTTTCTCCCCATTGGTATTTGAGGTATAGGCCCATGTAAATATGACAAGCAGCCCCCAGTAAGCCAACATTCAACAGCAATTCCTAAAATCTTGCTGCCAGACTGTTAGAGTGATCCATATAATTACAAATTAGAGCCATTTACTGGGGTCTGGTTGCCTATGCAAGAGCTTACCTTCCATATATAAGCATAATTGTGATAAATCTGGACTCAACAGCCATGGGGCATTCTGAAGATGATATCTAGAGGTTGCCATGACAACTCCCTAGAATTCCTGCTGTCTTTTCATGGTAGAGTTCCTAGCTAAAGCCTGGAAGGTATCTGAAATAAATCATCAAAAGGTGGGACAGCTGGAATTGGTCCATGGAAGAAATCCAAGTGTGTGGGTCCATAAGTCCTGTGGTAAGGAGGTTGTCACTTGAGGACAAATTTCCATCACTTCATGGAATTTAGGCTGAGTGTCTGAAGCAATAGGATATTTATGGAACCTGGTGTTCCTGAGGCTGAGATAGGATGGTATTGATAACCAGTGGCCTCAGGCAACCACTGATGGGATCACTTCCTGGGAGAAAAATACCATACATTCCTCAGACAAACACATATTTCAGGAGCTCTGTGGACCCAGTCATACAGCGAAAGGTATTGTCAACCCTATAAATGGCATCTAACCTTCATGTGAAACTGTCTTCCTAGCAGAGACCACTCCTGGGCTGGGAGGCCTCCTGATAAGCAGTGGGGGTAGGTTGATGACTGCCTTACTAATTCTGGTTCTGAGGCTCTCAAGCTGGGTGCTAGTTATACCACTCATTTTCAGTTGGAAAAGTCTAGAGTCATTTTCCACATATGTAAAAAGAGGGTACATAGCCTGAGCTAAGTTGGTAATTGTGAGAATTGAATAAACCGACAAATGTAAAACACCAAACACAGTGCCTGACATTTACTAAACACTCAATAAATCTCCCCTTCCTTCATTCCACCCCACAGACATATAAAACAAGACATAAATGCAAGACATATTGTATTACTATTCAACTCTAGGATCTGCAGGTTGGCAGGCATTTCATTGAGACTCGATCACTTGGCCAGATCAGTACTCGCAGTTCAGTTTGCACATCATAATGATGTAACTTTTCAAAGGGTGAGGGGAAGTGGTAGTTTGCTCTATCAGCAGTATCAGCAGACACAGAGACGTCGTGTGATAGCTTACGTGATAAATAGCTGAGAAGACCGGAGTATTTGAATCATCGCTTCCTTCATGCCGTAGATTTAGTTAGGTGGTAGTTTTGCCCCTTCACTCTGCCCTGAAGTGAAGGAAAGTCTGAAGTAACAAAAAGAGGATCCTGATGGTTTGAAATCATGTCATAAGTCTGGACCTGCAGCAGATGTTTCTAACATATTACTCAATCAACCAAGACAGTATTTTCACCTGTAAAATGGCACATCTGTTAGAGCAAACTATAGATTTTATTCAAAAATTTTTTCTCAAACTGTAAATTTTGTATTTTTAAACTTTTCATTGAAGTGTAAACACACATTCAGAAGAGTGCACAAATCATAAGTGTATAGCTTGATGACTTTTTACAGATGGTAATGATGTTGTATTTTAATTTAATTAATTAATTAATTTATGATTTTATTCATTTATTTGAGAGAGAAAGAAGACACAGAGATAGTGAGAGAGAGCACGACTGGGGAGGAGAGGGAGAGGGAGAGGCTCCCCACTGAGCAGGGGACCCCGGGATCATGACCTGAGCCGAAGGCAGACGCTTAACTGACTGAGCCACCCAGGCGCCCCTTAATGTTATTTAAATGTGTTATAATAGGTTAACTTTTTTTAGTCTTTGAATATTATATCAAAATTTTAGAATCCAAGTGTTACAGAATTTTTATTCCTTTTTTAAGTTAATATATAGTAAATTTGATCTTTTTTAGGGTACAGTTCTAAGAATTTTAACACATGATAGAGCTCTATAACCACTACCACAATCAGGATACAGAACAGTTCTATCACCCTAAAAATCTCCCTCATGCCATCTCTTTGTAGCTGACTGCTGGCAACCATTCACTGTTCTCTGTCTTATAGTTTTGTCTTTTCAAGAATATCATACTATAAATGGAATCATAGAGCATGTAACCTTTTGACCCTGGCTTCTTTTACTTTGCTTTTGCAATTTACCCATCTTGTTACATATGATGTTACACGGATAGTTTATCCATTCGCCCATTGGAAGACTTTTGGAATGTAGCTAGATTGGACGATTATCAATAGGGCTATAAACATTTGTATTCATGTTTTTGTGTGAATAGAGTTTCCATTTCATTGGGGTAAATATGTAGGAGTTGGATTCCTGGGTCTAAACTATTTCTACTAAATCCACCTAGCATTATAGTCTACACTATCTTGATCAATAAAATATTTCCCTCTTAGAATAGGCAGAACTCAGATTTTGGAGAGATGGAAATGTTCTCTTACAATCCTCAGATCAGAAAATGCCATTCTTATAATTTAACTTCTCCTTTTGTTCCTATTAAATAGGTAATTTTCTACTATAATTATTAACATAAGAGACATATTTTTTAAATTTACTAATTTAAAATATCCCTATACATATTTGAGAGGAAAGTTGCAGGCATCATTATGTCCTAACTGGTTCAGCATCTGTCTCCTAAGAACCGGATGTTCCTCTATTTAATGATAATACCATTATCACATCCAAGAAACACAAGATTGGTTTTAGGTTGGTGGTTTTTTTTTCTTTCAACACTTTAAATATTTTATTCCACTTTCTTCTTGTTTGCGTGGTTTCTGAGAAGTTGGATGTGATCCTTATTTTTGCTCTTTTATGGGTAAGTATTTCTCTGCCTTCTTTCAGATTTTTTCTTTATCATTGTTTTCTGTAGTTTGAAAATTATATATGTAGGTGTTGTTTTTTGGCATTTATCCTGCTTGGTGTTCTCTGCGCTTCCTGGATCTGTGGTTTGGTGTCTGACATGAATTTGGGGGATTCTTAGCCATTCTTGCTTCAAATATCTTTTCTATTCCTCTCTATCTTCCCCTTCTGATAGTCCCACTGTGCATATGTTATACTTCTTGCAGGTTTTCCAAGTTCCTGGATATTCTGTCCTGGTTCTTCTTTTTTTTGTCTTTGTTCCCTTAGCTTTTCAGTTTTTGAGAATTTTATTGAGATATCCTCTACCTCAGAGATTCTTTCCTCAACTGTGTCTAGTCTACTAATGAGCCCATCCAATGTATTCTTCATTTCTGTTAGAGTGATTTTGCTCTCTAGTGTTTCTTTTTGATTCTTTGAATTTTTATCTCTCTGTTTACATTTCTCATCTGTTCTTGTATGCTGTCTCCTTTATCCACTAGAGGCCTTAGCATATCAATCAGAGTTGTTTTAAAATCTCCAGTCTGATAACATCAACATCCTTGCTGTATCTGCTTCGTTCTGATTCCTGCTCTGTCTCTTCCACCTGTGATTTTTGCCTTTTAGTATGTCTTGTAATTTTTTTTTCCTGCTAGCCAGACATGAGGTACTGAATAAAAGGAACTGCAATAAATACGCCTTTAATAATGTGGTGGTGGGGTGTGGGAGGGAAGCATCCTATAATCCTTTGATTAGGTCTCAGTCCTTTAGTGAGCCTGCGTCTCTGGACTATGAACTTCACAAGTGCTCCTGAGTACTCCTCCCCACCCATGCCATCCCACCAGATGGAACAGGATGGCTAGATCAGGCTGGAGTTGAATGTTTCCTTTTCTCCAGCTAGTTAGGCTCTGATAAAACCCAACCAGGTTAGTCTCTGGTTCACTAGTTTCTTCTGGGGGCAAACTTCGTTAAGAAGAACAGAATGAATAAATCACTGGAGTAAAAGGCACAGCATAAGAAATATAGTCAATGATATTGTAACCGTGTCGTATGTGGACAGATGGTAGCTACACGTGTGGTGAGCATAGAATAACATATAAACTTGTCAAATCATTATGTTGTACACCTGAAACTAATGTAACATTGTGTGTCAGCTATGCTCAAATAAAAAAATAATAGTAAAATTAAAAAATAATAATAAAAGAATAAAAACAGAATGCTCTGACATATTTCAGAATGGTTACTTTTCTCCTTCCCCTGCTGGGGAAGAGGGGATTTTTCTCTGATATTCATTGTGAGAGTCTGGCTGAACTCCTACAGGTAAAACTCAAAAAAGTGTAAGGGCTCCCTGGAGTTTTTGACTCTCAAACTTGTCCACATTGAGCCTCCAGCAATTTGTCAATTATCGTTCAGGTTTTCCTACCCCAGCCCTGGTTTCTGCAGAGGTTTCTACTCATGGGTTTCCTGCTCTGCTAAGTTGTAATTCTCTCTATCCACCTGTCTGCCTTTCCAATTTGGGGGCAGCACTTTGATCTCCCTTCATTTACAGATCTAAGAAAATTTGTTAACTTTTCAGTTTGTTCAGCTCTTCCCTTGTTGTTAGAATGGAGTGGCGACTTCCAAGCTCCTTACATACCAGACAAAAACTAGAAATTCCAAACATTGATTTTAAAATATCATCTATTTACAAATTTCTCCAGTTATCCCAAAGTGACCTTTTATAGTCTTCACAAATCTGGGATCCAGTTAAGTCACTCTTTGTATTTAGTTGTCATGTCTCCTTAGTTTCCTTTAATCTAGAATAGTCACCCTCCCTTCTTAATTTTTTTTGTTTGCTTTTAAGATATTGAAACTTTTAGAGCCCAGGCCAATTGTGTTGCAGATTAACCTGGATTTATTTCCTCATGCTTAGACCTAGGTTAAGCATATGGCAAGAATATTGCACAAATGATATTCTATCCTTCCCATTGCATCACATGAAGAGATATATATTGACCATTTTGTCTTTTTAAAATTTGATACTTGTATAAAAATACATTTTCACTTTTGTAGTTAATAGGTGCTCTGTGGTGGTACTTTTAGTCTGTGTGAATATTCTATTCCCCAATAACCACCCACCCAAAGGTTTTAGCATCCATTGACAATGCTTGCCTAAAATCACTTACTATTTTAGAGATTGCAAAATGGTGATTTTCTAATTCTATCAATCTTCTACATTTATTGTAAAGAAGAGCTGCCCTTTCTTTTGCTTCTGCCTTCCCTCATATCATCATGGATAACATGGACTCTCTTTGTTTTATTTACCCCTTATTTTTGGTTGTTGCTCAAATTGTTTCCAATTCAGCCAGTGAAGATCCTTCCTAGCCTGTGGGTTCCTGTGTCCTTTGGACATGATCTCATTAATCTTTGAGCACTTCATTGCTTTCTGGTGCGATAAGACATCCTAGATTCACCTTGTACTTACTCTGCCCCAGCCTTGGAACCGGCCAAGTCTGGAATGTTACTTAGAAACCAAAATCTGGGGCACAGATAATGCCATTTTTGGACACGGTCATCAAGCAGTTTGCCCTACAACTCTCCAAGACGGAGTCTGGTACATTCTGCCTAAAGTGTGCTTCCCAATGCAGCTCCATCCTTGTCTCTCTTTTCCCACTGCCACTACTCCTTTACCCACGTGGGCCTGGTTTCCACAAAACCTCTCCACAGGCTTCCTTGCCTTCAGCCTCAGTCCCCAATCCACTGGAACGTGACATCCACCACATGGTAAGTGTAGGCTCTCAGAGTCATACATTCCAGAGCTTTAATCCCAGCTCAATTACCCTACTGACTGCATGAACTTGGTTAAATTAGTAAATTTTCTGAGCCTCAGTTTCTTCATCTGAAAAGCAGAGATAAGAGTACTTACCTCACAGGAAGTAAGGATTAGAGATAAGCTGCACATTTCAGCCACATCTATGAAAACCAGCTCAGCAATCGGCCTCTTCTGGAGACCCTGCCCCACCCACAGGTGTTGAAAAGAGAAACACCATGTTTGAGGTGACCCCAGTGGATTACAGCTGACGGGGCTGGGAGGAAGTTGCATAAGAAGGAGAAAGAGAGAGATAGACAGAGAAACTGAAGTTAGTATTAGTCAATGAAGTTAAAATGTCAAAATACAGAATTGGTGACCAAAGATACATGCATAGAAGCAGAGAAGATTGGAGAAGGCACCATGCCTTGGCTCTCAGGCAGTGGCAGGACACCCATTCTCCCCTCCCTCTAGAAGACTGCACCCTTCAATCACTGCTCTCCAGTATATTCAGCCCTTTCCTCTATGTTAGCTCCGACCTAAAGGACAAGATCACACTTACCATTTCTGCTTCTTTGAAAAATATCTTTCCTGGATTCCTCATTCTTCCAGCCTCCATTCCATATGCTTCCCTTTCTAGTAAAGCATTTAGGATGTGCCGCCTACAGTTTCTATGACTCAGTGAAACGTCCTCTTTATATACCTGTTGACATCTTGAGGATTCTCCCATCTTAATCTCTCTGAAATACTCTCCCTCTAGACCTCCTTGTTGACCCTGCCTTCTCAGGCTCTCATCACTTCCTGTCCGGCTCATTGGTCTCCCAGTCTCCAGTTGGCCCCACTATTCTCTATATAGCTGCTGAAGGAAGATTCTGGAATGTAAATCTGATCATGTCATTGCTCTGTTGAAAATTCGTCAGTTTTCTTCATTGAGTGAAGTTCAAAACTCATAGCTAAGATCTTGGGAAATCCTGATCATCAGCCTCATTGTCATCTTCTTTTACTTGAACATTTGATTCTACTCATTCAGAGTTCTTTTCAACATTGTGCTTTCCCACATGCTATTCCTTTTCATACAATTCCCTTCTTGCACCCCCCTCCATTTGTCTAGCGAATTCCTAATAGTAATCTTTTAAATCATGAGTCAGACCACATCACACACATGTCATGTGTCCAAAACCTGCTGTTGGGTTTCGGTTGCCCTCTGAGTCAAATCTAAACTCAACACCAGTTGAATGTCCCACAGCACCCAGCCCTGCCCTCCTCTGTGACCTCTTTCATACCTCACTCCCTCCGTGCCCTTTCTGCTCCCACCACACTGGTCTGCTTTCCAGCTCAAATTTTATGTCTCAGAGAGGCCTCCTTAGATTTCCTCATTGCTACCAGTCACTTCTGTGAACTTAGGTGTCTAACTGACCTGAGTTTGAAACCAACCACTACCACTTGCTAGCTATGTAAGTCTGGGCAAATTTATTAACCTGTCTGCACCTCAGCTTCCTTATCTATAAATGAGGGTGATGATGCCTTCCTTAGAGAATTATTCTAAATCATAAATGAGACCAATGCCTGACCCACAGTAAGTGTTCAATGTGTTAAAACAGGAAGTGTTTTTAAAATGGTTAGTATAAATATTTTTATTTTGTGGAACACCATTGCCAGTGTAATTAGCACTACTTCTAATGTGAAACTTCTGTGGCCCAAAAAACCTCAAAAGAGCTTTGTTTTCGGTAACATTACACACACACAGACACACACTGAAAAAAAAAAAAAAAACAACCCACCACCAACAACAACCTAAAGGTCCCAGCATTTTTTATCTGGCTCTAGATTTTCCAGATTTATCTTGGACAACTCTCCTTCGCAAGCTGTCTTCAGCCAATCTGAACTCTGAGATCGTGTGCCTCTCTCTGTCTTCACTTGCTTGTAGCATCTAGACCTCTAGCAATTCTACTCCTCCTGTATTTTCTTTCTTATCTACATTTCTTTTTTTTTTTTTTTAAGATTTTATTTATTTATTTGAGAGAGAGAATGAGATAGAGACAGAGAGAGCATGAGAGGGGGGAGCATCAGAGGGAGAAGCAGACTTCCTGCTGAGCAGGGAGCCCGATGTGGGACTCGATCCTGGGACTCCAGGATCATGACCTGAGCTGAAGGCAGTCGCTTAACCAACTGAGCCACCCAGGCGCCCACTTATCTACATTTCTTCATCTCCCAGATAAAACTTTCTGTGGTCACCCATGGTGGAAGCATCTCTTCTTGTTCTGAACTGTTCATTCCACCGTCTGGCATGTCAGAGGAACCTCAAGTTCAATGTGTCTAGAATGAAAATCCAAGCATTGACTGGAGTTTTTTTTCTGTCACTCCTTAATCATTCACAGTCTTGAATTCATCTCCTAAACTACCTAAATGACCTCCTAAACATTTTGTTTCTCCAAATGCACTTCTTCTGCTCTATTTCTATTGTTGATCTTGGTCAAATGTCTGCCATGCCTTCCTTACCGTGGCAAAGCCATAACCCTGGGCTCCTACCAAGCTTTCCCTCACCACTCTGCCTGCAGAGCGCTTATCCTGGAATGGAGCTCTGGCCATCTCCCTCCACTTTCCTGCTCAACACCTATCAGTGTCACATTATTTTCAGAACTAACCCATGTTCCTTAGCATGACACACAGAGCCACTGCTTTGTCTCTGACTTTTTCTCAAAAAACGCATCTATTCCCCTCTCTCACCACACACCCCAAGCCATGCTGTTGGTACTATTTCCTCTGCCTAGGTGTCTTCCCTGCTCTCATCACATAACTCACCTCAAAAAAAGAGTTGTCTGTTCATTTCCCCTTATTACAAAGACAATACATTTTAATTAAGAAATTCAGATAAACAAAATGAAGAAGATACAAATCTTCCATTTTATCATTACCCAGAGATGAGCAATACTGACATTTTTCTATAATTAAATGTAGATTTTATAAAAGTGGGAATATGCTCTACCTATTGCTTTATAACTTGATTGTTTTTACTTAATCATAAATCATGAATAACTTCATATGTCATTTAATATTTCTGTTTCAGGATTACATTGTGGTGGCTACATAGAAGTCTACTGTGTGGCAGTACTACAATTTATTTAATCGATCCCCCATTGTTGGATTTTACATTATTCCCAGTATTACATATTTATAAACTTTACTGTGATGAATAGCCTTATTGATAAATTTCGTGGGCAAAGTAGAGATCTTGTTTTATTTTGTGTTTCTTTTGGGTGAGAGTAAACATTTCCATGTATTTGATGATCATTTATATCTCTTCCTTTGGAATTTCCTTTTAATGTTCTTTTCATTTTCAACTGGAATGTTTAACTCTTCAAAAGTAGTCTGAAAAATTTGTATAGCATTAACACGATTGTGTGATGAAAATATTTTGCCAGATTGTTTGCCTCCCAATTTTATCTGAGGTGTTTTTGAATGCTGTTAGCTGTGTAGCACAATCACCAGGCTCAATAACCAAACTCTCTGGGCTTGAATCCTAATTCCAACACTTATAAGCTGTATAACCTTGAACAAATTACTTAACCTCTTTGTACCTCAGTTTTCTTATTAATAAAATGGAAGTAATAACAGTACCTACCTTATAGGATGGTTGTGAGGATTAAATGAGCTAATATATGGACAGTGTCTAGAATAATGTTTGGCACATATTAACTGCTCATGATAGCTGAGTTACATCAACAATGGTTCCACTCATTAAAGGGTTAGTACCCAAAATATATAAAGGACTTATGAAACTCAACATCCCAGAAAACAAATAACCCAATTAAAAAATGGGTGGAAGACATGAACAGAGATTTCTTCAAAGAAGACATCCAGGTGGCCAACAGACACATGAAAAGATGCACAATATCACCCATCATCAAGGAAATACACATCAAAACTACAATGAGATATCACCTCACACCTGTCAGAATGGCCAAAATCAACCAAATAAGAAACAATGAGTGTTGGCAAGGATGTGAAGAAAACGAAGCCCTTGTGCGCTATTGGTGGGGATGCAGACTGGAGCAGCCACTGTGGAAAACAGTATGGGGCTTCCTCAAAAAGTTAAAAATAGAGCTACCTTATGATCCAGCAATTGCACTATTGGGTATTTACCCCAAAAATACAAAAACACTAATTCAAAGGAATTCATGCACCCCTATGTTTATAGCAGCATTATTTATAATACCCAAATTATGGAAGCAGTCCAAAAATCCACTGATAGATAAAGAAGATGGAATATATATATATATACACACACAATGGACTATTACTCAGCCATAAGAAAGAATGAAATCTTGCCATTTGCAAGGACATGGATAGAGTTAAAGAGTATAATGCTAAGAGAAATAAGTCAGTCAGAGAAAGACAAATACCATATGACTCCACTCATGTGTGGAATTTAAGAAACAAAACAAATGAGCAAAGGGAAAAAGAGAGAGAGAGAGAAACCTAGAAACAGACTCTTAACTACAGAGAACAATCTGATGGTTACCGGAAGGGAGGAGGGTAGGGGATGGGTTAAATAGGTGATAGGGATTAAGGACTGCACTTGTTGTCATGAGCACCAGGTGTTGTATGGAATTGTTGAATCACTATATTGTACATCTGAAACTAATATAACACTGTGTGTTAAACTGGAATTAAAATAAAAACTTCAAAACAAACAAACAAGCAAAACAACAATGGCTCCACTCAGGAGTCATCCCTTCAGGAAGCCATTTCTGAATTCCCAATTGAGTAACATGCTACTCCTCTGTCATTCTAGAGCATTTTTCTTAATACTTTTAATTTTATAATAATATATTCATATGCCAATCTTCCTCGATAGGCTGGGAACTAATATTTTGTGCCTTATTTATCATTATATTCTCAGTGCCCATTATATGCTTTCTTCCGGTGCATGCTCACAAAATATCTGTGAACTGAACGATAGTTCTTCAGAACCACTCTAATGGCATATATTTGAGTTATTATTGTATGTGTACTTAATTATTTCTCCAACTGGATCATATATTTCTTGGGAGCAAATACTCATACTGTTTTCTTTAAAGACCAAGCTCTGAGCCCAAAGTATATTAGGTATTCAATAATGGAGTATCACAAGGAAGAGATTGAGAGGAAAGAAGGGAAAGACTAAAGAAAGAGACAGGAGGAAGAGCAGCTTCCACATAAGTACAAATCACATGCAGGTCCTTGAGATCCTGTCTTGAACATAGCATAATGCCCCTGGTTACTGAGTCCGGTCTAACCAAATCAATGGCCAATTCCATGAGCCATGTAGGACACAAAACCCAGAAATACCAATCTAGTAAACTGTGAACATCCACTCAAGTCTGTGTCATTTTAGTCAACTCCACTGTTCTCAAGGCACCACATGCTCCCACAGATCCCTCCTTCCTGCGCCAGTACTTTCCCAAGGGCACCCCCGAGCCTAAGGGTCTATGAATGGCTCATATGCACTCTTGGTTGAAAGGCCTTTTGTATACAGTGATGCAGAGAATTTATTACACTCTGGGTCTCAGGCTTATTTCTGGCCTGAATCAAAACAGGTGTCAATCCAGGTATCTGTATTTCTTCTATTGAAAATATCAAGTCTATATTCAAAGTGGTTTCGTAGTTGTGACAGCCAAATTGATCAAAAATTCTTTTATCTTAAGTGAATACAGTTTTTTACTCTTTGACTATCCTGGTAGCCAAAGTTAGTACATATATTGGCAGCTCGTGGTTATTCCTTTAACCCTTTTGTTTATTTACTTATTTAACAAGTCATTCAACAAACATGTACTTCGGTCTGTGAGAGGCACTAGGGATAAAGTCAAACGGGAGAGGACAACCCCACCCTCAGGTTCTTAGGACAAGTGTGGCAGATTGACAAATAAATCATGTTTAGAATGTGCTTTTGTGAGCATTTTGATAGAGTTATGTTATATGTGTTCTTGGAACACGTAGGAAATGTGCATAAAATATTCAGAGCTGTGAAGGGGAGGTCATGGAGAGTTTCATGTAGGAGATGAGGCTGGGCTGAATTTGGAGGAAACATTCATTCATTCATTCATTCATTCAGTATTTACTGGCATGAGTAAAAAAGCATACAATCCATCTAGGCATGGAGTTCATTTGTCAGCAGTGGACAAGACAAGGTTTCTAAACACAAGGAACTAATTATTAAACTATCAAAAGGAGAACATAGACAAATGAAGTGGGATGATGTGATAAAGAGTGACAGGAAGCATGGAAGACCTGATCACTAATGGTCAGTGTGTGAGCTAATTCAATCCCAAGCCAAACACTGAGCACATATATGCACAAGGCACTATCATCTGAGAGCCTGGACAGGGGTGGTAGAGATGAAGGGTTAATGGAAGAATACCAATACTTCAAACAGGAATAGGAAAGTAGGGAGAAGAGACACTGATTTGAAGGAGAAAGTGTTGACTCCTGGAAGGAAACAGGGCTCCACACGTAAGACCATTGGCCAGTGTCAAATGAATGCACAGATAGATGGGCGGGTGGATGTGTGGATGGCTAGATGGATGATATGGTGATAAGTGGCATGGGGAAGTCAAGGTACTCCGCACTCCCATCCGATCTTGGCCCAGTGGAAAGCAACACACACACAAACCCATTTAGAAACTGCCAATACCTTCAGTCTGAAGTGCACAAATTATTAGGTCGGAATGAACATCAGGCTTTATTGGAGCTTGTAGAAGCCCCTCATAATTGGGCCAAATCGTCGTTTATTCAGCTAGCTTTTATCCTAGTGACTCCTGTTAGTGCTGCTATGGTTAAGGGTCTGTCAGTTTTTCCATTATAAGACCCTGTTTTAGAGGCTTATAACTGCCACGGAAATTCACTGCTGCCTGAAACCTTGACACATTGGAGCGCTTGCGGCCTTTGGGTATATTTTGAAAATAAGAATAAAATAAAAATGACGGGGTTATTTCATTGAGATATGTGGCCTCAGCTTGCTGGCCTATGAGGGTTCTGTAACAAGCCGACCTTAGCTGGGCGGTGGACAGTGAGCTGACATGATAGACAGTAACATTTTAACATTTTCCTCATTGTCATTATGCTCCGTGTTGTCAGTAATCTCCTTGTTAAAGAGCATTCGTGGACATGATGGACAATAATGGCCCCATTGCAGTCATCCCTGCCCATCACAGAGTAACCCACATTTCAGAAGTTCCTATACATTATACGTAAATTGACTGGATAAAAAGTTGTGGAAATGCTTTTGACAGAGCAAAGATCCAATCCGACGCTCCCCTCCCCAATCAGTTCTGTAGTTGACTCTAAAATGTGTAGGTGTCATATTGTTATCGTTTGGGGTGGGGTGGGGGGCTTGAGTTTATAGGGGCAGTAATGAAGGAACGATTTTCTCTGAAGTTCTTTGCTTGCAATTATGACACACCGCCAGTGGCCGATGTGGGGTATTTTGGTTAGTGCCTTGAGTTCCAGACTATAGGTTTTTCCCACAGGAGAGGGTAAGAGCAAAAATAATTAGCCTACCTTCCAACCCGTAGCTTCAACCTTAACCTGAAATCGACATTGATACACAATTAGAGTCAGATGTGAAGAAATGGGCCCCTAAGCAAAACTGGACACCTAAGGAACATGACCATTGTCAACTGCCACTAGACTTAACTTGGAGTCTTTCTGGGGTCTTCAGCGTGTCACCTACTAAGACATTGCTCTGAGTAGAGTAGTTAGAACATGGGTTCTGACATCACATGCTAGGTCTTACAAATTTTCAATCAAGCATCCACACTCTCTGTGATTCTGGGCAAGCTGCTGAGCTACTGAAGGTCTCCGGTCCCCTTTTCTGATTTGTAAAGTTGGAATAATAATAATACCTCCCTCACAGAATTGTTACGAGGATTAATTAGGAAAATATAGGTCAAGGGCTTCCAGCGTCAGTCCCAATCTCTTTGGTATTGTTCCTCATCAGTAAAAATATTCGAGCCTGCCTATCCTAATATAAGCATAAAATATTTCTACATTTGTAAATTAAATTGCATGCCACTAACCTATTATACACATTATAGAGCATACACAAAAAAATGGAAATTTTAAATGATTGAAATAAATAATATTTAAAAATACTTTCATTCTGTTTCATTAGTAATACAGAACATGTTTTTGCACTCAGAAAATTATTACTAAAATAACTTTTTATATTATTATATTGAACTAATATTTTTATGAGAGCAATGTAATGAAAATGTTTCATTTTTCTAAAAATCTTGCTTTCACACAGTGTTGTAATTAATTTGCATGTCTGTTTCTACTTTGTTTTAGTGACCATCATAGTTTTATATATATTTCACTAAGATATAGATATCCGAATGAAAGACATAAATTTCTGGCTACCACTTATTAAAATTTGCAAACTACACATCAATTATGGAAAAGCTTGTTGAAATTCAGTTAGGAAATGTCTCTCTTCTTTGGTTTCAGTCAGTTATTTTTGAAAATAATCAGAAATCACTGTGTTTTACTGAACAGGTTCAAAATACTGTGAATCTCTTCATTTGAAAGATATATAAATGGATAAGACTATTTTGTTTCTGGGCTTGTTTCTAGACTGAAAAACTTTGGTAGGTAACAGATAATATTTTTAGCAAAAAAAAAAAAAATTATAATGATGAAAACACTTCTAACATCCTTTTTAAAAACACTCTTTCCATACCAGAGATTTCTTTTGCAAAACACCTATTTTCTCTCTCATTGTTTGGTCACATTTATCTGCAAGGTGCAGACAAAGTGTGCTGATTTGAAAACAAAAAAAATTAAAAAAAAATCTAGATAGCCTCTTATTGACAGACAACCATATTTTACCACAGAAAAAAAAACAACTAGCAAATATGAGACATATATCTTTGTTTAAAAATGTGTAATTCATTGTTAAGCTTAGTAACTCTTATGGCACATTTCCAGGAGATAATGTGAGAACCTCTGTGTGATCCCAAACGTTTCAGTCACATCTATGTCATGACAAAGTATAAAACATCTACTCTTGGGACGCCTAGGTGGCTCAGTCAGTTAAGTGTCTGCCTTCAGCTCAGGTCATGATCCCAGGGTCCTGGGATCGAGCCCCACATCCTCCCTGCTCAGCGGGGAGCCTGCTTCTTCCTCTGCCTGCCACTCCCCCTGCTTGTGCTCTCTCTCTCTGACAAATAAATAAATAAAATCTTTAAAAAAAAAAAAGTCTACTCTTTAAAAAATGCAGCCTGTAAATCCACTTGGTTCATGGAAATTATGTCACAATAAGCTAGAAAATGATGGGGCCACTGCCAGGAACCTCTGCATGTTGTGGAACCCCACCCCTCTTCAGGACCCCTTAACCTAACACATGGATTGAGAGAGGGTGCTGGTGTAAACCCATATATTAAATACCAGTCATGCTAGGTTTTCTCTTTGTCATGATAAAAATAGTAGTTCAATGTTTTCTGCCCATATCTCAATGGGTAGTCTAGCTGATCCCGGGGATATGGACAGCCCCCAAAGTGGGGGCGCTGAGACACAGTGAAGAGTCAACAATTGTCAGTGAGCTCTAATACCTTTCTAATATACCCCAATCTCTATCCTAAAGAAGTGTTCTCAATCTTTCAGAGGTAGTTTCACACTCTTCAAGGATCTGGTGGAAGGCATGCACTCTCCCTTCAAGCGAAGCTCATGCCTGTGACTCTGCACACATCTTTCAGAAGGGTTACAGCTGAGCCAGAGAGGGTCTTTGGACCTAATGACTTGGTAAAACATGTGAAGGATCCCACCACTTGGGGGTTTTAGTGTTGCTGGATATTAAACCCCTTGTAGACTTGCTTGGCAGAAGCCTCCCACCCCCCCATTATATATTTATCTAGAGAGACCCATGAGTCTAAATGAAGGGATTCCCACCGTCTCTTCCCGTTCCTGTCTGTCTCTGCACAGAAACCGATGGGCAGACACCCCCATCACTTGGTATTCACTGGAGAGAAGCAGTAACGAGGTAATTTTTATTTTGAAATGAAGGATGGTTTCTCTGCTGTTTGAGGAAGTGTCTCCAGGTTTTCCTAGCCTAACAGAGATCACGTGACCAGGTTTTGCTTAATTAACTTAAATGTGAAGTTTAAGTTCACTTTTTAACTAAAGGAGCACAAGTCTGGTTCAGAAGTGGCTTTCTGAAAATCTGCCTGCTGGGAGATTAAAGTCCTGTTGAGTAAGAAATTTCATCCATTTTATATATATAAATTACACACATATATGAAATATGTTTATATCATATATAATACATAATATAATATGTGTGTATATGATATATATGATATGATATATCCATGTGTATATATGATATGTATAAAGTTTGGGGTTAAAACTTTTTTATACAATATTGCGATAAAAACATAGGAAGAATTTTAAGTAGAAAAGTAAAGTTACAGAGGCTATCAAAAAAATGACGTCTGAAAAATCTTCCTAAATCTTGAAACTCTTTTTTTTTTTTCTCATTTGTCTTATTGTCTCTTTAGAATAATTTCTTGCTCAGGGCACCTGGGTGGCTCAGTCAGTTAGTGTCCGACTCTTGACTCAGGTCATGATCTCTGGGTCGCGGGGAACGAGTCCTGTATCAGGCTACACGCTCAGCAAGGCATCTGCTTATCTCTCTCCCTCTGCTCCTCCCCTGGCTCGCGTGCTTTCTCTCTCTCAAATAAATAAATAAAACCCTAAAAAAAAGAAAAGAATTATTTCTTGCTCAATGGCACTTAGTTTAAAATAGGGATGTGTATCATAATTAGGCTTTACTGTTTCCTGGGGCCTGTGTGTATGTGTGTGTGTGCATGTGTATGCACTGGTTGCTGAAAAAGATGTTAGTTTTTCTATGTCTACAAAATTGTAAAATGCCTCTTGTTTTCCTCTCTTGCTTCTCTATGATATCCTCTGACTTCTCTACTTCTTATATAGAATGCCAGATATAGGTCATGAAAAGTCTCCCTGAAAAAGAAGAGAAATTAATGATCATTTTCCAATGCATCTCCGCACCAAATCCCAATGCTACATTGTGCATTTTTTAATGGAAGGGCACGCAAGTCGTCTTATATCAATACGTGTGTAAGAGGGTTCATTGGTTTTTAAATACTGTTGCTTTCCTCTTTACCTTTCCGAACGCAGGATTTTTCTCAATCAGACAACCATCTTGGGGGTGGGGGGGGAGAGTAGATTATAACATTTACTGGAGGAATGTAAAGGTAAAAAATCTAGGCAGTAGTCAGCTTTTGAAATTCAAAGTAAGTCAGACTAAAGCCTCACAAGTCAGGCTGTTGTCTTGAGAGCAGATTTTCTAAATTCCCTTATCTTTTGGTGTCAGGTGGGCCTACTCCGTGGCTCCAAAGTAGTAAGAAAACGTAACATAGGAAAAGTAAAGTACAAGCCCACCGTTTTTCCAGCTCAGGGCATTGTAGGAAGGGGGGGATGGCAGGGGGAGAGGAGGGAGAGAGGACTCAACCTCATCAACACAGATATATTCCCCATGAGCATAGGAGTTGTAGCGTGAGCTAATCTTTGCAACCCCCTAGAAGTGGAATGAGATGTCCCTGCCGCCAACTAAGGAAGTGTGGACGCTGAGCTAAGCGTGCCAATGTCTCCTTGAGCTAGAAGCGTTCAGAAAATGCTTCCGCAGCTCTAGTAATTACTGATTTTGGAGATAAAGAACTGACTTGGCGGTAGAAAAACGGAGACTCCCATTCTTATACAGTTGACTCAGAAGTTATGTCAATTTAGGTTCAATTTATAAATCCTGACTCACTGAGGTATCTTCTGGTTGATACCCGAAGGCTCGAGTTTAAGTTCTACTTACATTATTGAGTCATTGTGGAAGCTGGAGGACGGTGTTTGTAAAATGAGCCCGTGCCACCTACTTCTTCCCCCTCGCGTGGATGTTTTTGCAACGCTTGAAGTCATGTCTGAGAGAGTGTCACCGACTGCCATGTGGGAGAGTGAGGTTAAGCCCCACCGTTGAGGGCAAGAAGCTAGAGAGCCAAGAACAGGAGTGACTGGACAGCCGTAGAGTCCGGTCCCCATGCCTTCTGTCACCGTCACCATTAAGATTCCGAAGCCCTTAACGTTTTAGCATTAATTATTCACAAGAATTAGACATAGCCATGGAGTCGTTTTAATGAGCTTTAATGGCAAATAGCCAAAACATCAAGCCTCTCCCCTTGCATGTTACGGGGGGATTCTCTCCAGATCCTTTCTGTCCTTATCTGTAATAAAAATACTGTTAACCCTTACTGCCCCTAGCCGGGCTGGTCAGTGGCCTGTGACTACCATAAACGCTTCCCGAAGAGACAAAGTGGGGTAGAGTAGAGATCATAAGGAACTGGAGAGAAATGCGAAAGGACTAATCAGGCTCGCAGAGAGAGCCGACTCCCCCGTCAGAGGAGGAACTGCTTCCATCGGTTCTGGGTTTCGAAGGAACATGATGAAATTAAAGACTGTGTGCAAAGCCCCAGAAACAGAGCAAAGGTGGTGTTGAATTAGGGTTTTCTTCCTAAACTCTCGGAAGTCAGAATTCCCTTTATAAAGACATCTATTGTCTAATATTTCCACGTGTAACTCGGTACAGAATTTTCAGGAACACGTGTACTAATGTAGCCTAGAAATGCTTGCTAAATGAATAAAAAAATAGAGGAGCCTTTCGTGGGAAGCTATAGAATTCCACCAGTAATTAACATAAGTTCCACTCTTACGGCCCCACCATCCGTCCACCGTCCACCATATTCCAGGCTATCAATGATCATTGAAAGCACATGGACAGGAAGTGCCTACTCTATTCCTTCTTTGTCTCGGTCCCTCCCTGGTAAAAAGGTGGAAGGTGGCAAAGTGCATTAACTTCTGTGGGCCGGTCAGGACTCTTTATAGAAGTACATTTCCTACAAAGCCCTAGTTGGTCCCCAAAAGTTTAAATGAATCTGAATGCTTCTCCGAACACTCAGATTGCTTTCTGAAAATGATTTCGGCACCAGGGAGAACTAGAGAGCCCATTTGATTGACTTTGGCCGGACTGAGGAATCGGGAGAGCGTAGCCGAAACAGCTACGGGGAAGCCGAAGGTCTGGAAGCTCTCTTTTCTCTCTCGGTTTGACTGTAGCCCTGGCAGAGAGTAAGTCACCAGAAGTTGCTGCTCCAACCCTGTGGACAGAAATGAGGGAGATGACAATTTCAAAATAACTCTTGCGTTCCCAGGGCCAGCATAGCACGTGCAAACAGAAGTTTGGGGGCTGGGCGGAGTGCTGAAGAGATAGACACTCTTCCAGTTGCCAGATGTCTGGCTATATAACTTCTTGGCACTTTCCGCAACATGGAGGCAGGTCTATGGATGGGATCTATAAACATTACAGTTACCATCTGACAACTGTTCAGTGGCCTCCATCCAGTTTCTAGTGGACAGGTGTTTGAATTACAAAAAAAAAAAAACCCACCCTCACAATTGGAGCTACTAATTGATATGCTCGTAGGAGGGCCCAAAAACAAGGCCAAAAATTGAACGCGCATGAAGGCAGAAATGCTCCCCCTTCCCGGTGGTCCCTCTCGTCTCAATTGGAGGCATCTGGGGAGAGTTCTGCCTGCTGCTGTGGCGGCCCGGGATTAGATGGTTTGCAGGCGAGGCATTGCCCGAGCCCTTGATTAACTTTTTAAAAAAAATATTAAAGGTTACAGGGCTCCTTCCGGCATCAAGTTCAGCCTTCACAGTTGCTGTGGTGCGTGGATGTATTTGCAGACTTGACACCCATACGCGTTTCTGAATAGAGACTTCCTGAATCGCTGTTGATGGCTCTCTAAGAACGTGGGCAGAGAAGGCAGAGAAGACCCACCGGATTCTGGGCGTCCCCGAGGACGTCTCTGCTGCCTCACCCCGCCGGACACAGGACTCGGGGCCTCGTGGGCCACAGGTAGGATCGGCGGGAAAGCACGAAGGCGCCATACGTGTCCTGGGGAATGAGCACATTCTGAATTTCTGAAACTCTGTGTTTGCCCTTAGAAGAGGTTCTGAGTTAAAATGGGGAATTATTTATTTCATCCTATAATCTGTGCTGCATTTACTGATAACTTTGAAGAACAAAGAACCCTCCCCATTCTTTGAAATATGGACCCTAAAAGAACAGGCCCTATTTTTAGTTATTTAATACATTTCTTGCTTCACAAGTTTCTAATTTCGTGTGCCTCTGAATCACAGTCAATAATGTACCTAATGCTGATAATAGCATCGGCATAAAACACTTTTCACTTTGGTGGGGTTCCTGTGAGGTCCAACTATTTCAAAGGTGATATCGATGGTGACAAATGAGAGAGAAAGCTTTCCCTATTACCACCCCCCCCCCTTTTTTTTTCCATAAGAGAGAAGCTGTTTTTGTAGTGAAGTTTACATGAAGTGCTGTGATGAACCAGAGACCTTGCTTGGCTCTGGGAGTAGATACAATGTTAAATGTAGGAGTCTCCGGGGGCTGGAGAGGACAGTGGTGTGAGGTCCTGAGACCTCAGCACAGAAGGAATTATCATAAGGCAAAGGCAGACGCACATGCACGTATATATACACACACTATATATATGATATATATTTTATATGTGTAAGTATATATACTCATATATATATATATACACATATCTTTATATTAGAGTGACAATCTTATCAGAAGAAATAAAAATCTTTATAGGCCTCATTTTAAAAAATCCAAAATGAAATAGCTTTATCTTGACTCAGGGGGGAAAAACCTTTTGTAGTATAGGGGCACTTGGGTGACTCAGTCGGTTGAGCGTACGACTCTTGATTTCAGCTCAGGTCATGATCTCACGGGTGGTGGGACCGAGCCCCCTCCACGCTCAGTGGGGAGTCTGCTTGAGATTATCTCCCTCTGCCCCTCCCCCGACATATGCTCTTGAACTCAATAGAGAGCACGAGTGAGAGAATGAGAGAGAGAGCACGAATGGGGGTGGGGGCAGAGGGAAAGGGAGAAGCAGACTCCCTGTTGAGCAGAGAGCCCGATGTGGGGCTCAATCCCAGGACTCTGGGATCATGATCTGAGCCAAAGGCAGATGCTTAACCGACTGAGCCACCCAGGCACCCCAATAAATAAATCTTTAAAAGTATATTTTATTATAGAAAACATCAAAATACACAAGTGGGGAGAAGAATGAAATGAATCTTCATGTACTCAGTCCTCCCCAAATTTCCACATTTATGAACACATGCTCAGTCCTGCTTTATCTCTAAACCATCACTACTCTTGCCCTCCCAGATTATTTTGAAGCAAATCTCAAATATCATCTCATTTCACCTAAATATATTGCAGTATATATCTCTGAAAAACGGACTCATTTTTAAAAACACACACAAAACTAAAAATTAACAATTAGCCGTTAATATTATCAAATTTTTAGTCAATGCTCACATTTCCCCAACTATGTTGTAAAAATTTTTTCTTAAATTTTGCTTCTTTGAATTGGGGTCCAAATAAGTCCCACCTGTTAACAATTGTTTGTCTCTTTTAAGTCTATAGGTTCTTGTTGCATCTTTCCCTTTTTCTTCTTAATGGTTTTTGTTTTTGAAGAAATTGGGTTTTGCCTAAAGAGTTCCCACAGCCTAGATTTTGCTAGTGTAAATTTAATGTGTGGTTCTTCTAAGTTGGTAGTTGTACCTGAGGCTTGGTCAGATCCAAATTTGACATGTGTGGCAATGAGCGGTGTTGTACACCTCCATTAAGTGGGGCATAATATCTGGTTGTTTTTCTTGGTGATGTCCACAGCCACCAATGACATCCGCCTAGCGCCTTTAGGATCTGATGCATTCATTTCAATAGGGGCTGCAAAATGGTGCTATTCTACTATGTCATTCCTTCTTCATGTAGTTGACAGAAGACTTCCATAAAGAGGAATTTCCTGTGATCAACTACCAGGTTAGGCTGATGCAGAACAGACAGGATTCATGCTTGGTTCTTTCCCTTTATTTCCCAGTTTTCAAAATAAGGAGCTCATTCCCTACAAAGGTAATCAATGAGCTTTTTCCTAACTATCATTATGGAATCACGGATTTAAACGTATTTGATATGATTCTATCAATTTTCTTATTACCCTTACTGCTGATCAAATTGTCCCATCTTTGGCCCCTGATTACCTCTTCAAATTGGCTTCTTAGTGTTCTCAATACATGCCTGTCATCTTTCATAGCTGTCTTCTATAGTTCCAACATCATATTGTACATCTCCTGCCCAAACTTGGGATCAGCTATTTCGCCCTAAAGTCCTGGTTCCTTTTGTGATTGAAAGGTTTTTAGAGACTGTGATGTGAGGCACCAGGGGTGCTCTTTGCTCTGGGTTCATTTTTAGTTTCCATTCTTTCAGTGGACAAAGCTAGGATATTAGGATATGTATTTTTTTCTATTACATTTTCTATTATGCAATATATATATGTAAATATACACACGTTTTATAATAGAAAATTCAAAATAACACAAGCAGAGAAAATAATATAATGAACCTCTCATGGACTTCTCCCCCATTTTCAATAGTTATCAACACACACACACACACACACACAATACATACACATATATGTACACACTCAAATCCATTTGGATACAGACATTTGTATATAAAATACATCAATACAAATTAATACTATAACTGTATGATTTTTGCTTCACGTGAAAATCACAATTGTCAGTTGCTTAATCCCATCAGTCTCAGATTAGCAAAACCAGCATTCCCACCAATACTTTTTCTCTGTTTTGGTGGGGGAGGCAGTTCTTCTGTTCTTAGGGTGTATCCTGGCAAAGATATACAATTAAATATACTTTAACATCACCTGGTTACTTCTATATATGTTTCTGCCACCAATTGGATGTACATTTATTTAGGTTCACTTGTTTCATTTTTCTTTCACTATTTAGGATTGTTTTTACTTTCAAATTTTACTTTGTTATATAAAATATTTACATTCAATGAACCCTACTACCATCTCCAGGCTTTTTCCATGCCATGCACTCCCTCTCCATAGATAAATTATTTTATGATTTAGGTGTATAGTGTTTAAAGAGGATATATAGGTAGACAGACAGACATGCATTCCCATCTGCCTTTCTTAGAGAAAAGATGGTAAACTCTACCTACTTCTCTTTATCCTGTGTTTTTCACTTAACATTACATGATGGAGGTAACTCCATGGTTGGATTTGAATATACTTCTATTCCTTTTTATGCCTGCGTAAAACCATCATTGAGTAGATATTCCATAGTTCATTCAAGTAGTTCCCTATAACTGCATTTGAGTTGCTTCCAGGTTTTGTTCTTACTAACAACACTGCAGTTACTAGCTTTGTGACTATATCTTCATGTTTTTGCCAACATATCTTTAAGATAGATTCCTGGAAGTAAGATTGCTAGGTCAATGGGTAAAAGCATATGTAATCTTGCTAGATATTTCCAAATTCCGCCCCCACAGGAGTTGTACCATTTTTCATTCCTTTTAGCAATATGTGAGCATGCTTGTTTCCCCAAAGTGTTGCCAACTAGTTGGTTGTCTAACTGCTGGACTTTTGCCAATCCAAGCGGAGAGAAATAGCGTCTCAATGTAGTTTTATTGTGCATTTATTTTATCATTAGTAAAATTGAGTACATTTTCCCACATTTAAGAGCCAGCCACTTGTCTTTCTTTTTTGGTATACTGTTTGTTCATATCTCTAGCCCATTTTATGGTGGCTGCTTTTTTGGCTCTGTTTTTAGAAGTTCTTTGTAGGTTAGAGATAATGATAGAAATAGTATTTTATCTGTAAATAAGTACAAAATATTTTTCTTAATGTCATTTGCCTTTCCCCCAATATGTTGTGTGTATATGTATTCATGTGCAAATATTTTATTTTATATAACCAAATACACCATTTGTTTCCTTATTGGTTCTAGATTATGAATCTCAGGAAGGCTTTCTTCACTCCCAGGATACAAAGGAGTTCACTTGTGGGGTTTTTTTTGTGTGTGTGTGCTCTGTGATTTGATTACTTGGCATTTAAATCTCTATTCATTTGGAATGTATCCTGGCATATGTTGTGAGGAATGGATCTAATTTCATCTTTATCCATATGGCTATCCAGTTATCCCATTATTGCTTCTTAAATAGTCCACCTTTCCCCATATGATTTGAAATGCTACCCTTATTATACTAAATTATATGTACTTACCATATTTATTTGCTATAAGTTTCACATGTGAGTGGATTTGTTTCCAGATTTTTCCATCCTATCCCATTGCCATTGCCAATACCAAAATGGTTCAATTACGGAGGTCTTCCTGAACATTTTAATATCTGATATGCCTAGCTCCCTCTTCATACTCTTTTTTTTTTCATGGTATTCCTGGTTATTCTTGCTTGTTCGTTCTTCCAAGTGGACTTCATCTATACTCAGAAAAATGATGGTGTTCTTCTTGTTAAAAATTTAAATTTATTTATTAGGGAGAACTGATAATTTTATGATGTTGAGTCTTCTTATTCAAGTACATGGTATGTCTTTTCACTTGTTCACATTTTTTTGTCTCTTTTAGAGTGTAATATAATTTTATGATACAGGTTTTGGATATTTCTTGCTAATTTTACACCTAGGTATTTTATGTTCATTTTTGCCATTGTAAGTGGGTTATTCTCTTTCATTATGCTTTTTGTTTGTGTATATATCTAAGTATCTGTCTCTAGATAGGCTATTGGTTTTTTATGTTAAATTTCTGACCTGCTAAAGTTATAATTTTATAACCTAAGTCCTCGTATTGTTTGTGGTAGTGTTTCAGTGATTCTTTTCCATTTTTATTATGATATATAATCTTACTATTACCTGCAACTAAACATAATTTTACCTCTTTCTTTCTCAATTCTTATGCTCCTTATTGCTTTCTCTTGCCTAATTGCAGTGGATAATATCTCCAACACAAAAACATTTACTATCTGGCCCTAAACACCTATTGTGGCTTATATAATTTATTGAAAAAAATATCGAGGAGTTAATTCACAAGTGCATTTTAGTCTTAAATATCCTTTTCCATCATTTGTTTCATGAATGTATAAAGGTCGGCTCTTATTTGCCATCTTCCTCTCATGCCCATAACTAGTGTGTAAACTTCTTGAGGACTGAAATCTCTTCTTATTCAGATTTTTTTATCTTCTCAAAAGAGTGCCCAATGAGGAGTTCAAATTTGTTGGATTAAATTGACTTGGATTTTCATCAAACTCTTCCGTTGAATACATTGTAGACTTATTTTTTTTCCCTGTGTCTGCAGTAAGTTCTCATTTTTCCTTTTTCTCACTCACCATTTGTGATTGCTTTCCCTAGAGTAGAAGGACTCTCTCATGTTGACCCCACATGAAACTCATCCCCGGCTCTGCCACTGTCACCTCTTATTGATGAAGTGCTTATGTCTCTAATGCTTTGTTCAGTCCCCTGCTCCCACCCCTCCCTCCTCTCCTCACACTTATAATTATTTTACTCCCACCTGTGGACTCAGTAGCTTTCCAGGCGGCCTTAATCCTTTTTTTAGAAGGATGTGGGTTATAAATTATAAACACAGAAAAATGTAAATATAAGATGAATATCTTCTTCATTTTTAATTACGGAGAGATATTGTTTTATAATAAATGAATTTCTAGGTCAAGGGAAAGTATATATATATATATATATATATTGTACTTGAACACTATAAAACTTACTAATACAACTTCAAGTATATGAATATTTAAACAAGTTACCCAATGCTTCTTGTTAGAGTACAGGACACTGCTGTTGTGTCATTCACAGTCTTGTAATTGGGTGAATTTCTGTAATAAGCTCTGCGCTGGAGGAGAATTTAAGTTGCAATTTGCGGATAAGAAATGTTTTCTAGTAACGACTGTTACTTCAGAAAGTGGACGTGAGCCCAACAAGGGCACTCCTTACAGCAGCTGGGGCACCCCAGTGCAGAAGATACACATGTGTTCATTGCCTCTCCTCTGCCCGGAGAGACCCTCTGACTTCTTGGGCTTTCTCTCAGAAGCTGTGTGGGGCTGATTTGTGATGCCAATAGCTATGGCCAAGGCAGAGGCCTTGCAGTCCGAGGACTTCCAGTTAGAATTCTGGCTTGATTTTGCGCATGGTAACGAGCCTACTCATCTCCCAGGCCACGACTGGCTCCCAGTGGGCAGTTAGTAAATGTGAGCTCCTACTCCCCACCCGGTTCCCCACCTCCCAGTCTGCCCTGGGTGTTGGTGAATTTCCCAACTCTTCTGTAAATTCAGTAGGATACATTGCTATTTATCCCCAACCAACTAACCAATCCCCTCTCCCCTCCCCAAAGGCAGAAAAGCCAACTCCTTGAGAGGCCTCTGGCCCTGTCAATCAAGCGCTGCTCACCTGATATTGCGCATGCGCATCTACAAACCATGTTCTGCAGTCATTTGGTGCTGTGCCTTCCGAGAGGCCGAGAGACCAAAAGCTGGGGAGGCCTTGGAGATCAGCGAATGTAACACTCTTATTTTTCACACGCGGCCCAGAGAGGCCACATGGATTGCCCAAGGTCACAGAGTTAATTATGGCAGAACAGGGGCTGCTTTCGAGGTGTCTGCCTTCCCGGTGCAGGGCTGTTCCCCTCCACACCCCTGTCGTTTTACCTCTGATTGAGCAGTTCTCCGTCTGGGTGAGAGAAGCCTGGAAGCAACTGTCTAAATGTGGTATATTAACTAAAATTAAATTTGCACAATCGCAGCCCATTCAATTCAAGAAGCTCTGAACTTTAATTCACTTGAGTCATACTTTTGCAGACAGAATTTTGGCCACAATGAGTTCTCAGCTCTGAAGACAAGCTAGAGATGTAGACGTGGCTTAGGATTGCCTTTTCAAAAAGAAACCAGTGAGACAAGCACCAGTCTGATCACCGGCCAATGAAATCTGAGTGTATCAGTTCCTTCAGTGGAAACTCTCAGGTTTTTGGTGCTGTCATTAGCCTGACAAGCGAGGCCCACCGTCCCACTGATAGGTGGTGCGAACACGTATTATACTTTGGGGCTCTGTCATTCTTGGGTGACAGACTACAGAATATATTAGCCATTAACGAAATTTTTGAATTAGATATCAGGTCCTCCAAACCTTACCCTGGCCTTTTCAGGAGTGAAGACTGTTAGGTTCTGTATTTAAAAATACCTTGATTCTATTCTATGACATTTACAAAGAGGTCAGTAGATAATGCTTATTTTTTTTTAATCTTCGTATGTTTTCCTTGTGTTCTTTCACTGATTTCAGTTTTGAAATATTTTTAAAAATATTTTATTTATTTATTTGAGAGAGAGCATGAGTGGTGGGGGGAGGAGCAGAGGGAGAGGGAGAAGCAGGCTCCCCCCCCCCCACCCCCTACCCCCTGAGCAGGGACCCGGATATGTGGCTCAATCCCAGGACCCTGGGATCATGACTTGAGCTGAAGGCAGACGTTCAACCGACTGAGCCACCTAAGTGCCCCAGTTTTGAAATATTTCTTTTCAAATCATCATGTTAGGATCTTTTGAGGGGGGTGGTTCTCCAAAGCACTCTCAGGTCATACCTAGTGTTTTAATTTATGGATGAATAATTTAAATTGTTTTGATAAAGCAACAAATGCCTTGTGAGGTCTTCAGTGGAGATGAAATAGGCGAAAAGATGTATTTCCAAAAATTACCTTAAAAAGTAAGTTGAATCTGACAAACCTAATTTTCGAGGAATTCTTATTAAAATTTGTGGACTAGATTTTGTGGATTATACTTTGAAAAAGAAAATTAAGACTACTGTTTTTATAACATTTTTAAATTTAAAAGAAAGGTAGTGGGGGGAAGAAAACTCAATAAACAAAAGTAGATTAAAAAAAATTAGCTTCAATAGTGGGTCCAGAGAACAGTGTCTGTATATTTAGCCTTAAAGGAGCTCTCCATGGAGAACACAAGTGTTTGCACACATCGAATGTTGCACATAGCAAGCCCTAAGAAGATAACCCAGAGCCAGATCGAATTCCATTTTTTTAGAAAAGCAGGAATATAGACCAATGGCGGTAAAATGGAGCCGGATGCAGATTCAAGTTCATCTCTATAACTGGTAACCTCACGTTGGCTTAACTGAAGGGTAATTCACTTTGTAGTCACAGCCAGTGACAACTGCTTGCAACAATGGTTAGAGCAGGGCTTGCAAGTGGGTCAAATGTGGTGAGCCCACTTCCCCTCCCCCACTCCCTGTGTATTCTTGTGGCTGAGCCGTGGCTCTTCCCAAGGAAGCAATACCTGGGTCGCAAAGAGGGCAGGAATCATAGTTGACACCATGTGCAGACACTTACTTTGTAGAGTTCCCAATTATCTCCTGCATGTAGTTCAAATATCTTATTTGTCTCTTGGACACTATTTGTGCTATCTGGAATTGATCCTTCCTTTGACCTAAACAGCATTCTTTCAATGGCATCTACAAGCTATTCACATGAAAATGTGGGGGAGTGAGGAAGGCTGGGAAATTTAAGAGAGCCAGAAACCATGGCTGAAGACGGATCTCACCTGGAGAGACATAGGAAACCAGAAATTGTGTTCTTGGCACAAAGAAAAGGCGCCCTAAGGAGTGGGGAGAAATCACACAAAGAAAGATAATAGAGCTCCAAAGCCAGCATGGGGCCTGAAGAGTTGTTCTGCGCACCGTCTCAAAAGGTGATTGAGGCAAGCAGCTCTAAATGCCGCTACAGAGCTGTGGCACGGGCTCAGTCCAGCTTTTAGAACTTGCTCACCTCCTATTTTTGTCACTCTGGCCAGAATGTGTCAATTGGTGGCTCACGGTAGTGTTTCTGCGAGAGCGGTTCATGGATCACCTGCATCGGTAACACTGGGGACAGTTAAAATGAGGATGTCTGGGTCCCCTCCAGCTCTCCGGTATCACAGTGTCTGGAGATGGGCCATAGAATTGGCATTTTAATCAGATTTCTCAAATATGCATTTTTTAAAAAGATTTCATTTATTTATTTAACAGAGAGACAGATAGCGAGAGCAGGAATACAAGCAGGGGGAGTGGGAGAGGAAGAAGCAGGCTTCCCGCCAAGCAGAGAGCCCGATGCGGGGCTTGATCCCAGGACCCTGGGATCATGACCTGAGCCAAAGGCAGATGCTTAATGACTGAGCCACCCAGGCACCCCTTAAATATGCATTTAGAGTGTGAGACCCATGGGAGCTGTTCATTTGATGTGCCATAGGATCTCTCCTCTTTACAATATCTACTAAGATTTACATAGTAGTTCTATCCTATAAAGGACATTTACATATTTCATCTCGTTTTATCCTCACAACAATCCTATAGGATATTATTTGCCCGATTTTACAAATAAGTCAATTATGGCTTAAAACTTTTAAGTGTTTCTAAAACTAATGATGTAATGTATGGGGATTAACATAACAATAAAAAAATTAAAAAAAAAAAACTTTTAAGTGTTTTCCCCAACAACCCACATACAAGTAGTGGCCTTGGAACATGAAACGGGGTCTGTGAATTTCAAATTCGATGCCATTTCCATCAGAGGGTGCTCACTCCCTTGATCCGCTCATCTTGAGATTAGGTAAAGTGTCACCCCGTGAATGTGTGTGCCTTAGTCTAGGCCTTGGGGCTGGAGTTTACCATAACGGCAGGCCAAGGATGCAGGAGAAAATAAACAGCCTTGGGAGCAGGGGTCTTGAAAGTTCAAACCTATAAACCTTAAAGGGATGGGAAATATTACTCCTATGAGGCTTACAGTGGTTCTTTGTTCCATCGAAGCAAATTACACAGTGATATCACGAATTGATGCAAATTCAGTCATCTGTCAACCTTTCAGAGGCCACTATTCAATAATATGAACTACCTTTTACCTTTTTTTTTTTTTTAATCCTTTTTCTCTTTTGTTTCCGTTGTCCTCCTCTGGGTCATTTTGTGGCTTATTTATACTTCCATCCCTTTCGCGCCGAGAAAAGGGTGAGAAAGGAAATAAAACTAAATGAATATTGGTGCTGGTTAGTAGCTTGGTGAAAAAGCAATTGCAACTACCACTTTGTATCAGGTTTTGGAATTATTTGTGTGTTCCAATTACCCATGTTGTCTACATCCCCTGTTATCCCAGATAAGTATTACATTCCAGGATCGACATAGCCTCTCGGCAACTGTATCTGTACTTGTTCAGTGCAATTGGCTGCGGCAGTTCATGACTTTTTTAGACAAACCACAGCATGAATTATCTCAAACCAACTCTCAGTTATTCAAGGGTTAATGATCCAGTGTGTGACTTTTACAAGCACTTTGCTTCTTCCCTGTCTCCCTCCTGTTCTCTAGCTTTAGGTCATTTGGTTGCTTATTAGCATCTCCACCAGAGAATATTTAAGTTAAATTAAACTCAAACTAATCTTTTTCACTATGGTAGTGGCTTTTGATGTAAGCTGTAATGAGAGAAGGAGGTCAAAAAATATAATATTTTTTTCTTTTTTTTTTTAAATTGAATTTCCAATCTTACCCCTTTCCTTCATTAACACAGAAAAACTGCAGTTAGCTTTGGCACTCCTACAGAATTATGGTATTCAAATGTTTCACTGAGCTGCTAAGGAAACGGACAAAAATGCTTCAGTGCTTTGAAAAAGTGTACAATACAAATTTCACTGATAGACCAAAGGGTTGAGAAAAACAACTCTAAATTGTCCAATAACCTGTCCAAGCAATTTAGCGTGGTGTGAAAGTCAGGAATTAGCAGCTCAAATGGATGAATTCGAGTTTCATCTTTTCTCCCTTTTTCTGTTCACCCTCTGTCGGAGGTGCTAATGAACAGTGAAGTGGTCAAAAGGTAGGCAGTAGCAGGGAAGAGAGAAAAGCCTGGTGATTACCCTCCAAACAGATGAAAGATAGCCAAATGTACTTTTCTTTCTCTTTCTTCAGGCTCCCAAGAAACTTCTCTTCCTCTTGGTCTAGCTGGAAGAGCTCTGCCTGACTCAGTCTATCGCCAATATGCTGGGGTCCCCTAGAGCAAGGGCAACAACCTCCTGCTGTCCCCTATGTGTCTCTAAAGCCTAAAGGCAAGTGTCCAACCCCTTCTGAGCGACCTGAACGTTCTCAAGTATGTAGAACTGGGTGTAGCATCTTATTCAGCCAGGACCCTATATTACGTTGTAGGAACGTATAAATTAGCATAGATTTAGCTGTCAGGCATAAGGAATGTGTTTTCTAGCGGGGGTACTTGGGTGGAAGTCTCTCCATCTCTTTTTGAACACATTTTCTTCTTTCTATAAATTATTCTAGAGAGAGAGATACAGGAATCGAGCCGGCTCTGAAGAATCCAGAACGAGGCAGAGGTCCGTAATCTGGAAAAGTATTCACAACTTCTACCAAAGAAGTGTTGAGATACATGGCAGAAACCAGCTCTGGCTAATTTCCAAAGATGCATATTGTACAAGAAAGAGGGCCAGTTGCAATGGAATACTGTTTTGGGCTTCTTCCCAGTCTATAGCTCAATCAAATGGCATTGCAGGCCACTTTGGAATTTTTGTGCATCTAAAATTTCTTGATTGTATCATATTCTACATCTATTCAAGAATTCCTACCTTATTTTAAATAAGAAGCTCTATCATTACTTTCAAAAAGATAAAATTAGAAATATATTAGAAAAATAAAACTCTATCACTGCATGACCTAGAGTTAATTTTAGTCTAGCTTGTTGTGCTCACACTTGTCTGGGGAAAAATATATTTCTGTAAGATAGTGAACGTTATTTTTTTTAAAAGGTTTCATTTATTTATTTAAGAGAGAGTGAGCGAGAGAGAGCATGAGTGTGGGGAGGGGGAGGGAGAGGGAGAAGCAGACTCCCCGCTGAGCAGGGAGCCAGATGCAGAGCTCGATCCCAGGACCCCAGGATTATGACCAGAGCTGAAGACAGATGCTTAACCGACTGAACCACCCAGGCGCCCAATGAACTTTATTTTTTTAAGACTTTAAGGATGAAGTTTTAGGGATGTGTGTGTAAAATTCTTTCTCCTTCCATCAATAATATATCTGTTTTTGCCTCATCTTATTAATCTGTAAAATGGGGTAATAATGGCTGACATATTTGAGAGTTCCTTGGCCAGTAGCATAAACATGATAATACAGAAGGTTTTGTGTCTCAGAGGTCACTTGAGAGTGAATAATAAAGCATTCAGCCCAGTATAAGAAAAATAATATTGTGTGGACTTCACACCACATGATTTTACTAAATCTAGACTTCATGTCTCCATGGCAAGTGGATCCCCAAAGCCCAGGCAGCAAAAATATTAGGGCTTTCTCTGAAAATAAAGTTAACAATATTATCTAACAAACATACGATTTAATCCATTGTCACTGTTTTGCAGAAGAATTTAGTTGTGGTGTGTTGGGGGGGATCTGTTTTCTTTAAGATGTGCTATCCATCTTCCTCAGGCCCAGAAATTACATCCTAAATAATTAAAATAACAATGCACCTGCCCTGAGACTCCAGCTAACCTGTCTTAATAGTGGGAATCTGGACCGTCCATGGAAGGGACGGATGGCAGCCAAGGATAGAGTTACCCTTCCTTTCACATAGCAGACTGTTGGGTTTAGAATCATTTTCTTTATGGCTTTTCCTAATGATCCTGGAGGAAGAAAGTCGACCCCTGTCCCAAAATATTCATCCGGATACCATGTGAAATAAGATAAGGTGGCGATAAGACTGCCTGACCTCTGTGTTAACTCCTAGCAGTTAAAATTCTGTTCTTGTAACAGGAATTCTAATTTACTCTTCACATCACAGATGCAAACGCGTCAGATATTAAACGAGTGAGGATTACCCTGATGCCCTGCTTTGCAGGCTTCCTTTGAAGACTCCAGGGGATATAAGGCATTTAGCTGTTTCCTTTCTTTCCCTCTGGAGGCATCTGGCTAAGTCAGGTGGAGCACATTCCACATGCTCCCATTTATTACACGCTCTCTTCCTGCACTGGCTTCCCCCCCTTTCCACTACTCTGTCTTTCTTGGCCTTTGCCAAACATCTTTATTCAGAACAAAACACTATGTTTGTTTCTGGAATTTCCATCAGGATAAAGAAGAGAGAGAGCAGACTCATGTCAGGGACACTCCCTGAAAACCTGGAAGTCTCTGCACACACATGCACGCACACACACACACACACACACACGTGTGTAGCTGCCGCTGGCCGCTTCTCACCGTATACTCCTGCTTTATACACCCAATGCTGCTAAAGGCCTTCCTTTGCTTGTGGAGTATAATTTATTTAGCTGTCCCCCAAATACAAATCACATTCACCTCTCTCCAGAAGAGAGGCAACTTGCTTTTTAAGGATGTCATAAAGAGGAAAATGGAGCTTGGTTAAAAAGTAGCAAAATACTTGCTATTCTTAATAAGTTCAGATTGTCCACATAACTCTCAAGTGGACACACGAAGCAGAACCCCAGGCAAATGCATAAAAGGTCTCTCTAGGATGTTGTTTTCTTTTTGCCAGTCACCTAGCTGGATTCCCAGCCAACCTGTAATAATGGCGTAAGTAACGTATTTTCTCTGTGGATTGTGGGGAATAACCGGATCCAGTGAGGCAAGATCAGATAGCTGAGGGTCAAGGGCTTCCAGGATAGACCTGCCACGATACACATCTGTAGGCTCTCTCTTCACTTCTGCAAGCTGTGTTCTACTTAGCATCCTTTTCCCATTTCCGCCACCTGTAGGCTTTCTGCCTGTGTCTGTCTCCGTAACCCATGGTGACCAGGAGGAGGAGGGAAGGGAGACGGCTCTCTGCAGAGCCTAGTGGCAGCCCTCTTCCTAGAAACAAAACAGCAGGAGCACGATGAGAACATAGGTGGCTGTTGGGAAGGGTGGTTTTTTTTCTCTTCTCTCTCTACAGATTTGCCTTCCTGTTAATGTGCTTCTAGAGGGCAGGGAGAACTCTAAGTCCCAGTACCCTGCCCTTGCCATGAGAAATCACATACGTTGTTCTCCACTGATTTATTTATCTCTGATGATTTATTTGGATTATTTTTGCCTTTGTAATCATCTTTTTAGAAAACAAATGTCCAAGATTTAAAAATATCAAAAAAGGACAAAAGACTATATAACGAGAAGGACCCTGCTCCCAGTTCCCCTACCCAGGAACAACTATGATTACCAATTGTTTATCCTTCCAGAAATAGTCTTTGTGAATCTTTATATCTAAGATGTCCTGTGTATGTCTAAATTTACCAGCCTTTTCTTAGGTCAGGCTACTGGAGTCGTTGGGGGAATGGGGGAGGGGAGGGGGGGGAGCCAAGGGTCCAGCCCCTTACTATGGTACCATGTAGCCGGTGGGACTGGCCCGTGGGCAGGGGCTGCGGGCATCACCACTGTGGGGGAAGCACTGCTTTTGCTGTGCTTGTTTAAAAAACAAAACAAAACTCTGTGTGTGCATGTGTGTGTGTGGTGTGTGTTTACGTATACATTTGTTTGAGTAACAGAAGTGAATGCCTGCATATACCCTACCCATCTTACTTTTCTTTCCACAGAACAAAGTAACTTGAAGTTCATTTGATATCAGTATGTTTAGAAATACCACATACGATGGACACATTGTCATTACGGTTTTTCAAATGACAAGAATGGGAAGGAAGAAGGAAGGAGGGAAGGAAGGAAGGAAGGAGGGAAGGAGGGAGGGAAGGAAGGAAGGAAGGAAGGAAGGAAAGAAGAAGGAAGGAAGGGAAAAAATAAGCACCCCAACTATTTATGGCTGCTATTTGTCAAAGCATCTTTCTTTGTGAAGGAGCATCTGTCATTTCTCTCTTGCAGACAGAGGGCAGTGACAGTGGGTTTGTCTTTGTTGTTGCTGTAAAACCTAAATTTATGGTTTCCAAACCCAGTTTCATCTGTTGCTTTCTATATTAAGGACACGCGAGGTCCAGGGCATCCTCCGGCATCCTCTCGAAGGAGAGATGGAACCTCTTCTCCTCACTTCACGCTAGGATGAGTCGCTGGCTGTGGCTGCTTCTGCAACCCCACATCCGGGCCTCTCTCTGGGTGAAGGGGGCCGTACCCAGCTCAGGATGGAGGAGCAGGTGCATGTCGTTTCCCTCTCATCCTCTGTCATGAAAGTAAACTTTCTGTCCATCTTTCTCTCCATTCCAGCAGAGACTAATGGGAAACAAGAGCCCACCGTGAAAAAATGTAGCTTGTTCTGGTTGCCCTGCCCATGAGCATCATCACAAGGGGAAGAGAAGAGAGTGCAACACGCCTCTGTTCTGAAGATGCACCTGGAGCAGGGCAAAGGTGAGACCCAGGTCACCAGGGCCCAGCTCTCTATTTGGCATGCCAACCCTAGGGTGCGCATTCACACGGAAAGTGTGTGCAGATAGCGAGCGCTGGAGCTAAGACTTTCAGGCCCCCAGACATTCCACCAAGGACCCATTCTGTTATCTGGCACGTGGCCTAGGTGGCTCTCCATCCTGGGGCCATGACCACAGGAGCTCAGTTGCTCTGCTGTGGGCATTTTCTCCACTGTGTTGAGCTGTTCCCCACTGAACAGTGTGAAGCCGACCATCAGCCGTCAAAAGATGACCAGCAAGTAGCCAGGGACAGAGGCTAAGGACAGGGCTGGGGAGAGGAGGTGGGATCAGAACCTCATCTCCATCACCTGTGGCTCCAGATGCATTTAACCTCAGTGCCTCAGTCTGCTCATCTACAAAATTCAGGTTCATCTTATAAGGTTGCTAGGAGGATGAAATAAAGCAATGTGGAGAGCTGGCTAGTGCTTAAGAAGTCTATTATTAAGTAATCTCAGTCCTCTAAGGGAGGTAACTTTAAGTTATTGTGGTTTGACTAACGTAAATATTCTAAACATAGTTGCTACCCTCAATCATTTCTGAGACTCTCCCAGTGCTTCCAGAACATTGCTGTGCGTTCCAGGTGTGACTCATGAACTTGGGCTTGGCTGGCAGCGCCGGTATGGGGTGTACTGTTCTAAGTCAGCACAGAGGCCCACAGAGGGATGGCACTGACTCTTTCTCCTACCACTAGTCTGGCACCTTGGACAAGGGGCTGTTCTTTCTCCCCTCCGTCTCCTCATCTGAAAACTGGGGATAGTGACGGAGCTGGGAGTGCTGAATGAGGTAACGTGCGTGAAAGCAATAATATTGGATAGCATACAGTAAGTGCTCAATGAAACCGTAGGTTTCATGCAGCCACCGACCCCCAGAATTTCAGAACCTGAAAGATTCTTGCAGCTTATTTAGTAAACCGCCCCGTTCATTTTGTAGATGAACATCCACATCATGGAAACGTTGAGATTCAGCAAATGTTAGATGGGCAGTGAGCTGCAGAATCGGGTCTGGGACCCTGGGGTTCTGTGGCCCAGGCCCAGGCTCTTCCACCCCCTGCGGTTTTCTCGCTCAGGGCTGAAAGTGTTTGTTCCGTCCCAGGTAGGGACTCGGTCCTTCAAATTTGTTTGAAACCTTGGGCAACAAAAAGATTGCTTGAAAAGTTGTGAGACTCAAGGCCAGGCACGGAATTCTGTTTGACATCCCAAGGTCTTGGCTGATTTTTTTTTTTAAACCCATTTTCTTTTCTACTGCGAGTTCCTATCAGCCTCTCTATCCCTTCTTTGCCTCAGAAAACTGAAACACCCTCCCTCCCCACTGCCCTTATTTTATTTAACTATAGTCTGTAGTGAAAAACCCTCTTCTCTCAAGTGAAATGAAGCAGGCTGACACCTTTAGGGCTCTCATTTTATCATTATTACCATTTAACATTTATAAGTGTGCACAGTATGCTAGACACTCTAACATACAGTGGTGAGCAACTTGCCGTCTAAATTAGACACAGATAGATCCACATAAAAGAGAAAAAGAGAAGCAGGGGGTGAGTGGGAAGTGGGTGAGGCAAGGGAAAAAGGCAGGGTCGCTGCCACAACACTTCAAACTCTTGCTGAGCCAATGGCTGTGGAAGACTTAGGAAGACATAGCCAATTTTTAGCAAAGTGATATAAAATTGCCACTAAAGGGATTGTGTGAAATACCAGGGTTTGGGGTTTTTTGTTTCTTGTTTTTTTTTTTTTTTTTTTTTCATTTCTGCCAGAGAATTTCAGGAAAGCACCTTTGTGCGAAGAGAATCGTTCTAAGTCTGCTCTCTGCCGCCTCAGCTTTCCCCCTCTCCCCCCCCCCCACTGCCCCCTCCCCGTGCACTTTTGGTTTGAACTCAGAGAACAGCAGGGAGGCAAGGGAATGAAGTGTGGGGCAGCCAGCATGTCTAATTCCATGACAGACATGTGGTGAATCTAAAGGCCACCCCTGGAAGCATCTTTGATCTCTGGAGCCCACTATGCATTCTATTTCCCCTCCACAGGGTCAGTGCCCCGGTCTGCCCCAGCCGCCCGAAAATCCCCCGCCCCCCACAGGTAAGCAGCCCATTCTGTAAGGCCGTGTCGCCCCTGAGTAGAATTTTGTTCTCGCAGTTCATCCTGGTTCTCCAGAATTGTAACTTTTCCTCCTGTGGATTATTTTTACGGAATGTATTTACTCCTTAGAACTTGAGGGTGGCGAGTGACACTCTCTACAGCTTCAGGGAAGTAGTTAAGCATTAAGTCAAGTAGATTCATCATAATTGGAGCAGAATCAATAATTGAACAGTTTAATGAAAGAGGGCAAAAAATAAATTTTTAAAAATTTATGTTATAACTGGAAGTTTGTACCTTTTAATCCCCTTCACATATTTTGCTTATCCCGCCCCCCCCCAAAAATAAATATTTTAAGTGACAACACTTCTGATAGCCTCTTGTTCATAAAAGTTGTCCACAGGCTGCCGAGAGGACCCTCCCAAAAGAGGAGAGGAGCCCAGCCAGTGGCCCAGAGTTCTTGCATTCTTAGCTTTAGTGGGCTAGTTGGTTTTCTCTCTTTAACGAACAGCAAATAAAAATCAAGAGTCCCCTTCGATAGGAGCTAAGACACAAACCCAGCAAAAACGCATCCCCATCCTTCAAGGAACTCAAAGCAAACCTAAGACTTCTTCCGCTTGAAAAAATAAGTAGTAGTCTCTTGCCAGGGCTAACTGAGTGGTGAACATGACAAATGATGGGGGGGGGCGGGGCATCCTGCTGGGGGCGCACCTGGCGTGCACCTAGCTCCAGAGACGTGAGGAAGGCACTGCAATTTAAGCAAGGGGGACAGCTCTCTTCTCACTTTATTTTTCCCCTGTTAGGTACATTATCCTCTCAATTCTTTCCTCTTTGTTGATTCTAGGACCTACAATGGTTTGATACTGGAACATTCCTTGTGCATTTTTTTTTTTCCAAACTAAATTGAACCTTAAACGACAAGTCCCTGGAAACCAGGTACGGACTGATGCAGTGGTTCGGGTCCGCCAAGAAGGAGGCACGGAGATGGGATGAGATCCGCCGCTGCACCTGCGGGAGGCTGCAGAGCTCCCCGAGCGGCACCCACGCTTTCCTGTGGCAGGAAAGGAGGAAGGAAGGTTTGGGTAGACGGAGGTTCCAACAGAGAGGAGCTTTAGGACAGGTTTGGCCAGGTTCCTGTGGAGCCCTTGAGCCCGTGTTGCTCAGGAGAGGAGACGAGCGTTTTGCCAGAATGCGCCTGCCTTGAGCTGCCTGGCCATCATTGCCGGGGTGCAGCCCGCTGCAGGGGTGCAGACGTGGTGCTGGGTCCAGAAGGGGAACAGCTCGGGCCGTCAGCCCATGACGCGCCGCTCAGCCGGAGCTCCAAGCGCCGCATTTTGGTCACAACTGCCTTACTTGACTTCATGCCAGGGAGGCAGTCAAGGCGGGTAGGGCAGAGGGGTCCTGACCTGCAAGCCAGGCACGGCTTTTAGCATAGTTTTATACTAACGGCTTCCATGTACGCATGTGCCAGCACCTGAATATTGTTACCAGCTTAGACATCCCGTAAGTCTTACCAGGCCTCTACTGTTAACCTGTTTAACAGGCAGAAAATTAAGTCCTAGAACAATCATAGTCACACAGCAACTGTTGGTAGAGCCAGAATTCAAACCTAACTCTCCGTTCCAAAGCCTCTACGTGCATTCCCTCTGAAATCACTTCTTGATTGGAGCAGTCTATAATGTATTTAATTACTGCTAAGTACTAAAGTCGTGTTATTTCATACAGCCTCTGACTAGAGTAGAAACCTCTCCTAAAAATCACGTAAGACTTTGCGCTCACCCAAGAAATTTGCTTGGGAGCATGCTCTGCTCATGCTCACCAGGTCCCTCCGTTTTCTGAGAAACCAAAATAAAATCTTTGTCTATTTGTTGAAGCTCTGCCTTAAAGAGACAGTTTCTCAAAGGCTCACATACTCTAACCATGACCTCCCAGATGCTTACTGTGCTAAGAAACAAAAGCAGCAGAAAAAAATCCTGTAAAGCTCCCCAACGCTCGTATTAATAAATGACATCAGGTTTGCCCACACGTCTATGACATACATTAAAATCTCATTGTCACCCAAGAATTAAAAGTCCAAGTTGAAGCTGTTCAAATTTTACTAAAAAGATATTAGAACAGTAAGCCTGTAAAAACCAAGTTAGCCTCATTACAAAGAAGAAAGTACAACTAAATCTCAGTATTAGCATGTAGAAATCTGTCATAGCTGGTGGAGAATATGGTTCTGATACTATGCAGTTTTTTCTTGAAAAGCCTAAAAGGACGCTGTCAAGTTTGACAGGCCTAAAACCCAGCACCCACACACACCCCGGCATGCAAATATTACATTTTCTATTTTTAAAAAGGGCCTCTTGATAGATTTTTCACTCTCAGTCTTTAGAAATGATCTCAAGTCAAAAATAAAGAAAGAAAGCTTTTCAGCTTTAATTTCCTGCTAGTTTGTGAGAATCGGTTTGGCAAGAAGAATCATCACAACAAACCCAAGGAACTTGCTTGTTTTCTTTCCACAGCCAGCTAAGGACAGGGATTTTAATGTCGCTGTCACTCTCATTACAGAAGGCTCCTAGATTTTCACTATCATGGGAGCATTATCAAATAAAAAAAAATAATTTATACAACAGGTTTATTTGCAACTAGTCACCCCCTAGCCATATCTTGAGAAAAGCATCTCATTTCTTTATGTAGCAGTTGTAATGTGTGAGAAGACCCATTCCTAAAGGCCCCCAAAAGTGTCCTAGCATAAGCCTGTCCCATTCATACTCCAACACAGTAAGGCACAAAACACTAGAAATGGCTACCCGACACTAAATAGCTAACGTCTTAGGCACTGATTTCCCTCATGAAGAGGGCAAAAGGAAAGCATCCATATCATATCAAAAAGCTTCCGTAGGGCGCCTGGGTGCCTCAGTCAGTTAAGCAACTGCCTTCGGCTCAGGTCACGATCCTGGAGCCCCAGGATCGAGTCCCGCATCGGGCTCCCTGCTCAGCAGGGAGTCTGCTTCTCCCTCTGACCCTCCCCCCTCTCATGAGCTCTCTCTTTCTCTCTCTCAAATAAATAAATAAAATCTTAAAAAAAAAAACAACTTCCATATCATGTGGTTTAAATAAAAAGAAGAAAGGCATTCGTCCTCCTATTTTTCAATTCCGCCTCCCTGTGTATATGACCAATTAATCTCCTTAAAACATTGCTCTGATCAGTCACCATCCTGCACACATGGATCGACTGCTTACCTGGGATCTGCCCCAGGAAGGAGCATCGTGTTAGTGGGAGTCACTCAGTTGTTCAAGAGTGTCAGTGTTTATTCAATGGTTGTAGAAGAAAATTCAAACTCTGGCTCAGTATGCAGGTTTCCCTGTAATCTGGCCCCCGCCTACATTTGAAGCCTTTTCTCTCATTCCTGACCTCCTAGGCCTGTGCTCTCTACTATGGTGGGCACAGTTTATGTGTGGCTATTAAGCAACTGAAATGTGGCTCTCCAAGTTGACGTGTACTCTAAGTGCAATCTACGTGCCAGATTTTGAGGGCTTAGCACCAAAAATAAAAGGCTGTAAAACAGTTCAGTAATTTTAAATTGGCTACATATTGAAATGATGATGTTTTGGATACATTGGGCTACAGAAAATAGGTTATAAAGTTAATTTCAATTGTTTCTTTCTAATACAGCTAGTAGAAAATTTAATTTTGACATGGCTTCGGCTGTATTTTCTCTTGGTGCTGTTAGACTTTGCACTTGGCCCCCACACTGCCCACACCATGCTTTCTACCTACTACAGTCATCTTTGCAATCTTTTTCTCATTTAAATGTTATCTGTCCTTCAAGTCTCTGCTCTAATCTTAAGTCCTCTCAGTCAGTCGCAATAACACCCTCTTCAGAAAACCTCTTTGACTCTGTACATCTCTTATAGCATTTATCACCTTGTGATTTGTTTTACACTATTTGTGTGTCCATTGTAATACTCTTCAACTCCCCTCCCCCGCTGCTATATTGCAGCTCCTAGAGGGCAACTACCATGTCTGAATCATGCTATCCATGATTGATTTTTTCCACGGTATCCAGCACAATATCTTGCACAAGGAAGATAGTCAGTAAATATTTATCAGGGGAATGATAAATGGATAGGTGGATAAATGCATTAATGCAAAAATGGATGGATGAATTAAGACAGTGTTGTATTGGCAAAAGAACAGATACACAGATCAGGGGCACCTGGGTGGCTCAGCCAGTTGGGTGACCAACTCCTAGTTGTGGCTCAGGTCATGATCTTGGGATTGTGAGATCAAGCCCCGCATTGGGTTCCATGCTCAGTGCAGAGTCTGCTTGTGATTCTCTCTCTCTCCCTCTCCTTCTTCCCCTCCCCCCGCTCGCATGCTCTCCGTTCTGTTTCTCTCTCTCTCTAAAATACATAAATAGGGGCGCCTGGGTGGCTCAGTTGGTTAAGCGACTGCCTTCAGCTCAGGTCATGATCCTGGAGTCCCAGGATCGAGTCCCGCATGGGGCTCCCTGCTCAGCAGGGAGTCTGCTTCTCCCTCTGACCCTCCACCCTCTCATGCTCTCTCTCTATCATTGTCTCTCTCTCAATAAATAAATAAAAATCTTAAAAAAATAAAATAAAATAAAATACATAAATAAATAAAATCTTTAAAAAAAAAAAAAAGAATAAAAACACAGCTCAATGGAACAGGATAGGTAGCCCATAAATAAAACACACAAATACAGTCAACTGATTTTTGACAAAGGTATAAAGGCAATTCAGTGGAGAAAAAATAATCTTTCAACATATGACACGGGAACAATTGAATGTTCATACATTAAAAAAATTTAACCTAGACACTGACCTTATACCTTTCACAAAAATGAACTCAAAATTGATGGTGGACATGAGTGTAAAATGAAAAACTATAAAACTTCTAGAAGAAAAGAGGATAAAATTTACATCATTTTCAGTTTCATGATTCTTTTTCAGATACAACACCAAAAGCATAAATCATGAAAGAAGAACAATTGTAAGTGAAATTTTTTATTAAAAATAAAAAAAAATTATGCTCTGTGAAAGACACTTTAAGAGAATGAAAAAACAAGTCATGGGCTGGAAGAAAATATTTGCAAACTACATCTGATAAAGCGTTTGTATCTAAAATATATAAAGAATCATTAAAACTACACAATATAAAAAGTAAAACCCCAATTAAAAAATGGGCATGAGCTCTGAATAGATACCATACCAAAGAAGATCCACAGATGGCAAGTAAGCATATGAAAAGACTCTCTGCCTCATTGGTCAGCAGGTGAACGCAAATAAAAACAACGATACTTTCTTTACTCCTTATACAAAAACAACTAACAGTGGGCCATAGATCTAAATGTAAGATCTCAAAATATAAAATGCTTAGGAAAAAAAAGGAGTAAATCTCCATGACCGTGAATTAGGCAATAATTTCTTAGATATGACACCAGAAGCACAAGCCACAAAAGTGAAATACATAAATTTGCCTTCATCAAAATTAAACACTTTTGTTCCTTAAAGAATACCATCGAGAAAGTGAAGAGACACTCTAGTTTAGGAGAAAATGTTTGCAAATCATAAAAATGATAAGCGACTTGTACGTAAAACATATAAATAAATCTTAAAACTCAACAATAAAAAAGACAGATAATCCAGTTTTAAAATGGACAAAGATTTAAACAGACATTTCTCCAACACAAAATATATACAACTGGCCAAGCACATGGAAAGATAATAAAAATTACCCAGGAAGTGCCAATCGAATCATAATGAGATACCACTTCACACACACGAGCATGGCTATAATCTAAAACAAATCACAAATCAAATCACACATGTTGGTAACAAGGTGGAGAAATTGGAGCATTCACACATTGCTGGAAGGAATGTAAAATGGTACAGCCACCTTAGAAAACTATTTGTAAGTTCCTCAAAAATGTAAGCATAGACCTGTCAGCAATTCCCCGCCTAGGTATATATCCAAAAGAACTGAAAACATATATTCAAATCAGTAATTCCGTGTTAATGTTTATAGCAGCATTATGCAAAGTAGCAAGAAAGCAGAAAGAACCTCCAGAACCATCACATAATGGATAAGCAAAATGTGGTATATCCATACAATGGAATATTAGTCAGCCTTAAAAAGGAAGGAAATTCTGACACATGCTATAGTATGGAAGAACTTTGAAAACATTTTGTTAAGTGAAATAAGCCATTCACAAAAGGGCAAATACTGTATGATCCCACTCAATGAATTCATAGAGACAGAAAGGAGGATGGTGGTTGCCAGGTGTCGGAGGGAGAGACTGAATGAGGAATTATTGTTTAACGGGTACAGTTTCAGTTTTGCAAGATGAAAGTTCTAGAATTGGATGGTGGTGATGGTTGCAAAACAATGTGAATGTACTTAATGCCACTGAATTATAAACTCAAAAATGGTTAGGATGTTAAATTTTATGTTATGTATACTTTACCACAATTAAAAAGAACTTAAAGCTACACAGGATATGAATCTATTTCTATGACGTTCTTGGAAAGGCAAAACTATAGAGATGGTTAACAGATCAGTGGTTGCCAGGGGTCCCAGGGAGGTGATGTTGGGGGGTTATAGTTGTAAAGGTGAAGTCTGGTGGATTTTTTAGGCATTCAAACTCTTGTGTATGATACAGTAATAGTGGGTATATGATACTATGCATTTGTCAAAACACACAGAATTTTAAAACATAAAGAGTGAACCTTAATGTATGCAAATTAAAAAACCCATTTAGAAGGTTGGGGGATATGAGGATCCAACTGTATTACAAATGTATGGAACAACCTCTGAAAGGGGTGGGGGGAGCAGGTACTGACCCAAGGAGCTCTGGAGATAAGTGGGGTCTGTAAGACCAGGGGCAGAAGGAGTTGGACATAAGCACGTACCCCAACCAATTAAATCATTTCACATGAGAATATGGATGAATAATTCTGACGCCATTATACATGTATTCTGGAATCAAACAATTAAATACATGGACAATCATTGGTAGGATTCAGGTTTTTCATTGTTGGAGTGGGAATATGCTGATAAGCAAGGGAGGAAGAAAGAATGATCCGGGTGGTAATGGATTAGTTGGAGATATCAGTAGGGACTTAGGTTTAGCTTCATATAAACGGCACATGGTTACAAAGAGAAACATTTAGAGATATACACATACGCATATACATACGCATACATGCTTCTGTGCTCTGTCAGCTGAGAGGGCCTACAATCAACCACGCTCCAGTAGCAACAAGCGCAACTTGTCCAGATCTTCGTTTCTGCAGCCTTTCCAATGAGAGAAACCAGAGTTCCCTGAGAAAATGGCTGATTCTAGAAGTGAGATCAGGAAATGTACAAGAGGAGACGAGAGAATCTTGTAGTGTCAGAAAGAAAGTGAAAAGAATGGAAGGGAAAAGAGAAAACCCACAATGATAGGGATATGTCAAACTAAAGGAGCCCCTGAGAGCCAAAGTTCGAACAATTTGAGCAATAAAATAAATATGCAACCCAAAATATAAAATAAATATCCATAAGTCCATACTGATGTAAATATATGACTGAATAAATAAACAAATGGATCAGCAGAGTTCCAAATAATTTATATAGATACTTGGCCTTCAAGAAGGTGGAAGGTAAGTACCCACTCCTTTAATATGGGCTGCATATCATGACTTCTTTCAAAGAATGCAGTATGGAAAATAAGAAAAAACGATAACTTTACACGGAGGAAACCTGACAAATACTACCACAGCCAGGTAATCAAAGCTAACGTGAACACATTAACAAGGCGGACATGTTGATTATATGGACCTGTGATGTGATGTGGTAAGAGTGGCGTTTTACTTTTGTGGTCTTCCTCTCCAAATTCATATTCCCATATAATCATGAAAAAAATCAGATAAGCTCAAATTGAGGGACATTCTATAAATGACCAGTAGTCCTCAAGACTGTCAAGGTCATCGAAAGCAAAGAAAGTGTGAGAAACTATCACAGTCAAGAAGAGCCCAAAGAGACATGATGACTAAATGTACTACGGTGTCCTGGATGGTATTCTGGAATAGAAAAGGGACATTTGGGAAAACTAAGAAAATCTAAATAAAATATGGGCTTTAGTTAATAATAATGTACTGATCTTGGTTCATTAATTGCAATAAAAATACCATTCAAATGTACACTTCTAATAATGAGGAATTGGGTATTGGATATATGGGAACTCTGTACTATCCTTGCAACTTTTCTTTAAATATAAAACAAATCTAAAATAAAAAGATTGCTAAAAAATGTTAATGGATTATGGATATCTTCTAAAGCTTCCAGAGGCAAGCTAAAGTTGAATTTTCAGTGGCATATGGAAGTTACATCTGTCAGACCCATCACTGCTCTTCGTTTTGGAAAAGATTGTTCACTAACAACCACATTTCTCTTCCCAATTATAAGTTGATCTATCCCTACTCCTATCCCTATCATCAGGGCGAATTAAAACTCAGTCATCACCACTTTCTGTTTTCCTTAGTTATATTTTTCTTCCTACTCTTTTCCCACATCCTGCAAACTTCTTCTGTTTTCCTTAACACCCTGATCCCTAAAATTCCCAGAACAAAACTTATACTTCCTCCATTTTGGTAAACAAATATGAACAATACCTAAATCACCTGGGAAAAATATTTAACTCCAAATCCACATACAGCACAATTCACTTGGCTTCCAGAACGAAAGGCTTCCCAGCATAACCCTGAAGCATCTGAAAAACATCAGTAAGATTATTTTTTCATGATGTGTCCATTTACCACATTCTTAAGGAAAGGCTTGCATTGAATTTTACAAACTAAAGCTGAAACAAAAGCAAACGAAGCCACGAAATAATTGAGAAAACCAGTTAGGATTGTACCTCATGGAATATAAAAAATGTTCCATAAAGAAAGATGTAATTGGCTGAGTCCTTGGGAATAAGTAGACCCAGAGACCACTGTTAAAACCAGATATGCCTCTAATTTTTACCTGCAGTCAGTTAAGCCATGGGTTAGCTCTGAAATGTCGAACAGCCAATGTGAAGGAATTTATTGCAAGAGATGTAACTGCCGATTGCGGCTGGTAAAACAAACTTTTACGGAGGACTCCTGGACTTTAATAATGATGGAATACAACCCAAGGCAGTACAAATTCGTAATCTCGTAGGACAAATAGCCTTTAAAAATTCAACCTCTTTTAATTTCACCATTGAAATGAGTGGAATTTTCTATAGAAGTCACACGACACATTCACTGTGTAGCATGAAACCTTCCATTAGCATGATCCCGGGCCCACCTACCCATTTGCTCTAATTTTGCAGGGTAGGTAATAACATCATTGAGCACATAAATTCTTGTATGGCTTGTGCTTAAACTGAGGTAGGTTTTAGATAATAACCACCTATTAGAAATCTGTTATCGTAGTCTAGCAGTATGTACACTATGTCGCTTTGCTATTATACAAAAGGGACCTACCTATAATACTCAAATTGTCATTGTCACTAAACAAATTTCTTTAAATAAAGGCCCATAAAAATCCAATTAGATTGTGCATGGAGCACCATTAGGTTGAAATGCGGCAACAGTAAAAGTCAAGATTAACTTAACCTTTTAAAAAGATTATATTACACGCAAAGCCACACTGGCATGTGGAGGACTTTAAGTTAATTCTGCGCTCTGCAAAGATCAGGGAAATGGCAAATGTATGTATATCTTGAAAGCCCCTGGCGTGTCCTGGAGTCTGGTTACCATTTCCCCGTCCCTGGGGTTGATGACTCCAGCCACGAAGGCCCCGGGAGACAGCACAGCTCTGTATCCTACAATTTTGGTGGCCTGAGCAGTTGCATTAGCCCTCCCCCTCCCCCCAGTGCTTTTGAAGTGGGGACAGGAAACCAGCCGCTACGTAAGCTCCAACCCTTCCAAGAGTTTTCTGTCTCTGAGTGTTTTAAACACTACCAGACCCAAAAGGGATCAGGTTTATGGTGGTATAATATCACCTTAGATTTGGGTGACACTGGAAAGAAAAAAGAAAAGACAGAAGAAACTATTTGGGCACTTTTCATTGTATCACAACATTATCCATCAGGAGAGAGGGTTTTCGTCAACGAATTCAATCCCCATACACTGTCTTCTGTTCTCTGTCTTGGATCAGACAATCCAAACAGTAGAAGACATACCACCTCAAGGAGCTTCTCTCTCATGATAGGATAGTTCTAATTGCTGGAAATATGTGTTGTACATTGAGCCAAATTCTGCTCCCAGTGACTTATGTCTGTTGGTCCTATTGGGTCCTTGGGAACTATAGAAAATACATCTCCATGTTCAGCTCCCACTGCCGTTTAAATATTTAAAGACAGTCACGATAACAATTAAAAACATGATCATTTCCTAATCATTTACTGGGTGACAGCAGTGTACCAGATATTTTATGTCTTTCACCCAATTTCCTCATGGGAAGAGCACTGGATATGTTGCAAGGAAAACTTGATAACACTTGCAGTGGGGAGGTGAGAAGGGGGTTTGGAGATCCCAAAGGTCACACTCAGGACAGAAATATGTTTCCTACGGTAGGTGGATTCTGCTACATGAGTGGATCTTTGTTCTGCTAAGAATAATAATGTTTGGTTTTTCAAATTAAGGATAGGAACTAGAAGAGGAGGACTTGTTCTCACAGAAGAGGATAAAGGAATTTGAAGACCCCACCATCCTGGGGAGCTAGAAAGGGGCCAGTAAGTCTGATGGTGGAAGGATCCTCCCCTCCACATACACATTCCCATTGCCCTCCCCCGCCCATTGCCGCCACCCGTGCCAAAGACTTTGCAGAGAATAGCAGTACAGGTGGGGAGGCCTTCAGCTTTTTCCTCTGGGAAGTGTGCAACGTGAATCTCCTCATTGAAATGGATAACATCTTCAATGAAATCTACATAGCTCACCAAGGCTTCTGAGGAGATATTTTAGAGGAGCTCATGAGATCTGCATTGAAGGGACTCTGGACCAGACCCTGGAGAGACTGACAGAGGAGTCAGAAAAGAGGGTGACCGAAATCACAGTGTTATGTGGGAGATGTTATTGCTATTTTATCAGTGAGGGTCCTGGGAGTCAGAGAAATTAAGTGACTTGCTCAAGGTTATATGTGGAGCTGAGTCTGATATTTTTTACCACATGGCAACTCATCACATGTCCCCTGTGGTTTAAATTTTCCGTCTAGGATTCACATTTCTATTTTCCTCAACTCTTCCCCATGACATACGTTCCAAATCTCTCCCCATCCTTACCCTCTCTGCATACTTTCCAGTAGTGAAGCTGTCTAGTTGAATTAATACAGGAATGCATGTTATACTTTATTATTAATTTAACCCAAGATCTTTTTCAACAAGTTTTGGGATTTTTTTGCATAAATTAAAACAAGTTCTTCCCATCCCTATTTATACACAACTGATATTTTATAACACTTGTTGTATTTTTCTGATTCCTAAAGTAATGTATATTTATTATAGACAAAATTTAAAATTATGAAAACATATAAAGAAAAATAAATATTTTCTTTAGCTTCAATAATTATGGCTAATAATTGTTAACGTTTGGGGACATATTCTTTCAGTCTTTCGTATGCCTGTCTACGCAAATTTTATAGTTTCTAGTCTGAAACTAAGTGACAGACCAAGCATTTATCATGTTTAAGTTTTATTTGAGGATTTAAGCTTCTCACTACAATTTATCAAAATACGTTTGAATTCTCTTGCTTTCATCTATTTGATTAGCTACATGTAGCAGAAATCTACAGCACTATCCCTTCAGCACCTGTTTCATAGGTCTTGTCATTGTGTGATGGCCTCACCTCTCAGTTCTCACCTGCCTTGACATAATCAAGCACAGTTGCCTGCTTGAGACATTCCCAGCTGCTCTCTTGATCATTCCCTTCCTGGTCCTTATTTGACTTCATTGGCCAAAACTTCTCAGTCTCCTTTGCCTTCTTTTGGATATTTTCAAATGCCTCCAAGTTCAATTTCTCGTCTCCTCTGGGTTATCTCAGTTTTCTTTTCTAGGTAAGCTTGCCAAATCCCATGGCTTGAAAGGCCATCTATGCACAAATTAATCCCACATTTGTATTCTAGCTTCATTCCATCTTGAGCCCTCTCATAATCCCATACGCCTACTGCCTCCTCTACATCTCCTGGATGACTAAGGACATTTCAAAGTAACATGTCCAAAAGCACACTCTTGATATTTCCCCCCAAATCTGCTCCTTCCAGATTCTTCCTCATTTTAGGAAAAGTTCACTTCATACTACCATTCTCTCTGGGACAAGTTTTGGGGTCACCTTTCTTCTCTTTCTCTCACACCCTACATGTAATAGATTACTGAAGGCACAGTAAGACTCCGACCACTAGTCGGAGTAAAGACAGTAAAGTAACTGTCTTTACTATCAGGGTCCAAAACACCATTATATATCACATGGATTATTGTAACAACCTTCTAGTACTCTTTTGCTTTCATGTTGCCACCAGTGGTCATTTTCCACACAGCAGCCCGAGCGAGACTTCTAAAACCAGGAAGTCCATGCTACTCTTCTGCTCCAAACCTTGCAATGGCTCCCACCCACCCTCAGTAATAATCCACATTCTTTACCCGGCTCCCCCTGAGCTCATGACCTGGGTCCAAAAACCCCTCTTACATCATTTCACCCTGACTCCTCCTATTCCAATCACACTGGCCTTGTTCTTCTTGAATCCAAGCATTTTCCTGCCTTAGTGCTTTTCACTTCCTGTTCCCTCTGCCTAGAACAACCTTCCAGGTATCTTCACTTCTCAGGTGTCTGCTCAAATGTCACCTCACCAGAGGGACCTTCCCTAACCACCTCTATAAAAAAGTATTTCCTTTCTTTTACAGGCCACTCTATCCACTTACCACACATTTTTTTCTATATTACACTTGTCACCATCTTAGTATACTATTTAAATTATTTCTTTATTGACCTTTTCCATCTCCCTCCTGTAAATATGTGCTCTGTGAGAGCAGAGACTTCAGCTTTTTTTTTTCTTTTTTTTTCACTCCTTTACTTTTAGTGCCTAGAACAGTGCTTGGCATATGCTAAGAACTCAACTCATGTGTGTTGAATGAATGAACCAATAAATCGATGAATTCATCTCTTGACCACAATGGTTTGGTCTTGAGAAGGCATCAGGTACAAACAAAATAACATTCCCTTCCTAGGGATTAAGAGAGTTGTGCATGGTTTGTAAGGTAACAGACTCAAGTGCTAACAGGAGCCATGTTTGTCTCCGTCATGTGGATTCTGGAAACAGGAAGCTGCTCTTCAAATGCCCTCAGGGCATTCGCTTCTCCTGAGGCCAGAGCCCTTCTTGATAGCTCTTCGAGCAGCAGGAAACAATCACGCCATATATAATATAAAATTGAAGATATAGTGCTTACTAAACATCAGGTACTAATTTATGGATGAGGAAACTGAGGCACAGAGAAGTGCCTTGCCCAACATAGAGAGCTGGGATTCAAACCAGAGTCTGCACTGATAACCACTGTACTTTACAGCCTTTCCAGAAGTCTTGGCTCTTACATGTCTGAGGCTCTGCTATATGCTTAGTGCCTTTGTACTAATTAATCCAATTAATCCGATATTCTTCGTAGCTTTAGGTTGATAGCAAATCTGATAAGCATAACTTCATTTAAGACATTATGAACACAGTTAAGTGGGATTTAAGGTCAGAGTCACAAAAAAACTGATTCTCACATTTCTCTGTCGTCCCCAAGTTTATCATGGAAAATATTCATCAAACGCTTTGTTGAAATCGAAGCATTGTCATTATCGTATTCTCCTGATGCACAAATCTAATAATCCTAACAAGAAAGAAAAGTTCATTTGACCTGACTTGTTCTTTAGGAAACTACCTGAGAAATTTTTCTAGACGGACTTCCGACTCCATAGTGTTCAATGGTGCCCACTTGCTTCCTCTCCTGAAAGTAGGAATATTGACTTGTTTTCTGGCACCTCTCCCATTGCTGCTGGTTTCTCAGAGCAATCTGTAAGATCACATCTTCAATTTACCTTAGTAATTTGGGATAGAAAGATTCTGAGCTCACAGAAGGCGGTAAGGTAGATTATCTCTAATTCCTGGCCTGCTTGAAGTCAGCTGGTTATTTTCTGGAGGCTGGGGGGACAATATAAGGCCAAAGGAAAGTTCAGTTGCTGTCTCTGTCATCTGCGAACTTTACGCCATCTTCTCTGTATTGTAGGCCAATACCTTCCCTGTTTTTCTTGAGCTTTAAAGAATTTGTTCTTGCCTTTAGTTTGTTTTGTGAGCCTCAGTTCAGCCTGGGTTTTAGACCTCCTCATAAAATTCCCTCAAGTTGAGCCACTTTGCTTTAAACATCAATCCTTCTTTTTGTTTTTATCTTTTGTACATAACTTTTTATAAAAAGTTGAGCTCCTCAGAGAGCTGACTATATAATTACACACTGATGAGCTTGTCAGATAAAATACAGGATGTCCAGTTACATTTGAATTTCAGATGAATAGCAAATAATTTGAAGTGTGTACATTCGTGCATATGTAGTAGTACATACATTTGGGACACACTTATACTAAAAAAATTCAGTGTTTCCCTGAAGTTCAGATTTCACTGAGTATTCTGTAATTTATTGGCTAAATCTGGCAAACCTGCATATTGATTATTTTTTGTTTGGTTTGCTTTGGTTTTTAGTAGTTTCACCTTTTCTTTTTCACCTGGAGTGCAACAATAGAATCAAAAGTTCAGCTTCAGAAAATTCCTATTCCTCATGAGTCAGGTTTACATTTTGCTTTATAGTGTTTAAGGTACCTTACTGTATTATTCTATGTCAGCTGCCATAACAAAACATCCCAGGCTCGTTGGCTTAACGGCATTTATTTTCTCGTAGCTCTGGAAGGTAGAAGTCCATGATCAAGGTGTCGGCTGGTACATTTATCCACTGCCTCCCACCTTCATTGCTTAAAGGTGGCCCTCAGGGCATTCACTTCTCCTGAGGCCAGAGCCCTTCTTGATAGCACTGTTTCCCTACTTAGGGTGCCCTTCTGATGCTTGAGGTAGAAAGCGTGCCGGAAACTGCCTCCTTGTGCTGAAATAAAAGTAGAATTGGAACAACAGGGTATGGGGTAGGGGAATCAACACCCTCGACTGCAAGTAGGCGTATTATTTTTTTCTTTTTCTGGAAAAGGAAGACATTTATTTATATGTCAGTATCTACACCAGGCTCTGGGTTACAGGAATGAGTGGCCAACACGGTCCTTTCCTCACGGAACTCACTCTCAACAGTTTGGAGGGGTTGAATAATTAATCTGAGGTCACACAAGTAATAAGTAATAGAGCTGAAATTCAAGCCCAGGTCAATGTGTTCCGTTTCACCATGCAACGTCTCTTCTCTTAGCTTTTTTTTTTTTTTAAGATTTTATTTATTTGACAGAGAGAGCACAAGCAGAGGGAGAGAGAGGAAGAAGCAGGCTCCCCGCTGAGCAAGGAGCTCGATGTGGGACTCGATCCCAGGACCCTGGGATCATGACCCGGGCCGAAGGCAGCCGCTTAACCAACTGAGCCCCCCAGGTGCCCCTATTCTCTTAGCTTTTATCTATGATTAGATTTTGGAGTTATAAAGGACACTAGAGGTCACCACATCAGCTATTTGACTTTTAAGTTAGAAATTGAAGCCAAGAGATTTTATGTGCCTGTAACAAGATCACACAACAAATGTGAGGCACAACTTGGACTAGAACTCAGATTTCTTGACCTCCATTCTAGTATCATGGTCATGTATAATCTTTTACAATGCCCCCTAGAACCTCTTCCTATAATTTCCACTATTCAACAGATTTACTGAGATTAAATTGATTATAGTAAACTACACATATCTAAAGTATACAAATGGGGAACCTGGGTGGCTCAGTTGGTTGGGCATCTGCCTTCAGCTCAGGTCATGCTCTAGGTCCTGGGATCCAGCCCCACGTCTGGCTTCCAGTTCGGTGGGGAGTCTGCTTCTCTCTCTCTCTCTCCCTCTGCCCTTCCCCACTGCTCATTCTCTCTCTCTCAAATAAATAAATAATCTTTTTAAAAAAGTATACAAATTGAAATGTTTTAATACCCTTATACACACATAATCAAGATAATGAGCAACAATCAAGATAATGAACATATTCATATGCCCCCCCCCAATTTCCTCCTTCCCTCACATACCTCTTTACCCACCTTCAATCTCCAACAACCAGTGATCTGCTTTCTATCACTATAGATTCCTTTTTATTTTCTAGAATTATAAATAAATGGAATCATGCAGTGTACGTTAATATTGCCTGGCTTCTTATAGTCAGTATACTTATTTTGAGATTCATTAATGTTGTATGTATCAATAGGCCATTCATTTTTATTCCTGAGTAGTGGAATATACTCATACATATGTGGATAAACCACAGTTTTGTCTTTTTTATCCATTCATTGGTTGATAGACAACAGTTATTTCCAGTTGTTTCGTATTACAAAAGTTGCTATGAACATTAAAATACATACCAACATAATACCCACAAATGGAACACCTGGGTCATATGGAAGGTGTAAGTTTAACTTTGTAAGATGCTGCCAAACTGTTTCCCAAAGTGGTTATGCTATTCCCAACAGCAGTGTGAGAGTTCCAGTTTTTTTACACAACCTCATCAACACTTAGTATGGTCATTCTTTTTAATTTTAGCTATTTTAATATATGTGAAGTGATCTCATTTTGATTTTAATGTACAGTTCTCTAATAATTAATGATGTTGAAATTTTTTCTTTTTTTATTCCTTTTGCGTATCTTTTTTGTTGAATAATCTATTCAAATTTTTTGCCCATTTTTTAAAATTGAGAAGCAATAAATGCGTAACTGGTACAATCATTTTGCTATTTGTTTTTAGTCATTCCATCCCATCTGTGTTCATTTTTACTCTTTTTGTGTCTTCATATGTAACAATCAATTTTTAAATTCCATTTATCTCCTCTATTGGCTTATTAGTTACAACTCTTATTTAATTACTTTAGTTATTGCTTTAGGGTTTATCATATATATCATCTTCCTTTATGTGATATTCTACCACTTTGTGCATTTTATAAGAACCCAACAACAACATATTTCTATTTCTCACCTTCTGACACTTATGCTACTGATGTTATACATTTTACTCTTTAAAAAAGATTTTATTTATTTTAGAGTGATAGAGAGAGAGCAGGGGGAGGGGCAAAGGGAGAAGGAGAGAGAAAGAATCCCAAACAGACTTCCCACTGAGCACAGAGCCTAATGAGGAGCTTGATCCCATGCCCCTGAAATCATGACTTGAGCTGAAATCAAGAGTTGGATGTGTCACCAACTGAGCCACCCAGGCGCCGCTATACATTTTACTTTTATATATACTGTAAAACCTCATGTTCAATAATCTTCTAAAGAGATTCAAATAGTAAGAAAAAATGTCGTATGTTTACCATGTAGTTATTATTTCCAGTGTTCTTCATTCCATTTGTTTAGATTCATATTTCCATACAACATTTTCCTTCTGCTAAAAGGCTTCTTTCAATATTTCTTATAATGTGGGTGTGCTGGTGATACATTCTTACAGTGTTTGTATTTCTGGAACTCATTATTTCACCTTTGCTTTTGGGACATATTTTTGCCTGGTATAGAATCATAGGTTGACAGTTTTTTCGTTCAGTACATTAAAGGTGTTGTTCTAGTATGAAGCACATACGACATTCTCATTTGTGTTATTTCTAATGTGAAACCTGTTTTTACCCGTATTTGTTTGTCTGTATGACTTTCTCTTTATTATCAGTTCTGAGCAATTTGATTATGATGTCCCTTCATGGGTTTTATTTGATGTCTCTTGTGCTGGCATTCATTGAGATTCCTGATCTGTGTGCTTATGGGTTTCATGAAGTTTGAACACTTTCAGCAGGTATATCTTCAAATATTTTTCTGCAGTCCACACTGTCTCCTCTCCTCTGGAGACTCCGATGACATGGAGTGAATGTGAGACCACCTGAAGCCTTCCCACAATTCACACATGCTCTGTTCATTTTTAAAAATGTTCTGTCTCTCTGTTTTTATTACTGCCTTTAAATTCACTAATCATTTCTTCTCTGTCATCTGCCATGAATCCCACCCACTTTAGTTTTTAATCTCATACTTTATAACATTCATCTTTTGAAGATTGAGCTGGGTCTTTTATATATCTTTCATGTCTCTACTTAACTTTTTGATCACACAGAATACAAATGTAATAACTATTTATGATTTCCATCTGCTAGTTTTAATATCTGTGTCAGTTCTGAGTCCATTTTGATTGACTAATTGATTTCCTCACTTTGGATTGTATTTTCTTGCTTCTTTGCATGACTGGTAATTTTTCACTTGATTCCAGACACTGTGGATTTTGTTCTGTTGGGTGCTAGATACTTTTGTATCCCTAAAATATTCTTTTTTTAAAAAAAGATTTTATTTATTTATTTGAGAGATAGAGAGAGAGAATGAGAGAGAGAGCACGAGATGGGGAAGGGTCAGAGGGAGAAGCAAACTCCCTGCTGAGCAGGGCGCCTGATGTGGGACTCATTCCTGGGACTCCAGGATCATGACCTGAGCCGAAGGCAGTTGCTTAACCAACTGAGCCACCCAGGCGCCCCTCCCTAAAATATTCTTGAGCTTTGTTCTGGAAGGCAGCTAAATTGCTTATAGTTTGATTCTGTCAGTTCTTGCTCTTGAGATTTGTTAGGTGGGTCTGAAGCAGTGCACAATCTAGGACTAATGATTATTCCTCACTACTGAGGCAAGACCCTTGTGTACTCAACCCAATATCTTGTAGATCTTGAGCTTTTCCAGTCTGGCCAGTGGGAACAAACTCTATTCCTAGCCCCATGTGCACTGGGCACTGATTCCTTTAATCCAATAGCTCTTAGTTAGAGTAATTTTGCCTTGCAAGGGGCATTTGGCAATGTTTAGGGACATTTTTTGGTTGTCACAACTGGAGGTAGGATGGGAGGGGAGAGCTACCAGCATCTAGTGAGTGGAGGCCAGAGATGCTGACATCCTGCCCTACAGAGGACAGCCCCCATAATAAAGAACTATGCAGCCAAAAATGTGTATAGTGCTGGGATTGAGAAACCACACTCTCACCCTTTCAGGTGATTCTTTGCCCAGTTTCCTGGAGTTCCTTCATGTGCCTGTGTTGCTCAGTACACAGCTGCATCCTTGAGGGGCACCCGCTGTAGATCTCAGGAGCTCTCCTCTGTGTAGCTCTCTCCTCCCTGTTACTCTTGTAAACTATAACTACCTTGTTTTCCCTGGATCTCAGGTCTGCCTCCTCAATGTAGGTAGTTTGCTCAATTGGCCTGGGTTCACTCCCCCTGCACCATGGCTGGAAAACTCATTCAGGACAGTCAGGTGGGGAGACATTACGTTCACCTCATTTGTTGCCCATTTGTCAGGACTACTGTCCTTCATGGCCTGATGTCCAGTGTCTCACAAATTATCATTTCATATATTGTGTTCATCTTTTGGTTGTTTCTGGTGGGAAAATGAATCTGGTGCATATTACTCCATCTTGGCTATCAGCTCAAGTCCCATGATCTCTTTTAAAATGTATTTCATCTTGAGCACCTGGATGGCTCAGTCGGTTGTGTCTGCCTTCGGCCCAGGTCATGATCCCAGGGTCCTGGGATCGAGTCCTGCATCAGGGTCCCTGCTTCTCCCTCTGCCTCTACCCCTCCTCCCTACCCTCTCTCTCACAAAAATAAATAAAAATTTTTAAAAATATTTAAAAAGAATGTACTTCATCTTGCCTTGCCTTACCTGTTGGCCTGCCAGTGTGCTGCAGAGGGCTGGTAACTATGAAAGTACGTAGCACTTTGCAAATATGTGTGCCCGGGTTTCTGTGCATGCACAATATACAGACACACAGCGCCTGCTACCATCAGCTGCACCTCGCTCACCTTCTTCCGCACTCTTCTTTCTGCTTCTGGGAATCTTTTATGGGTCTTGAATTTTTTAAGTAGTTTACCCAACAAGTACTTTAAAATTTCAAAAAATAAAATGCCCTTGGCCTGAGAATTCATATGCCAATTGTAAGTTTTATTTGATGGTAAATGGCTGAAATAGACGCCCTGGAGAGAACTGGTCCTTTTGGCAGCACTGGCCTTAGGCAAAATTGTAAGTAGGTGAAGTATACCTTCAGGGAGCTCCTAGATTCTGCCTCCTATCCTCCCTCTATTCCAGAGCCCTTGAGTTCTCTCCCCTAATGCTAAAGCAAGGGCTGCTTTCATTTTTTTTTTTTTAACATTTAGTTGTCAGTGACTGATAACTTAAGTTTTTACTCTTCTTCAAATATTTGCATTTTCACAGAGAGCAAAACATTAAGGCAGGTAGAGAAAATTGGTTTTAACTGCTTTGATTGGAAGAGGCTCCTTGTAGCTATATTGAGAAAATGACTCAGCAGAATAGAACAGTGATTGATTAGTGATGTCTGCACATACAAACACAGGAAGTGAGAAATTTGCCATCCCTGCTCTAATCTAGAAGTGTTCATTCTATTGGAAAATTTCCAAGCACTAGAAATCAAGTGTAAAAAAGACTTCTGGGGACAATTGAAACTCATTAATGACCTTGCAATTAGCCAAAATAGGGCTGTTGTATGGCATTGCATAAAAAGTTGAGAGTGCTTTTTCTAAGTGTAACAAGAATCTGGTGAAATATCATAAATAGAATATAATGCCATCGAGGTCTTTTATACTAATCCTTTAGTGTGTGTGTGACCTTAGAGAGTATTCCTTTTTGTTCCCGCTTTACCCTTTAACTGTCTTCTTTAGGGCTCATATAGTAACCCATGCGAAGTAAGCATTTCCAGAACCACTAAAGTATTTCTTCCATACATTACTGTCTTAATGAACTGAAAAATCCTCCAAAGCCCCAAATGTTTCACTTATTTATTTCCAAGCTATTTGATGCCCATGTAAAATAACAAGCACCTTCTAAATTAGAAAGTAATTCATTTATTTCTGTTTACTTTCCCTAATATGAAAAAATGAAGTACGTATTGTCTTCTACGGTATAGAATCACAGAAAGGATAAATATTCTGGGCTGATCTTTAAAACAGTTTCTTATCAAGGTCAAGCTTGGAAAGGAAATGAACAGAGTGCTTAGAACATACCAGGCACCGTGCTAGCATTTTCACATATGATGTCTCATTAATCCTTACTAAGACTGCTCGAGGGGATAACAGTATCATCCTTGTCACTACACATCATTGGAACGTGTCAAGGTTCCACCAGTATAGGTGTGAATGAGACCATGGTGATGGTAATGCATACAGGTTGCTGGTTCAGAGGCTCTACCTACATTACTGAAGTCCTTGGTGCTCCCCTTACACCTGCCCTTGGGGCTCAGGAGGCATCTCTCCATGTTTATGATTAGTTCCCTTGTATGCTCCTGCTTCAGCATCCCAAAAGGGACTCTCTGCCAGCCAGCCACCAGGGAAAGTCCCCTTGCCAAGCTCTGCTGCCAGGGCCCTTCTTGGGAACTTGGTTTCTAGAGCTCTAGTGCTGTTCCTGGTGCTCTAAGTTTACATACCTCCATCCTGCTAAATGGTATCAGGTCTCCTGTAGTCTTCTACTCTGTTAAAGACCCGTTACACTCTTGCAGAAATGGAAGGGTATTTTTCTCCTTAACTTGCAATTGGTATTTGCTGCTTCCGGCTCTGAACTCCACTGCTTGTTCTCCAAGTTTAAGAAAAATAATCCCTTTTGAAAACAACTTCCTCAGCTTCTGCCCATGGCTTTTCTCACCTTGTGTTGACTGAGGACAATAATTCATTCCTTTTTCCGTTCTTCCAATATCGTGTTGGTAGGCATGAAACTTCTTCCTTACAGGTGTCCTTTCCCTCATGCAAATTAACCCATGCAAACAAAGTTCTGGGAAGGAGGGGTCCTGTCCCCCAACTCAGTATCATGGCCCTCCTGATGCTGAATCCCAGTTCTGGCTTGGCTACCATGCCTGGATAGTGGTGGTCACGGAAACTGACAGTCAGAGGTCAGACCGCTGACCTGAACTCAAACCATTAGTACGCGATGTCCTGCAGTTCAACCTCAAGACATCTCCCACGATGACCCCATGCCGCATCACTGTGGGGCGCTGCCTTTCATCTCCAAGCATAGCATGGCTGTTGAGATTCCTTTCCCACCTTTCTCAGATGTATTCACACAACCCCAAATTTTAAGTGGCCGAGTATGAGGTTGAGGTCCATGTTGCTCTCTCCTTAACCCCTGTCACTGCATATAATTCAAAGTGCCCAGTATTAGGCTTCATGGCATTTTATGCAGTTTGTACCACAATAAGGTCTGATCTGCTATGAGTGAAAGATGAAAAGTAGCCTCCATCCGGGCTGCGCAGTTTCTCTCTTAGAGGTTGCCACCTTTCTATTATTTAACTATGTTGCCTCATGTGAATACGGCAGCTGGGGTAGCGCCATCGTTTCTCAATGAGAGACCACATGATTGTCAGGTTTCTAAAAACTCTGTAAACTGCAAACAAGGTGTGCTATCGTGAGCCTCCTCTCTGCAAAACATATGCCCATACAGTGATGACCGTCCACATCCATGGAGCTCCTTTGCTCCCGTGACATAGATTTCTTCTCACACAGAACCCGAGTGAGTCTGGGCACTGGCGCGTGCACGTGGGCAGGAGCAGCCGGAGAGCGGGATTTCCGCATTTAACAGCGAGAAGGAAAAAGGGGGAATGTCTTGTATCCCCAAATAAAAAATTTCTAACTCAAAGCAGTTGGAAAAAATCCACACGTACATTATATAATTTTTAAAAGCTGTATAGTGTATCTGTCAGGAATTCAATAACTTTTAAGATATCTTGATGGAACTATATGAATATACTCTTCAAGGTAGTAATTAATTCCCTAGGGAGAGCCCTCGTTTAAAAAAAAAAAAAAATCATGTTACCAGAGAGGAAAGAAAATACTAAAAAGCTAGGAAATTGCCCCATAAGGTAGCTGACAGTTAAGTCTTTTGGAAGCCCATAGAGGAAACGGAGGGCTTTAAGTGTAGGTCATTGATGAAAAATTGGCTCTTCTATAAAGTTGGATAGCCATGTATTACTCACATGAAGTTCTACTGAAACATGTCCCAGGGGGTTATCATATGGTGCCTGTGGCGGCAAAGAGTTTCATGTCACCCACAGAGAAACAGTGTTGTCCAAACAGGAGCCCCAAATGGCTATGGAGGTTGTAGAACGTTAACAGGAATGTGGAAGTAAAAGTAAATCTCTGAGACCATCAGTCAATCCTCTTTTCTCTCCTCCTCTCCACCTTCTCATACTCTTCTTACATGTGGCTGATAAAATATGGGAAACTCTGAGGCTCCCACTGATCTGCTTAGAAAGATGTGCTACAAGTGTGGTTCTCAGGGGGGCAGTTTGTAGGAGACGAAGAAACACCCTTCTTTGCGCAGATGATATTCCTGTGCTTGGCAAATCAGAGTAGGAGAGACATAGATATTTCCGTTGTGGTTTCACTTTGCACAGAGATTTGTTTAAAAACAAATATTGTCTTGGTTCCTAAAAAGAGTAAATGGCTCTGTCATTTTGATGTCGGTGACTCCTTTCTTTGGCTCTACCAAGCACTGTTGGAACAGGACCAGTCACTTTCCACTTCCCATTCTTCCTACTTTAGAAGTTTGGAACTTCCCCAGTCTCACTGATACCAGCAGTTCTGCCTTCTCTGGTCCTTTTATTTATTTATTTTTTTTTAAAGATTTTTATTTATTCATTTGCGAGAGAGACGGAGAGAGAACAAGCAGAGGGAGAGGGAGAAGCAGGCTCCCTGCTGAGCAAGGAGCCCGATGCGGGACTCGATCCCAGGACCCTGGGATCATGACCTGAGCCGAAGGCAGACGCTTAACCATCTGAGCCACCCAGGCACCCCCCTTCTCTGGTCCTTTTAGTTGAAGTCATAGCTCTGTGAAAGCTTCAGGATTTATAACAAGAGCTCAGATAGAGATGCTGGTTGTGTGAAAGATTAAGGATTTGCCTTGCTCCTTAAAAGGATAGAAGGAAGTGTGAATAGGTGAATGCGTAGCTAAATTTGTACCGCAGAGCTAGGAGAGCTTCCCAATTTTTGTTTATCCCATGAGGATTTCTTAAATTTTTGTCTTCCCTTTTATGTCTTGGTTTCTGCTTTTATCTTGAAGTGACTAACCGGGTTTATTGCCCCTTTGTTTTTTTTTTTTTATCATAAGTCATTTCAGATCCATTAGTGGGAGAGTGTGCAAATACTTGACAGTATAAACTAATTAATTTAGAGACGTGGAAAGTAGGGGGGCGCCTGGGAGGCGCAGTTAGTTAAGCGTCTGCTTTCAGCTCAGGTGATGATCTCAGGGTCCTGGGATTGAGCCCTGCCTTGGGTTCCCTGCTCAGCCGGGAACCTGCTTCTCCCTCTCCCTCTGCAGCTCCCCCGGCTTGTGTTCTCTCTCTCTCTCACACACACACACTCTCTCTCTCTCAAATAAATAAATAAAATCTTAAAAAAAAAAAAGAAAAAGAAACGTGGAAAGTAGAAGGGAAGTGGAGAGAGCTTAGATCTCACCCCAGGGCTCCCCTCTTCACCCTGTATGGTTGCTGTTATTTATATCTCGAGTCTGAGCTACTCAACAGGTTCCTCGTACCTGGCCTGCCCCAGCCTCCTGTTTGCCCCTTCCAATTCTTATTCTGTGGGCTGTGTTCTCAGTACATCAATTCACTGAAAATGCCATAATCAAAGAAGATACATTTTATTCCAAATCATGATGCCTCTAATTCAATGGTTTAAACTAAAGAAAATATATTGTCTCTTAGAACAAGAGGTCCAGAAAGGGGCAGCATGATCAGAAACTCAAAAAATTCACCAATGGTATAGATCCTTATCTCTGATAAAGTCTTCCGTCTGATATTCTCAGCTTTGGTGTCACCCTATGACTGGTTTTCCTCCCTGTCACAAAATGACTGCAAAAGCCTGGAGGCAAGAAGATACTGTGGACCAATATCTTCTGGTGTCTTCTTAAGAGTAAAGCAAGATCTCCTGGGGGCATCCAGCAGGTCTTACCTCCCAACTCCTAGGGGAGACTTGGATCACAGCGCACCCTCAAACTGGCGATGCAAATGAGATTGTCTTTAGACCACTGGACTGCACATAATTTATCCCTGATCTGGTGATTGGCTCACCAGCCCTGCAAGATGGCAGCTGAACAACACCAGGCTTCAGTTAACAAAGATGATGTCAGTAATGGATAGAGAAAAGGCAATGAACTATGTCTGCTACACATGCACTTTGTAAGAGAAATCAAACCAAACAAAATCAAAAGTCAAATTCTCCCATCTATCAGTTGTGGTTCCTCTCCCCAAAGGTAGCTACATTAGCAGTTTTTTGTGTATATATCCTTCCATTAAAAAAATCTTTTTTTTTTTTTTTTTAAAGATTTTATTTATTTGAGAGAGAGAATGAGATACAGAGAGCATGAGAGGGGGGAGGGTCAGAGGGAGAAGCAGACGCCCTGCTGAGCAGGGAGCCCGATGTGGGACTCGATCCTGGGACTCCAGGATCATGACCTGAGCCGAAGGCAGTCGCTTAACCAACTGAGCCACCCAGGCGCCCCACATTAAAAAAATCTTAATTTATAATCCCCATACATATGTAGCTGCCATTAAGTATGTATATAAATGAAATCATACACACAGACTTAAATATCTCTAAGAACTTCCATATAGTCCAACAGGATCTGCAATATATTATTCGTATGTCATAATATTTCATTATATAATTGAATTGTGACTTATGTAGCCAGCCCCCTACTAATGGACATGTAGATTATTTCTAGATTTTGCTTTTGAAACTTTTAATATTAGAGATGATGCTTTATTGAACTTTGTTGTACAATTAACTGGTTATGTTTTCAGGATATATTCATAGTGCAAATTTCTTATGATAGAACTACTTGGTCATTTAAATTTTTGATATGTATTTCTAAATTGGTCTTCAAAAAGGAGGCATCAATTTACATTCACTCCAATAGTATAAGAGGGTGTTTATTTGCTATATCTTCACCAGCCCAGCACAATATCTCAGTGTTTAATTTTTCTCCATATAGTAGACGAAAATGGTATCTCACTATAGTTGTGTTTGATGTAAATTTCAAATCTGCTCATGTCCCTCCACTGGGCAGAACGCTTTGATAATTTTCCTTTGCTCCTAGCATCCAGGTTTGCTGTTTTTCCATGTGTGGCTGCACGATTTGGCCACTGCTTCATCACTCCATTTTCATCCTATGCGACTTTTCCAGCAGTTCTCTACATTCTGGACCCACTGACCTCCTCTATTTAAATAGGATACGGTGATCCTTTTACCTTGGGGGTCCTTGCTCATGGTATTCTCTATGATTGAAACACTAACCTCATCCCCCCGCCCCCCCCCCACCTATTCTGTCTTAGCCTACCTAACTTCGACCTGTTCTTCATACTTCACCTTAAATGCCACTTGTTTAGGGAGACTTCTCTGGACTCCTAGTCTATTTGGGTTCTCCTTTTTATATGCTGTCATGGTATTTAATAATGCATAGTCCTTGCACCAAAAGAATACATAGTGTAAAATTTGTACAGTTATTTTTTTAAATATCTGTCTCTGCTGCTAGGACCATAACCTCTCTGAGGCCACCTCTGTGTGTTGGACTCTCTGTGCTCAGCACAGTACCATGCACACACACATTCCTGAAACCTGAACCGCCAAGCGAGAGCAGTGGGTACAGCAAAGATTGAGGGAAACTGAAAAATCTGGGAAAAAATTGCTGAAATCTGTATGCGAGTGCTGCAAAATTTTTCCATCAAAAACTATTCTTGAACCTTTACTGTGAGCCTGAAACTTCACTGGGTGCATCTGAGCCCACATAGTGGTGATGGGTGCAGAATCGTCCAGGCACAAAGGACTATACATTCTTATAAAGTAGATGTTGTCTGTAGTCTTCCAACAAGGGGTGAAAGAGGGAATCGTATTACTACATGATTCAAATTAACTCCCAGAGGATCATCTCCATTCCGTAAGAAGAGACAGAAACTTCATATTGCCCTACTTGGGGTTCTCACCTCTTTCCAGAGTTTGCTGAGCTCCAAGGGGCTTATGTGATTGGGCTCATGTGATGCTTGAGAGATCCATCTGTCCCCTTCATTGTCTGATTATGGGCCATTGGGCCACAGTGCTCACCATGTCATATCTTCATTACTGCTGGTAGCTCTCCTTGCAACAGGAAGCTTCCGCCATGGATTTTTGCTTAATCGGAGAGCACAAGAATCCCCACAGGGCTCTTTATAGCCCCAGCAACCTGGAGATGGTAGGCAGTGACTCCCTCTCTGGGGTCTTCCTGTGTCTGTAGGGAAGGGGGCTCTGGCAGGAAGGTGGGTGCAGAGTTTCTCACAGGGCCTCCACACTTGCTAAACCCTCTCCCTGACATTCCCTGAGCTCTCCTCTCTTCTGGTGCCCTCCAGCTTTCCTTTCTACCCCAGACTGAGGGAGTCCCTACCTAGACTCAAGGGAAAATACCTATTTCTCTGAATCAGAATCCTCTAAATTCCCTGAGTTTAGGCTTTGGAATAAAAAAAGAAGGAAAAAAAAAATCAGAAACTCACATTCTTCTTCCTGCTTTATACCCTCTCATACTCCTCCAGTGAGACCATGAACCCAGGCCAATAACCGGCTGGACGGCGGTGTGAGGGCAGACTGGGGAGGGAAAAGGGAAAACTTGGAGGAAAATGACATAAAAGAAAACACTGGATACTCTAGTCTTTCAAAAATAATACCCCTCTCCACATTTCCAGGAGGGGGCGGTTAATACACTAAATGCAACACAGACGTTGAACACTCTCAACGTCTGTGATGATGATGAGCACTCTCAAAGATCTTCAGGTTTAGTTAGTGAACAGCAACAACAAAAGCACATTTTATAGTAGACTGACAAAGGTAGAAGCCAGATTTATGGAAATTGAAGAACTTAGACTATTCTTTTTTGACTTTAAATCTCTCTTGTAATCTCTGTCTATTTTATTTGGTTTCAGTTCCATGAAAATGAGAAAAGCAGTACCAAGCAGTGTTTCTTTCCTTGTGTCTGCTCATTTTCTGTAGAGTCAAAAATAACAACATTCAAAAAATATTGAGACCAACAACAAGAACAACAACAAAAGGATGAAAACCCTGTGCAGGAAAGAGTACATATTATTCAGTATCATATAAAAATACATGTAGCTGTATCATATGACCTCACTGATATGAGGAATTCTTAATCTCAGGAAACAAACTGAGGGTTGCTGGAGTGGGGGTGGGGTGGGAGGGATGGGGTGACTGGGTGATAGACACTGGGGAGGGTATGTGCTCTGGTAAGCGCTGTGAATTGTGCAAGACTGTTGAATCTCAGATCTGTACCTCTGAAACAAATAATGCAATATATGTTAAGAAAAAAAAAAAGAAGAAGATAGCAGGAGGGGAAGAATGAAAGGGGGGAATCAGAGGGGTAGATGAACCATGAGAGATGATGGACTCTGAAAAACAAACTGAGGGTTCTAGAGGGGAGGGGGGTGGGAGGATGGGTTAGCCTGGTGATGGGTATTGAGGAGGGCACGTTCTGCATGGAGCACTGGGTGTTATGCACAAATAATGAATCATGGAACACTACATCTAAAACTAATGATGTAATGTATGGGGATTAACATAACAATAAAAAAATTAAAAAAAATACATGTAGCAATTTTTAAAATATAGTTAATTAACCTAGTGAATGTTGCAGTTCCTCTGCAGTCATTAAGATATGTCATGTAAATGAGCATTTAATAAGGTCTTTCTAAACACATCTTTCACTACACAGCCCATGAAATTTCTGAAATGTTTCGTTTCTCAAGTACACACCAAGTTTGTGTAGACCATTTTAATTTGCACTTAGTAAACATTTATTAAGCTTCTGCGTCATACTGTGCGTAATACTTTCACATGTTTATCTCATTTCATCTTCACAATAATCCAGTAAAGAAGGTATTAGTATTCCCACTTTGTAAGAGGAAACTCGGAGGATTAGGTATGTAAGCAATTTGCCCAAGTCACATAGCTAGGAAGCAGTGAACCACTCTTCAAAGTCAGGTTTTCTATCTCCAGTTTCATTGTAAAGTCATCCACACAGCTCATATAATATCAGTAATTTGGTCATTTCAGAAAGCAGGATTTTAGGTGAGTCTATAAAAAATTGGAAGTGGGAAAAGAGCAAGTGAAGATTGCTTCATAAAGAGCTTTGACAGTTCAAAGAGGAAGAGAATTTGAGAGTAGCTCCAGAGAACAGCAACCTGAGGAGACTTTTGTTAAATATGGTGGTTCTCAAACTAATGATGTAATGTATGGTGACTAACATAACATAATAAAATAACATTTAAAAAAAATGGTGGTTCTCAAACATTAGCACACCAGAATCACCCAGAAGTCTTGTTAAACAGGATGCCAGGACTCCACCCAGGAATATCTGAATGATAGGTTGGGGGTGGAGCTCAGTAATGTACATTTCTTTTTTTTTTTTTTTTTTTTTTTTAAGATTTTACTTATTTATTTGACAGACAGAGAGACAGCAAGAGAGGGAACACAAGCAGGGGGAGTGGGAGAGGGAGAAGCAGGCTTCCTGCGGAGCAGGGAGCCCGATGGGGGGCTCGATCCCAGGACCCTGGGATCATGACCTGAGGCAGACGCTTAACGACTGAGCCACCCAGGCGCCCCAGTATGTACATTTCTAACAAGTTTCCCGAAGATGTTAATGCTGCTCTTCTGGAGAACTCACTTTAAGAACCGCTGTTTTAAAAATGGAATATTTGCATGTCTGAAAGACAGAAGTGTGTGAGTAAATGTAGAGTTAAAGGACCACAGGGTTATCTGGACTGGGGACTTGCCTGAGAGAACAGAGGCTGTGGGAGAGGCCAGACAAACTTCTGTTGATGAAGTCAGCTTAGCAATGAGGAAAAAGGCCCGTTCATCTAGGAAAGAAGTGAAAGGAGAAGATGAACGTCAAACCGGAGAAAGGGTTGGAGCAGAGAGGAAATGTGGAAGCTCACCCACATTGTCTTATTTTGGTTTGGTTGGTTGTTTTTATCTGTGGATTTTAAGGAAGGTAAAATTGTTTCCCAAATTGGGTAGAACTCCTGCAGACAGTGGGGAGGGCTCAGAAATCACACAGTGGATGTGTGCTGGGAATCCACAGTGGTATTTAGATGACCATAGAACATCAGTGAAGGGCTGGTTGAAGTTTAAGGAATCCGGCTTTCCTCTGCAGGCCCAGTTCCCAGCCCATGAGAACAAGGTGCATTAATTATTCCATTTATTTTTATTTTTTAATTTTTTAAAAGATTTATTTATTTATTTTGGGGGGGGCAGAAGGAGAGAATCTCAAGCAGACTCCATGCTCAGCAAGGAGCCCAACACGGGGGGCTTGATCCCATGACCCATGAAATCATGACCTGAGCCCAAATCACGAGTCCGATGCTTAACCAACTGAGCCACCCAGGCACCCCTAATTATTCCATGTAAATTGCAATAGGGTTTGATGGTATGGTTCATTTTACATATCAATTGCATGGTTAGGGGATGGCTGATTAGCTGAGAAAAAATTATTTCTGAATGTGTGTGTAAAGGTGTTTCTGGAAGAGATTAGAATTTGACTCAGTAGACTGAGTAAAAAGACGCACCCTCACCAATGTGGGTAGGCATCATCCAATCCACTGTGGGCCCTGATGGAATAAAAAAGAGAAGGAAGTGAATCCCCTTTCTCTCTTCTACAGTTAGGGTGTCTACCTTTTCCTGCTCTCAGCTGTGAGAGCTTCTGATCTTCTGGCCTTGGACTTGGACTGAATTATATACCACAGGCTTTCCTGGTTCTACAGCTCCCATATGGCAGATCATGGTACTTCTTGGCCTCGGTAACTGCATGAGCCAATTCCTATAATAAACCTCCTCTTAATGTATATATGCCACTGGTTCTGTTTCTCTGGAGAATCTTGACTAATAACATAGAAATAAAATCTGCTGCCACTGATTTTAGCTATTCACTTGGCCATTTTCTTTTTTCGCTCATCCACTAAAAATGAGATCAGAGAACATCGCCTGCCAAAGAGATTAACTCATTTTAACCTATAGACCTGGGAACAAGAGCAGGTCTAAACAAGTGTTTGTTATCTTCACCCACATATGGGCATCTACACAGGCGAAGGCAAGGCTGACAGCCCGACCAGAGAGGTAGGCTGGGTTTGCAGGCGATCAGCAAAGTATGAGGTCAAACTCCACAGGGGGTAAAGTGAAGTTGGTTGAGCAGTCTCATCTCTATGATAGTGTACTTCTGGGACACCTCTGGAAATTTCCTGAAGCCCTTGGTCAACTGTAGTCTGGGCCTAGTAGAGAGATGTTTCTACATAGGTGCTTAATGATCATTTTTTGTATGTGATCATTCTACCAGTATTTGACGAATTACTCCATTTCAGGAAGATTAGTAAGTATGGAGGGAAAGTAGAAATAAGGTACATCTCTGCCTTGCAACAGCTCAGTGTCATGGAGGAGACGATATAAAATAGAAATATGTGTAAAAAAGCCCCATGCCAAGTGAAAGGAGGGAACAGTTGATTTGGAGGGGAAGCTTAAAGAAAGACTAGAAGTTCTACAGACAGGTAGAGGAGGAAGAACAGCCTGAGCCATGGCAAGGAATTAGAAGAATGTATGTTTTTTTTTTTTTTCCCCTTGGGAGGGTGGCAGTAGAAAAATCAACCTTCCCTGATTTTCTGTGATTCATCTAGAATAGCTCTTAGAGTCTTTCATGTTGTTTCGCTTACTAAACACAGCAATTCCGTGAATCCATCTTAAAGATGTGGAGAGTCTAAGATGTTCCAAATTTATAGGAAGTCAGAGGAGCCAAAGCCTTTACTAGCTTTTCTGGTAGAAAAAGCTAAGAAACCTAGGCAAGTTTTCTTACCTCTCTCTGCTTCTGTTTCTTTATCTGACAACTGAGAAAACAAAATTTGCCTCAGAGTGTTGTTGTGACATTAGCTGTTTTGTGAAGCGTCTAGTCCCTTCTCTGGCATCATGTTCCCGTTCAGGGAATCATAGTTATTCTTCTGTGTCTTCTTCTTCTCATATTATTATTAACTTGCCTAGGGTCATGCAATAACAGAGCTGTGATTTAGACCAAAGTTTCTTTAGATTCCAGAAGTCCTGCCTGTCCAAAGCCCATGCTTGTTCCTGCTCTGATCTTTAGCTATCTGTTAAGAGTAAAAGTGTGACACTTGGGATAAACCTCAGCTCCAGGTCTGAGGCAGCTGAATTCCTAAAAAGAGAAGGAGTTTTGCAATGTGACAGATCTAGACTTGAGTCTCCATCACATCACTTATAAGTAGTATGATTTTGAGCAAGTTGTTGAACCCCCCCAGGACTTTCCCTTTCTGCAAAATGGCATACAGCCCTGCAGAGCTGGGGTGAGGACACCTGAGGTCCTATCTATGCAGAATCTGGTCCAGCAAGTGATAGTCTTCTCTTGCCTTAGTCAGATTCATACAGAAACTTCTGCTCTGGCTTCTGCTGAACTCTCCCTACAAGGAGTGGACCATACCCTGAAAGAAGGTTCTAGTTCAGTCACAGCTGAAAAAAACATCAAACTATTAGGAGGGGGGTTACATTTTTGTTCCTGTAGAATTCTTTGTGTGTCTCTCTCAAGGTAACTGATGAAACAATGGAGAATATCCTTCATCCTTCCTTATCCCTACTGTCAATATTGTTCTAAGATTCAAAAAGCACTAGGGAAGAAGTTTCTAGGTAATTGACTTTAACTTCATATAAGCTGCATATGTACTGACCCCTAGGTAACAAGATACTGGATATGATTTCACACTTTTTATCCATTGGACGGTTAATGTGTGCCAATGTCATCAGTCCAATGAAAGCAGATGGGAAATGTAGCAAGTTTTTGCCCAATAAGAAGAAACGAGGGTTGGCTCAGTTGGAAGAGCATGCAACTCTTGATCTTGGGGTTGTGAGTTTAAGCCTCACGTTGGGTGTAGAGATTACTTAAATGAACAAATAAAAACTTAAGAAAAAAGAAGAAATGAGAACTCTTGATCATATCTTTCAGAACATGTCCACATGCTTCGAGGAAATGTCAAAATGGGCCATGTACCTCAGGGTTTGGAATCATTTGAAGTTCTTTAACATTTCTGCCTTTTCAAGAGAAAATTGCCATATAAATCACCTTATGTCCTTTGATAAGTCGTTATGTTCAAATACTAAACCTGATTCTTTGTTTTCTATTCTCAGATAAGAAATACCAAAATAAAAACATTAAAAAATATCCCTACCAATTGGAAATATTCATAATGACATGATGCAGGCTATGTTTCTTTTATTGAGAAAGACATTTCAAAAAATAAGACAAAAAATGCCATGCCAATCTCAGAAATATTGATCATTTATGGGGTAGATTATTCCTGGGCTCTGGTATGACCTATTGATTGAATGAGATACCTGTAACAAGCATACATTAGTTATATATACATATACACATATTTTTAAAGATTTTATTTATTTATTTGTCAGAGAGAGAGAGAGAGCACAAGCAGGGGGAGTGGCAGGCAGAGGGAGAAGCAGGCTTCCCGCTGAGCAGGGAGCCCGATGTGGGGCTCGATCCCAGGACCCTGTGACCATGACCTGAGCCGAAGGCAGATGCTTAACTGACTGAGCCACCCAGGCGTCCCAGTTACATCTTTAATTTAAAAAAATCAACATAAAAATCAAGGGGCTAAGATAATTTAAATCCCTTTAAGCAGTGAAAAGAAAAAAAAAAAAAACATGCTCATTCTTCTTGTGTTCTATGTCTTATGATACAAATGCTCCATATAATTTCCTGGATAATGTTTACCGGCATGTCTGCCTATATGCTAATTTCAATAAATTTCTAAAGACCAAGCCCAGAGCCAACGGAAGGCAAGCTGTAATGCTGGGTCTATACTGACAGCTCATCAGAACAGGCCAAGCTCCCTTTTCTGCTTGGATGTCATCATTCTGTGACTATGAAAGCATAAAACTGGAGACTTTCAGCAGGTCATTGTCGCTACAACTTGCTCAAACAGAAATAAAACAGCTTCCCGTGCTTATTGATCTTGGACTTTTTGCCATTTTTATGCTCTGTTGACCCGAAGCTCAGTAAGGATGTATTTTGTAAAAGGAGCTGAAAGTTTTCTTTCTCAGTAGATGAGACATTTCACATTTTGGCTGCATGCAAAAAACAACTTCATTTTTTTTTTCCTAAATGCATTCTCTCTGTGACTTTAAAAGAATAGTTGATCTTTAAGTAACACATGTGATATTAGTTTTTCCATTTTAAAATAATCACATTATTGCAGACATTTTAATAGCTGTAGAGGTTGCTATGTATTAACATGATTCATGGTCCTTGACAGCGCTGTGTCTGAAAATCCCCCAGGAATGCAAAATACAAAACTCCACACACGTTCAAATTTTACTGCCTGCAGCTAAAAGAAGGGAAAGAACTTAAAACTGTTGAAACCCTTCAACTTTAAAAGCATTAATAGATGGTCCCAGGGGATTAAATCTAAATCTTAATGTGTAAAAATCAAGTTAATAACCAGAGAGATTAATATGGCTGCATTTGATTATTGTGATAATGCAAACAATTAGTACTGCCAAAGTGAGATGTATTAGCCTCCTTCTTGCCCCTCACATCAGCAAGGCACTGGAAACAAATGGAAATAAAACATTTTACTCCAAGGTTTTCTATTGGGTTTTTTCTTTTTTTTCTTTCTGCCTTTGTCTTTCCTTCATTGTAGCTGACTCACTTTTGAAATTTTATTTCAGACCAGAATCATCAAATCTTTTCATTTTGAAACTACAATTTCTATAAAACTAATAGCAATCATCAGACATCATCGATTTCATAATGTCAGAAATGTATTCATGTATACTTCTTTAATATCAGTTACTTTCTAAATCTTCATGATAAAGGAAAACAGAAGGCTGTTGGGGGGGCGGAGTTTGAGGGGGAAATGGAAACAAAGAAAAGATAAAGGTAACATGGGAGGTATATACCATTTAGTTTTCAATTCTCAAGGCTTTTCAGGAGGCGACAACTGGCATCTTTGTAATTGTTTTACTTCATGTAGCAGTTTCTGGAGAAAGGGTGGCTTCTGGAGAAATCTGCCTGAGAGTACAGTATGTCTTCTCATTAGACAAGTTCCTACCTTTTCCTTAATCTTGTGCCAGGCAGAAAAATGGGCTTCGGGTTGGTGGGCAGTGGGAAAGAAATCACCATAAACAGAGGAGTTGGCTTAAAAGGAGTAAGTCTGGCTATGTGAATAAATGGATCAGATCTTGTGCCAACAATTAACTGATGCTAGGAAGACATCTGCCCTTCAAATGAAACTGACAGAAAAAAAAATAGTTTAAAAGCCGGCTATAAATCCACGTGAAGCCTCCCCAATAAATAGGCATTGCGGTAAACAGAAGTCCATCTGAAGCATCATCCTATGCATATATATAGGATATATAGGACATACACTTACCTGGGTATGTTTTAGATCCTCAGAATTTTAAAATATTACCTTGCTATTAAAAGGTGAAATTAAGTTAAAACGGGTGAAGAGTTAATACGATGTATTTTTAAGGAAATGAACACAAAGGAAGCTTAGAAAATGGACATTTTAGTGATTTATTTGGGTGGGGGGGCTCAGACGTGTTCTGGCCTATGTCACTTGAAACCTTTTATTTTGCTTCTCAGTTCAGATCTGTGTTGTGCATCAAATGGGTGTCCCATTCGTTATTTTTGTTTTCGCAGGGTCTTCGGGGAATTCTGGGGGACCATTTAATAAACCGCCACGACAATGGAAGAGTTGTTCACTTTGCCTCAGCAAAGTATCTGAGGAAAGTGTGTTTAGAGGTAGGGAGCGGGGATCTGTCAGTAGCTGCTGCTCGCTGAGCCAGGCAGCCTCATGACAGTTACTAATATCAGCAGATTTAATGTGTTTAGTCTAGTTGTGAGGTTTGTGATGTGTTTTTGATTTCCTGCTTCAGAAATGCATTTTGGCTAGAAAACAGTGAGGCATACAATTCTTGTTCTTAGCATGCCACAGTCAGGAAATTGTTACCTTTGTACCCAATTTATATTACATCATAAGTTACCTACACGCCGTTTGAGATCGTTACTTCTGGGTTATTCGATCAGTGTGCGAACATGAACTCGAAGGTAAGCACTGTGAGGCGTGTGAGTTTAGCCCGTGCCCACACCTAGGCTGTGTTAGGCTTCACAAAGTGCATTTTCCTTTCCTTTCTCCTGGATGCTTCAGTTTATCTTTATTCTCCAGGGACTACGAAATTGCCTCATTGTCTTTTAAAATCTTTAACATTCTCTCTTGCTTTAGAACCAATTTGGAAAAGAATACACAAACCACCTGCACAACCCGAACAGAGCACTTTTCTCTTCTTATTTCTTTCTATAGCAGTGAGTGGTTTATGCATCTTTCTTTTCTTTGCAACTCTTAAACATATTTTGTCCCTTTTCTTAGTATCAATTTAAAGACATCAAAGAGGGGGGAGAAACCTCATAGTGGGCGCTTGCACTCTGCAGAGTTTCTAGTTTTGTCTTAACTTTGGCTTATTGTTCTGTTTCATGCTTGGTGGTAAGTAGTCAGATTCTATTTTTGACATGGAGTTTTGCTTTGTGGTGCATTATGTTAGGAGAGCTTGGGGTGCAGGGCTGGAATAACTATTATTTTGTAGTGTAGAAATCAGATTTATTTTAAACATTTAGATGTTTAGCAGCCATGCGTTGATAACTATACTTCACTCTTAATTCGGTGCTGAAAAAAGAAATTGAAGAGAGATATTTAAAAATAATTTGCTAGGACGTATTTGTATTTCATTTTGGGGTTTAAAAAATAATGTCATTTTAGCCTCAAAAGCTTTTTATTAATATACTTATAAATCGTCAATCAGCATACTCATACATCAGTATGTAAATAACAGAAGTTGCAGAAAACATATTGAAAAAGCAGTAAATGCATACTGAGAGAAAAGCTTGCATGCTCCATTCAAGGACATCCCTCTAATACTAGTTAATGAAACAGCAAAAAAATATAGAACAATTACATATTTTTAAAGCGAAGACAACTGACTTTTTTTTTTTAATTTAAGAACTATAAGAAAATCTCAGAGAAAAGTGTGAGAAAGTGGGAGGTCAACTCACCACCTCACCTCAATTCAGGGACAACTTCTATCACTTTTATGTATCTCCTTTGTCTATGGGAAATAGCATTAGGCTTTTCATGTTAAGAACATACTTTATATTTTGTAATTTCAGAGTTCAAAAAGGAGAGATCTTGTTTTTTTAAAATAGAAAGAAGTCTTAAAACCAAGCCTACCTGAAGGGGAATTGAGGGCACAATCAGGTCTGTCTTCCAACCGCCAGGTCAGTGGGCCGCTGGGATGCACCCATCTTCCCAGGGGCAGGAGGATTTCCCGCTGTTTTTCCAGGAGTGACCTAGAAGGAGGTTAATGATTCCGAAGAAGGACTTTCCCCTCAGGGAAAATTTAATCTTGTGACCTTTTTCTCTATCTGTCCATTTCTTTTAAGTCCTAGACTCCCTTCATTTAACTTACATCAAGCTGTTTTATTTTCTTCAAAAACATGGTTGAAGTGACTGCTTGGCTTTCATTTAACCCTTGAACTGAATGCATTTCAAAATGAAATTTCTGTGCGGAGGATAAACTTCATGTTCTTTCTAATCTCTATATTTCCCTCAAAAAAAAATCATCGATCCTTATAAACAGTGTGATAGGGAAGTCCAGAAACAAATGCTGTTTGTATTACTCTTATAATTGTCTTTTCTAGCAGCTGCACACACAAAGACAAGAGATTCAGAATAAAGCATTGCTTGATTAATTGATAAATTCTTTAAAAATATTGTTTGGGGTGTGTGTGTGTGTTTGTGTGTGTATGTATGATGACTGGATTTTCTGATGTGCTCAGAGTGCTAAGATCATTACAAGGAAATTTTTAGTAAGAAATATGTAAATGATGACAAGATCCCTTCACAGAGAATTTAAAATTACGAAAAAAAAAATCAGCTTTATCTAGCCAGTTTCACTTTTTTTCCTATCCGAAATATGCAGACATTAGTAGATCAAATTCAGTGTCAGAATACAGTAAAATAAAACTATAATTATTTTATTATTCTCATGGGTTCAGACTCACGGGTGCAATGAGTTCTTGAGGGTAAAGTGAAAACAGAAACTGCCTTGTGCTCAAAGTTGTTAGTTTTTTAAAAACAACTTTTTATTCTGCCACAGACCCAGGACATTTTCAGCACGATCATATTACTCACTTTTACTGCCAACATAAATTAAAATAAATATTTCTTAATTTTTAGCATTATAATGTTCCATTTTGGAAACAGTAAATCCAGAACACTGTGATTCCTGTGAACGTATAACACAGCCTATGCATAGATTCTCTAATATTTAATATGCTGTATTGTCCAGAGAATTCTGGTTTTTCCCCTTGGGGTAAATGCCATTCGGAGGCAGCTGAAGGTAGAACTACCAAAGAAAGCGTCAGCTGTTCAGCTAGTCGATTTTCTGTGGGCTCTATCACTCCAGTAAGCATGGACTGAGAATGTGCACTCGGCATAAATGATAACCAGGACCAGTCTTTGCCCTTAGGGTATCCTGAAATCTGTGGAAACCATCACCATCATGGGATAATTAAAGACCAATTACCTGTGAATTGCAGGAGTACTGACTATGAGTACAACAAAAGGGAAAAGCAACAATAGTAAATAAACAATATCATTTTACAAAGTGCTCTTACATACACCATTATAATTTCTTTTTTTTTTTTTAAGATTTTATTTATTTGAGAGACAGAGAGAGAGAATGGGGTGGGGACAGAGGGAGAGGGAAAGAACCTCAAACAGACTCCACACCAAACATGAGCCTGATGGGGGTCGATCTCACGACCCTGATCATGACCCTGAGATCATGACCTGAGCCAAAACCAGGAGTTGGATGCTTAACTGACAGAGCTACCCAGGTGCCCCACACCATTATAATTTCTGCGAGTTACTTGAGGCTTCAATTTTTCAAGAATAATAATACCTTTCCCATACCTCACAGGGTTGTTGGGGAAATCTGATTATATGGAAATGTTATATGCCTGGCACTGAGTCAATAGCTTGAGAGGTGAGGAAACTGAAGGCCAGAGAAGTTATACAACTTGCCTAGGGTAAGATAAGTAATTCAGTGGCAAAGCTAAGATTGCTTTACTTTCTTCTGTCAGTGTCCAGTGTCTGACATTATCCAAATTAGCAAGTCCTAGACCGAGCTTGCTATCTTCTTCAGCAATTGTTCTTCTTTTGCTACATCCTAATTTGGCTGATGCATTCCTGTTCCCTGATCTACTCAAGCCACAGTTCTGGAGGCATCATTTCTTCCTTCATTTGTCACTCAACCAATCACCAAGGCTTAGGTTCAATCCATAGATTACCCCTGAATGATTTACAATGGCTATGCCTACTGTCAGTGCCCTTACTTTGAGTTCTGACCTTCAACATGCCTGACTCACCGTAATCCTCCCTAATTTGTCTTTGCCTTTCTCTTTTCCTCTTCCATGCACCCTACCATAGGGGTCTTTCCAGAACACAAATCTGATCCTATTATTCCTCTGCTTAAAGCCTTCAAGGACTCCCTGTTCCAGCTCCCACCATGTCTCCCAATGCAGTCTTCCCACTTCTCACCCTAGCTGTTCCAGACTATTTGTAGATCTCTGCTAGTCCACATTTCCATCCTTTGCATATTGTGTACTCTCTCTCTCTTCTTTAAACATTTTATTTATTTATTTACTTGAGAGAGAGAATGAGGGAGAGAGAGAGAGCACAGGAGCAGGGGCAGAGGGAAAGGGAGAAGCAGACTTCCTGATGAGCAGGGAGCCCAACACAGGGCTTGATCCCAGGGCCCTGGGATCATGACCTGAGCTGAAGGCGGACACTTAACCAACTGAGCCACCCAGGCGCCCCTATTGTGAGAAGGCAGAAGACAACTGACTTTTTTTTTTTTTCAGTTTAAGAACTATAAGAAAATCTCAGAGAAAAGTGTGAGAAAGTTGGGAGAAGGCAGAGAAAAACTGATGATTCTGGAAAGATAGGGGTCATTGATAACCTCCCACGCACAGAGTCCTAGAGACATAGTCAAGGGCATGAAACAGGAATGGATCATCAGGATTCTGGAATAGAGGCTTAAGATCATGCAGATCTGAATTTTGAAATGTTAAATTACTTTTAAATTATTCTTTTTATCTATAATTGACTATTAGCAGTCTTTGAAAGATATACATTTTAGTCTATAATCTAGGAGTATAAATTTCAGAAGCTTATTTGTAACAAGTAATGATTGCTTTAATTTTTTTTCTTTTTTTGGTTGTAACGCTAGAGATTCAATTTCAAAGTGTGCCCCTACTTCTAGTGTTCCAAGGTTGATAAACAAAACTCTCCCTTTATTTTCCTCTCTCTCCCTCTCAACCTTTCCCTCCCTCCCTCCCTCCCTCTCTCTCTATATATATATTTTACCATATACTTTACAATTATAATGTGTTATCAAATGACTAGTTGCCCACCACTCAGACTATTTTAGGCTGAAGAATACAAATAATTATAACCCTTTGCAGAAACATGGGGTCAACCTTTATGGTAGCACAGACTGGCCTTGCACAAAGGCCGCTGAGAAAGTAAGGGCTGGCTCAAATCCAACTGGCACTTTACTCCCCAAAAAAGGGGCTGAGGCCAGGGGCTATGTCCACCAAAGAGGACCTCTCCATCCAATTCACACTAAGGTGCTGTTTGGGCTAACATTGCCCTGCAGAAACACCTCCATCATCATTTTATTTTATATGCCTTTCCCCTGACCTTTCCCTGCTCAGTTAGTTTTTTATTAAAGTGAAGCAACCAGAATTACAGCAATATTTCAGCAGTAGATGCCCAATGACTTTATATAAGACTTTGCTGCAATTTCCTAGTATTTTGTTGACTTCTCGATGAAGCCACACAAAACATACTTCTTTCTCATTGGCCACATTTCAAGTGCTCATAGCCACATGTAGCTATTGGCTACCATAATGTGCAGCAGGGAAAACATTTCCATTATTGTAGAAAGTTCCACTGGACAGTGCTATCCTAGAGGGATGAGACCAACGATAATAAACAAACAAGTGAACAAGGTAATTTCAGATAGCGGTAAGTAAAACGAAGGAAACCGAATAGATGTGATGGAGGGCAGAGGAAGTGCACAGGATGCTGAATGCTGGAAAGCAGCAGCCAGACAAAGCTCTGGGGGCTGATCCTCCCAGGCAGAGAGCACAGTAAGTGCAAAGGCCCTGAGGTGAGAAAGAGTTTGGCATGTTTGAGAAATGGAAAGGTCAGTGTAGTGTGGGCTCAGTGAGGCAGGAGAGGCGGGTGGAAAGATAGCAAGTCAGAGAGGTGCAGGGGCCATATCCTGCAGGGCCGTATATGCTATGGTAAGGGGCCTGGATTTTGGTCTAATTGCAATGGAAAAACACTGGAGAATTTTAAACAAGGAGTGACATGACCCGATTTGTATTTTTAAAAGACTCTTCTGGCCACTTGAAGCAGATCTTATAAAGGTGAATCTCCAGGTCTGGCCAGATAAGGGGATAAATATAAAAATGTCATGATAAAAGAGTCTATGTGTATATTTTAAATTGTGTATTCATTAGTGCCACATTTGTATGCTATCCTTAAATCATTTTTTTAAAAGATTTTATTTATTTATCTGACAGAGAGAGACACAGCGAGAGAGGAAACACAAGCAGGGGGAGTGGGAGAGGGAGAAGCAGGCTTCCCACCAAGCAGGGAGCCCGATGCGGGGCTCGATCCCAGGACCCTGGGATCATGACCTGAGCTGAAGGCAGACGCTTAACGACTGAGCCACCCAGGCATCCCCCTTAAATCATTTCTAAAAACTAAAACTTTGTGTGGACCTGTCGAAAAAGATGAATACAAGTTCTGTCTAAGAAAGAATAGCAGGTCTGCAGCTAAGATGGGGCTTAGAGTTCTGTTTCACAGGAGGTCCTTTTTCTCTGCCCTCTGTGGGGGACGGCAGAGCACCAAGAGGTGCTTAGGACATCTGCAAGTGGATCAATGATGGAACATGGGGAGCTCGGCCCAGTCAGAGGAGTGACATCCTTCTGGAGGCGCCTGAGAAAGTTCTAAACGTGACATTGGCCAAACAACCAGGTGGCAAATCATAAACCAGCACAAAAAGAGAGGAGTGAAGTCATAGGTGTGGAAAGAGCTGGTAGTAGAGAAATTTAATATCTTAAAAAAGGAAAGGCAAGAGAGGGCAACATTTTGGAATTGTAGTAATCCTCTAGGTGTGTTACTCTAGGATCCAGAGTTAAAAAGGAAAAAAAAAAAGTTAGCAAGGGAAAAATGTATCCCAAGATAAGTTTCTGATGTGAGGAAGAGCAAATGATTCTTCAACAATATGGGAACACCGATAATGGCCTCTGTTAAAACTATGTTGTATCCATCTTTTTAAAAAAATAATCGAAGATGATTCTTCTGTTAACTAGCTCTGTGACTTGGAGCAAATCCCTCAGCATCTGAGATTTGGTTTCTGTACCAGTAAATAAGAGGCTTAAGGTTCGTTTTTATGCCTCTGAGACATCTCTCTCAGGTCTAAAATGGAGATGGTTTATTGAAATGCCAAGAAGTTCCTTTTAGAAGAATAACACAGAAAGTAAGAAAAGAAGAAAAGAAAGAAATTTTTTGTTACAGAACTTTGTGCTAATAGCTTTAATTAAACCAAAGGCAATAACAGTAGCCGGAAACAGGAGCTGGAGATGAGATACTTGTATAGCTAAAGAGATACTGTACCATTATGTGTATTGAGAAACATTATAAGTGCAAGAAAGACAAGATAGGGATAACCCATTTAACTGGAAACACTGCAGGTTCCGAGGTTGGCCACATATTTACTGTGTATATTGCTCCAAGAAGAATTTAACTTTGGAAAAGGCTCATGAGGAAGGGCTTCAAGGACAGAAAATAGGAGCAATAGGGCAGAAATGAAAGGCTGCGTGGTATTTGCTTCTTACAAACTCTGCACTTTCATACCACTAGCCCATGTGATGTCTCTGTGCACCTTCCTCTGGGCTGATACAACTGTGTGCTGGGCTATCAGTAGTAACATACAGAATGTGGGCTGGATTTCAGCCCCCATTCATCTCTTTGTGAACAACCCACAAAACTGATGACTTTACTTAGCTGTGTGCCTCCAATAGCTTTCCCCAGTTCTGTCTGGCAAAACCCTCCTCATCCTTCAAGAGCCAGGTTGAATGCCACCTTGTCGTGAAGGCTGCTTCAACCTTCTCAAGCAGGATCGATCTCTCCAACTGTTGTGCTCTCAAGCAATTTGGTTATCCTCTTAGGACTGTGCCTATCATGTTTAATTACAGTTGTTTTTTGTTTTTTGTTTTTTTTTAAAGAAGTTTTCTTTCTTTGCTGGATCTTGAACTCCTGAGGGCAGGATTCACCTCATACAGTTCTAATCAGAGAATAAATATGTAATAAATGTGTATTGAATTAATGATGCATGGTTGAAAATTATAGTCAAAATGAAGCAAAATAGGCAGAAAAAGATGAAGGAGAGAAAGTCTTCAGTAAGATAGAGGTGCAAATATGAGGTTCAGTAGGAGAAGACTCAAAGAGCTTTAAAGTAGTTGGGTAGGAAGAATAAAGAAGATCAAAAGAAAGAGAATGTGAAGAAGGAAAGATGGCGAATAGAGAAAGCCAGCAACTTAAAAGATAAAAATGTTCAGAACACAAGCAAAGATGGGAGTAGAGGGAGGAGCTCAAGAAACATCCAGGAAAATAAGCAAAAGAGGATCATTATCTCCACCACAAGGTTGGAGAAATGTGGAAAGAAGAAAGAAGGAAGGCCCAGGAAAAATACTCTATCATTTATCTATCTACTATCTATCTATCTATCTATCTATCTATCTATCTATCTATCTATCTATCATCTATCTATCTATCTATCATCTATCTATCTCTCTATCTATCTATCTATCTATCTATCTATCTATCTATCATCTATCTATCGAGAGGGGGAAGAATCCAGATTATGGGGATTAGGATTAATGGGTCAATTTTTGTTGGGACTGAAAATAAATAGTTAAAAATATAGGGAAGAGAGGGAAGATTAATATTCAAAATAATCAGTTCCAAGTGTAGGGTACCATTGTGAGACCTTGCAAGAGGAAAAACTCGAATTGCTCTTGGAAAATGCATGTGGCAGAAAAAGAAAATGCCAGGCATTGACTTTACAGTGCATAGCAGGTCCCGCACTGGATGCTTTGTAAATTTATTTCTTCAGACTAAAAGTGTTAATCTTGGCCTTTTCATTCCTGACAAATGAAAGCACATAAACATGCTCTTTTAGTTCTTCACACACCTGACTAGCAAATGGACTATAATAACTGGCAAGTGGGTGGTGAGAAAGGAATAGCTGTTAATATCTAAGCATGGACTATTATTTTAGACAGTTTGTACTAAAAAGGGAATCCATTTGGTGAAAGTTTAAAAAGAAAAACAAAATTACCTAAAAGAGAATGCTAAAGCATGACCATTTGTCAATTTTGGCCCCTTAGCATCCTACTCCTTTTTTCTTTGGGGAAATACCACCTATCGTGATTTCAGAGGGAGGTAGGAACTCATCTCCATCTCCTATAAGGTGGGCAGACAGTCCTTGCCTCTGAGCTCTGACAGGGGGAGCAGGTGTGTGACCTCAGCTCAGCCAAAGGATGCCCCACTCCGAACTTGGGGTCTTTAGGGAAGGATGTAAAAGGCCAGAATGGCTAGAGATCATGCATAGTGGCGGCAGTGAGATACAACGTCTAGCAGTGCCCAAGCACCCTGCAACATGCTGTCCTCACCAAAGTCCCTGATGCGGGACCTTGACTGAGCTCTGACGGATTTTAGCTTCTCTTGCTGCTTGTGCCTTCCCTGAACATCCTTCTTCAGTCTTCCTCAATTCTCTTAGCTACCTGCTACCCTTTCAAGAGATTGTTTTTGTGTTTGAGTTTGCCTAAATTAGTTACTGGAAAGCCTCCTATAGACTGAATGTTTGTGTCCCCCCAAATCCATACATTAAATCCTAATACCCAATGTGATGGTACTTGGAGATGGGAGGGCCTTGGAGGTGATTAGATCATAACGGTGGATCTCTCATGGATGGAATTAGTGCCCTTATACCATAGGCCCCAGAGAGGTCCTTGCCCCTTCTACCATGTGAGGACATAATAAGAAGACAGCCATGTAGGCACCAGGAAGCAAACCCTTACCAGACACTGAATCTCCTGGCACCTTGATCTTGAACTTCCAGCCTCCGGAACTGTGAGAAGTAAATTTCTGTTGTTTATAAGTTACCCAGTGTATGCTATTGTACTATCAAAGCTTGAAAGACCAACACAAAACTCAGGCGTGTTTGCAGTAGTCTCCCCTCCTCCATGGGGGACTCATTCTAAGTCTCCCAGTAGGATGCCTGAAACCTCAGATAGTGCCAAACCCTATATATACTATGTTTTTTCCTATACATACATGCCTACCATAAAGTTTAACTTCTAAATTAAGCATAGTATAAGATTAACAACTAATAATAAAATAGAATGATTGTAACAATATACCATAATAGAAGTTATGTGAATGTGGTCTCTCTCTCAAAATACCTTATGTACTGAACTTACATTTCCTCTTCTTGCCGTGATGTGAGATGACAAAATGCCTATGTAATGAGATGAAGTGAGGTGAGTGGCATAAGCTTTGTGATATAGCATTAGGTGATTATTAACTTCTTTTTGTTTTTTTTTTCATTTGACATGACAGAGAGTGCGAGCACAAGCAGGGGGAGCGGCAGGCAGAGGGAGAAGCAGGCTCCCTGCTGAGCAAGGAGCCCAATGCGGAACTCGATCCCAGGACCCTGGGATCATGACCTGAGCCGAAGGCAGACCCTTCACCAACTGAGCCACCGAGGCATCCCGAGGTTACAATTGACTTCTGATGGTAAGTCAGAAGGATCATTTGCTTCGGGACTTTGGTTGACTGGGAGTAAATGAAATGGTGAAAAGTGAAGCCATGGATAAAGGGGGATTACTGTGTAAATTATCTCTTTTGTGTAACAAATTACCCCTAAACTCAGAGACATAAACAACAGTTTCTGTGGGGCAGGATTCTGGGAGCAACTTAGCTGGGTCTTCTGGCTATGGGTCTCTCACAAGGTTGCAATGAAGGTGTCAGCCAGGACTACGGGGGGTGGGGAGGTCTCATTTGAAGGCTTGACTGGATGAGGAGCCATTTCCAAGCTCACTTATGTGGTTGTTGGTGGGGTTCAGGTTCTTGTGGGGTGTTGGACAGAGGGACCCAGTTTCATGCTGATTGTTGATCGGAGGCCTCCCTTGTTTCCTTGTTATGTGAGTCTCTGCATAGCACATCTTACAGTATGGCAGGTAAAGTCTCGGAGCAAGCAAGAAAAGCCAGAGAGAGAGAGAGAGAGAGAGAGGAACTTCTGTTATCTGAACTCAGAAATAGCATCCCATCATTTCGCTATATTCTGTTTGTTTGAAGTAGCTCACTACGTGCAGCCCAGACTCAGGGGTTGGGATGACATAAAAGCATGAATACAAGAAGGCAGGCTCTTTGGGAGCCATCTTGGAAGCTGCCCATCACACCGTGATCAACACACATGATCTCTGTGGGTACTTTAGGCACATGGTGGGGAGCCAGGTGAGGGTAGAACACAGGAAAAAAGTGGGAAAGAATCAGGAAATTCAGGAAAAAGTAAAACTTTAATGGAATCCATGCAAAATAGGTTATTGAAAATATTTCTTAAGAATAAACAGAGAAGGATATGGGAAATTTGAACCTCTTAGGTCAACAAGTTACATCCTGAACTTCTTAGGTCAACAAGTTACATCAGAGTTTATACCATCAGAAATATGCATTAATAGCTGACACAACACTTAGCCTGTAATAAATAGGAGAAAGGGGAAAAGTACTTACTATAGTCACCAGACGGGAAAGAGGCAGAATTTCTAGGAAATACCCAGAAGAAAGCATTCCACAAAATACGGCATGATTTAGTGTTAAACTATGAAAACGCAGGGTTTAACATCCAAATACATGAGGTGGAGATGTGATTGGGGAAACTGGCCAATTTGAAGGCAGGTAAAAATCATTAAAGAAGAACGGTAAGATTGATGATGTGGGCGTGTTTCTGTACCAGCAATATAAATCCATTTGGAAAACTATGCAGTGAATTGAAAGCCAGTCCAAATGTCTAGTCAATAAGAAAAAGGAAATCAGCTCACAGAACTCTGTTCATATGCAGTTGATGCATCAGAAGGTAGATTGCAACTTCCAACTATAATGAATATTTGTAGACAGTCAGAATACAGAGTCAATAGAAAATAAATGCAGAAGCATGCTGGTAAGAATGGAGGAAAAAAAGGGGGAAATTAGGGAAGGAGGCCCCTTTGAAATCCTAAGGGTATGTTTGGGAGAAAGAATCATGCAAGACAAAATTAAGAAGAGAGGCTGGAGGAAGGCAAGGAGAAAATAAAAACTTGGGAAATACAGGGGGCGGGGTCCCTATGGAACTGATTCTGCCTCATCAAACGTTTTTAATTCCATTTTTTATACATAAGTTATAACTGGCAACCTCTGTTGAGACTGTTTTTTTATTGCCTTATGGAAAAGCAAGGCCAACATGATTAAAAGGCAATGTATTCTCTTCCCAGGGAAGGGGAGCTGGGAATGATGAAGCCAAGGCTTTTCTTCAGAGTGACATTTTTATGTTACAATTTTAATAAAAAATAAAGAAAAGGAGTACGAAGATTAGGGAAAACATTTTAGGTTCCATCTTCCTCACTTGGAATGATAGTGGGAGGGGTCAGTGCCCTTTAAGAAGAGAAACGTGATCCCTTAGAAAGGGGCAGGATATGAAAACAACAAAACAGCAACACAGAAATTATCACGTGGGGCATAAAGAGGAGGGATGTGAATACCCCAAACGGATAATACTAGATAGATATCCTAAGAGAATACCATTCAAATAATGTAAGGTCTGGATGTTATGGGAGTAATGATATGAAATAGAAACTGCTATATTTTGCAAGTATATGAAGTTTCTAGGGTTTGCAGTGGCCTGGTAATATCAGTCAAAAAGAACAAATGAGGGCTTGGAAACCTAGTGGCCAAAGGAAATAAGATATTTTTCTTTAAAGAGGGGACAAGCCCAGAGAAAGACAAATACCATATGATTTCACTCATTTGTGGAATTTAAGAAACAAAACAAATGAACAAAGGAAGAAAAAAGAGACAAATCAAAAAACAGACTTTTAACTCTAGAGTGCAAACCGATGGTGACCACAGGGAAGGTGGGTAGGAGGAGGGGGAAACTGGTGATGGAAATTAAGAGTACACTTCTCATGATGAGCACTGAGTCATGTCTAGAACTGCCGAATCATTATATTGTACAGCTGAAACGAATATAACACTGTATGTTAACTACACTGGAATTAAAATAAATTTAAAAAGATTTGGCAATTAAAAAATAAAAAGAGGAGACTAGCCATGAATAAGGGCCAAAGGACTATACACAGAAAGATGAAAAACTCTGATAGGAATTGTGTGATTAGAATTTTCCCTTTAAAAGAATATCGACTCCCACCTATTATGTATTGAGCCTACGAGAGTCCCAGTGTTGAGGGTCAAATCGCATCAGTGGCATGTGTCCACATGGTGTCAAAGGTGAGACTGAGAATGATCACTCTTTCTCTGTTTTATATCGGTATCCACTTATTTCTCCATCTATATTTTGACCAACTTGAGAAATTTCTTTGGAAATTCCCAAATAGGGAGTTATGACTATGAACACTGCTAACCTCACATGGTCTTAGCAACAGAAATAGGAAAAAAAGAGAGGTCAGAAAAGCTTTCATTCAAAAAAATTTACTTACTTTTGAATTTGGTGATTTTATATTTATAAGCATGAAGCTATCAAAATCACAAACGGTAATATTGGCACGGTGGGCAGACAAGAATGGGATGTCTGTATGCAGATAAAACTTAGTCGATCTGACATTCTCTCATTAGAATTCGCTATTAATTGATATCTCTGCATGTCTTAATTATAGTGGTAATGAAGGTTCATAAATATTAATTCAAAGGTACCAAAATTTGTGAAGTACCTTCTGAATCATCAAAGACAGGTTAGGTGCTGTTCACTCCAACTTCACAGATAAGTGAATTTACGGTGTTGTAATTTTTTGAAAAGTGTTCATCCATATAATATAGATCATCCATTTTCAGGCTGCAGGATAGCAAATAGTTTATTCTGTTTAACTCTGAACAATTCCCAAACATATATAAGAAAAATCCCTATTCCTAAAAATGCTGTTATTTTTATACCATGTCTCTAGTGTATATCTATCTCACTATAGCATAAGAAGTATGCTTCTTATAATATGAACATCTCCCCCTTTCTGAAACCCCAGCTTTATAAGAATCTTTGCTGCATTTTCATAGAAGGCTAAAGAAAAAAAAATTCTCAAAAATTTTTTGAGATCAAGTGAGATCAAATTATAGTGTTTGAATTCCTTGAAAATAAGATGCTAGAAAGCCATGATATAGATCATCGTTTCTTTTAATGAAGAAAAATACTATTCATTTATTCTAACACCAGTATAGCACAGCAAAAATATATCTACATAATTTTAAAAATTAACTTCCAAATGACTGATGCTCAGGGATGGTTATGCTATGGATAGCTTCTAACTTTTAAATTTAAATTTTATCCTTTTTCTTAAATGTAGTTGCCACTCACCATTATTGGGTTTCTTTTACTTATGTCCAGATTTTAATGGCCAATATTTTGGTTTTTGCACGCTGTAGTGCTAACCATATATCCTGGTATTTTAATAATTATGTTAAACTATGACAACCGAAGAACCTACTTGTCCTCATTTGTACAAGAACTGAAATATAAAAAATTTGAGGTATAAAACAAATGACATGATCTACTTTAAGTGTATAAAATTAATTCAGGTGTAGCATCTAAAACTTTAAAAATATTTATCCATAGACATCATTATGTAGACATAACGTGAAAAATTTTGATTCTTATAAATTTTTCAAAACGGGAGAAACGTAATTTGCCATTTTAGGAAATGTGACTATTCCCTCTTTATTTCATTATCTACAAATTTTATAGTTCTAATTACAGTGATTATTTTTAGTTTGTGCCAGTAAGTTCTACAAACACCTAATATTGGTAACACTTCAGAAGATGGATTCAATCTCTTAACTGCTTTTTTCCTTTATGGTCTCTTTTAATGGTACATGCTCATTTTTTGTTAGCTGATAACTTACAAATATCCTTACATTCTTTAGAATTTTCAAATGAATACTACCTGGTTTTTCTAATGTGCTACAACCTATTTCCTTGAGATGTTGACTCACCTTTTAAAAATACCTTCAAAAGTACCTTTTGTTACTTGCGAATGTCATTCTAGTATAAGATCTCTGTTTTCTCTTTACAACTTCTGTAGTAAAGAAAGGATTTCCCCTCTTTTTTAATTGTTTCAGTGGATCAACAAGGACCATTGGGGTGCTTATGAAGGTCTCAGAAAGAAAAGATGACTGTGACAAACTATGAGCGTTAAATGCTACTATACATGATACAATTAAAATTTTAAAATTTCGCTGAATGACACATAATCATAACATAAATGTAAGTTATGGAAGTTATATAAGCACAGCATAAATGATGTATACTGTGCAATTTTTAAAACATTCCTTTCTTGATATATTTTACCACAAAATAGAAAAGTGCTTATGCACATATATCTGCAATTTTAAAAAGGGACTTAATGACTCAGATTTTATGAAGGGAAAAAAATGTCAAGTTAATAAGACTTAGTGAAAAAAAAGAAACAGACTGAAAACAGAATTTATTATTCATAATGGCAAAATACATTTGCTATATTTATGTATTCAGTACAGACTTTCCCATGTGAAGTTCTTAAACGATTTTGCAGTCAAATATTACTACCCATTTTGTAGATTAAGAAAAGTGGTGGGGGATGGTTATGGGAATAGGGGATGGGTATCAAGTAATTTATGGAGGATGACACAGTGGTCGAGTAAAGGAACTGGGAACAAATAATAGTTTCTGTGTGCTAAAAACATTGCCTTCCCATATGTATCACTGACATTTTGCACAAATGTCGATAAACATCTGTCAACAAACGTTAATTTAAAAGCCTCTTTTACATCATTCTAATGTTAATATGTTAATATGCTAGTATACACGTGTGTGTAACACATACATATTTTATATATAAAACACATTTATAGTTTACACACACACACACACAAGACTCAGATGGGTTTTGATGCAACTTTGCCCCTTCATATGATTTTAAAGGTCTTTATAAATGATCCTCCTTAGAAAGCTTCTGGGAAGTAATAGGGCATATTACTCAGGCAGATAGTACACTTAGATTTGAAGTAAACTTGTAATACCTTTTAAAAAATCTGGAACCAATCTTTAGAACAATCTGAAAATGTTACATAAAATTGTAACATAGTATAGATAAGTAAAAGAAAGTAAAACATATGTTAAAGATATATTTTTTTAAATCATGAAGACTATTTTCTTTGAAATTGGTTTAGACTCCAGATTGCAACTTTGACACTATGACTTAAAACATACCAAAGAGATTTATGTTTTGCAATTGACATTTTAAATTGAAGATTTACTTGAACTGGTACCTAATATGTTTTGTGTAATTAATTCCTTTGAGGTCAGTTTTCATAGACACAGAACTCCTTTAACATTAATCCCTCCTTTAGCAATATCTTTATTGTTGGAATTTGCAATTGAAAAAAAAAAAGTTAATCTTTTTCAAAGGAGGTTTTCAGTCCCAGGTATTTTATTTGTTTCACTGACAGAAGATTTTCTTAAAAATGCAAAATATCTTAAAAGTGGATGCTATGGAGTCAGTGTAAGAAAAAAGGTGGAAATTAAATAAATCAGGCATTAATAAGACATGGAAAGTTTAATTATATAGATGCTTAAGTTCTTAATGAAGGGACTGAATAATGGAGGGTCTGTCTCATTTTAAACTTTAGACTATTATTCAAGTTATTTGTACACAACACTTAAAACTCATAAGCCTTATATATTTATCTTTTCTATTTATTTATGGAATTTTGCATAAATTACTTGGTGGCTAACATAATTTGATGGATGATGGTGTTCAATAAACTGTTGTTGCATGAATGACATTTTGATTGTAGCTTAATTTCCAGTTTTGATTTAAGAATGGGGAAAATATAGCTAAAAGTTGGGACATACGTAACTGAGCAGATAGTGGTTTGCTATCCCCCAAATAAATTTTATTAAGCAAGAAAATGTTTTCTAATTAGGCATGCTTACATATTCCCAGTTGTTAATTATGTTCTCTTGTGTTGGCAAATGAAAGACGGAAACACAATTTTCCCTCTTTAGCATCTGTGTTGCCTTTATCATATATATTGGATAGTTTGTATATTCTTGATGTCTATTTATTTATAAAGCATGGAAAGTAATTTTGAGTCTACTCAGCACTGCTTAATGAAAGCGAGCACTCACCAATTCCATGTAATTGATTAATTCACATGGCATATAATGGTAAGGAATGCTGAATCAGTAGGTTTTGTCTACCAGGGTAATACTTGGCCCTTCAAAAGGTGGGATGGTCATGTTTGTCTTGGGCTTCCAGACACCTTAATGAGTCATAAGAAAATACGTGTCCTGTCTTAAAAAAAATTCTTTTTACATGTTATGTGTTATTACTCCATCCATGAGCAATGGCACTCAAGTATTTGCAAAGTTGATGTTTTTTACTCAGAGTCTTGATGGTGGCTTGGGCTCATGAATAGATTTTGGAGTTTATGTTTAGAGAAATAATTAGTGGTTTTCTTCCCCCCCCCCCAAACATTTTTATTTAAATTAAAATATTTAAAGAAATCTTGCAAAAACATTTTCTCTGTGTAGATTAATTTGTGAGATTAGGTAAAAAGTTATTTTTGTCTTTTGGAGGGTTGGCACTTTAACTCCCCCTAGAAATACTATGTAGTACTATCCCAAACTGGCATCTGAGACTCTTGAAACAGATCTACATTCTCTGATCTAAGGGTTTTAGTCATCTCTTACAGAGGAAGGCAAGAGAAATATTAACACTGGGATGAGAAAGAACAATCACAGACTAAAATAGACAAAGTAGTATATTGAGGAAGAACGAACAATATCAACCTACATAGAAGACAACTTTAACAAATTAATTTAGCTATGCTTTTGTAACATGTTAACAGTTTTTCACATTTCAGTAAAAACAGGTTTAGATGCTATTAATATTTTGGATAGTATCACACATAACTTGGGACCACACATACCTGGTATCATCATAGCATCCTGCACGCATATGGCTACCACATGAAAGGAAAGCATTGTAAAAACTGGGAGTCTTAAACATTTTTCTTTTCTGAAGGAGTTCTGTGAAATGGAATCGTTATAAAGTTATGTGTAAAATCTAGAATCCCGAATGTTGGAACGTAGATTCTTCAACTAAAGTTGTGTGCTTTATTATTTCACAGCCATGCAAAATTATATTTATTTGAATGCAACTACGATTTCATTTTAGAAATTCCTGTAGATGGATTGAAAACTCATTTCATTATAATGAAGGTGATGGGAAAAAACATATACTGTATCTACTTTAGGGTCAAAGCAGTTTAAAGGTTAGATTGGAAATAAAAATACAACTTCCTCAAAGCTTTGATGACTCTGGGTGGTCTTTATATCTTAATTTTACAGAATGGAGAATTTCTTTTTTAATCTGGTTAAGAACAATACCACTTGTACTAAATTCTGCCCATTTGTGTAATTAATGAACTCTATTCTGTATCTCTTGATTTCCACAAAGACTTGTGAAACTCAGCTCTATTTTGGTTGTCCTGTCTGGCATTTATTGACTTGACAAGCGTGTCCAATCAATAAACAGCAAAAAAGACAACCAAAAAAAAAAAAAAATAATTAAAATATCCTTCTTCCTAGGATAGAAGGTAGAAGAAGGAAACACGTGGTGGTTTCTTGTTTTGGGATGGGAGCAGGTGAAATGTTAGAAAGCAAAACTATCTGAAAACAAACACGAATCTCACCAATCTGCAAACATTCCAATATGCTTTAGAAACTATTATCTTGTTCACATATTCTTAAGTGCATATTTTCTTACCTCTTGCTGTTTTTTTTTTTTAACCAAGAGAAAGCTTTATTTTCCAGCCAGAGATCTATGTCAATTTAAGAATGTTATTTAAAGGAGTAAAATGAAAGCTGTCTCGTTTGAATCACATTATGACATTCTTCAGCGTCCCTGACTTTCTCTAAACGAAAAGAAAAAGAAAAAGAAGTCCAAACAACTTGCCTTTAAAAAGATTCCAAATAAGAGAGACTTGGCAGGTCTGTAAAGATTTCCCGAGTGTGGACCACAAGAACAGCCACACTTTATTTTAAAGTCCGACAATGCAAAGCCAAGCAATGCATTCCCCTTTTTGCCCCCTCAAGAATAAATTGTTGCCTCCTTTTACATCCATCCTACCAGAAGGGGGACCTTTCCACTTTCAGATGCTCCTCTGCTTTAATTTCTGAAGAGAAAAAAAGCGAGCAGAAGAGCCCCGAGATCCGCCGTGGAGCTCTACTACCACTTCGGCGGCGGCGGCGGCGGCGGCGGCGCGGTGTGTGCGAGCGGGCGGGCGCG
>NW_022589727.1:16931818-16989318 GCF_004348235.1 Phoca vitulina
CAAGGAATCGGGACGAGGGCGTGGGGGGCGACAGCTGGAGGCGGCGGAGGCCCTTGCGTCCCCGGAGGCGGAGGACAAAGGGCGGCTTGTGCGCCCGCCCGGGCCCGAAGGGTCCCGCCGAGGTCCGCGCGGCCCGGCCCCGCCCTCTGGTCCCCGGCGGCGCAGCATCCTCTTCCTCTTCGGCGGCCCGGGCCCCGGCGCCCAGTTGCCCCTGGTACTGCCTCGGTCTCCCGAGGCGGCCGCCGGCCCGGAGGAGGGGGAGGGAGAGCCGGGCGCCCCACGCCTTCCCGGTCCCCGGCCGATGTGTATTTATGAACTCGATTAACGGAGCCCTCACCGCACACACAAAGCCCTTTCTTCTCCTGGGAAGGGACGGGGTGGGGGAGGGAGGGCCTCGCAGATTGGAACGCTCTTTTTTTTCCCCGAAGCACAGAAGTTTTAGTTTGAAAGCGAGCTGAATCTCTGACATGTGTCTTGACACAGTTTTTGTGGTGATTTACATTCACGTGGGCCACACATTTTCTGGGAAAACCTAGACCAACGGCCTGAAAGATTCCAGCGCTAATAGTGAAAAAATAAACGCCACGGGCGTGCGCGGGTGTCAGGGTAACCGTGGACCGCGCTCGCGTCCGGGGAACTTGCCGTGAGACTCTACTTCCTTAAAAGTCACGCTGAGAGAAGTATCAGGACAAACCTCTTCCTAGTCACTTGGCAAGAAGAACTTTCCGAGTTTGATAGGACAGCGCTCCGTGTCAGTCGGTTTAAAGGGTTGCAGAGAGGCTCCTGAACCCTCAGTAATTTGTGAGGCTTTTTATTTTTAAAAAGTTCATTGAAGTTTGCACAATGAAGGTTTTGCTTCTCCGCAGCCTCTGGGCATTCAGTTCACCTGCCTTTGGAATTAATTCATAGTTGAAGTTCTGATGATCGTGGGTGCATGCGTTCCCCGTGTTTCCTAAAGAGGATTCATTCTCATGCACGTAGGATTTTCTGGGCAGTAAGTGGAGCCTTCAGTTGATGGTATTCGCAGGGCAATCTCGGATAAGTCGATTTGCAAAATACCTGCGACCAAGACCTGTGTAGTTCTTAAGTTAATAAGCACAAAAGAAAAAGAAAAGGCAATTGGAAATGAATAAAGAGGGCATTTTATTCTTTTGTTATATTGTCATATTGCAAAAATATTCAAATATCTTCTCCACGAAGACACAGCATCTGTTTCTACTGCCAAGCTCTAAATAAAATATTTACATTAAAAACAAAGATTTAGCTTCCATTTTCTGTGTGGGCACGGAACACAGTGGTGTTCTCCTCTATCAGCTGCTTGGATGACTCCCAGAACAGCGAATGGCCTCAGGTGGGCTGGCTGAGCTTTGGGGGTGAGAAGCTGAAGACAGGAATAAAAATAGTACAGTCCTTACCAAAGAGCTGGTTTGTTTTTCTTCAGGGTATGCATTTACCTGGAAAAATACATATTTAGATGAGCCATGTCAGATGAGTAATTATGATATTAGTAGCGGTTTTGGAGAAGTAGAGTGGCATTCTAGGTGGCTCTTGTTAAATATCTTGCCTTTTCTTCACTGTTTTCACTTCCCCGTGTCTTCCTGGAAGGGTCTCCTTTTTTTTTTTTTTTTTTTTTTTTAAATGGGTTTTAGAAGTCTTCTGAGTGTGTGGATTCTGTACATTATATTGTTTGGAAGGTCACACTCGGATCATAGAGAAACCAAGGAGGTGTTATTATGACAGATATTCTGGCATCACCATAATAATAAGCAAGAAGCAACGCTTTGCTACCAGCAGGCATAGAAAGGCAGACTTGATTTGAGTTTCTTCTTCTATGAAGAACTGATTAGTAGTGTGCTCACTAAAATAAAAATTCTCATCCTATTAGATGAGTGACAGTGTTTCAAAACCTCACAGATTACTTTATACCAACTTGGAGGAGGCATTGGAAACCATGAAAATGCAATGTGCCCTTCTAAATAAAACATGAAGTTCTGCCTTCAGTTTCCAACTTGTCTCCTACATCCATACTATTTCTTTAACAAACAAGGTTTAAAAGATATTTCTGATATGGCTGTCACTTTTGATACCATAATTTGCAACTTATATCTCAGGGGGGTAGTTTACATAAGGCAGGTAAAAACATTAAAACAATATGACAGTTAAGTTTGGAGTTTCTGTTTTCAACCAAATGCTTAAAAATAAGGTCTACCAGGAAATTCTACTAATAGTTGAATTTGGTTTGTGTATTCTCATAAATTTAGTATTTTGAATGAAGAATTAGATTTACTTAAAAATTAGGCAAGGTTTTCTGTTTGTAGCAAACTTTAATGTAATCGTCCTAATAACCCACCTCCCTGAGAGTAGGTGCCAGATTTCTGGATGCAGTGGGGCATGCCCTTCTTGGTCTCCTTACCTCCTCTAAAGTGCATTGAAACTGCTGAACACCAAAAGATTCATTTCTCCGTTTGTGAAAACTGTGAACTATATTTTGAAACGTGAAACTCTTTTACCCCTCTACCTCTCAAAGCGCTAGCATCAAAAGTCCGTCAGCCCACTGAGTCGTGAAACTTACTCCTCCGTCCTTACACTACGAAATCTTCAGAATAACCCTTTCTGTTTAATGAAAGAGAGTTACAGCCAGTCTTCAGAGGCAAGGATGGTCAGACAATTAAACGAGTCACCCATTCTATCCCATTTGTGTTACTTGGAAATTTATCTCCATTCGTTAGAGTAGACCTGGTATTTGAGTAGATCACCTGACTGAACAGAGTTCTGCTGGCAGCATGTTTTTCGAGGCAGCAAATCAGTTGCATCAAATTGGTCAATTGTGACCTATTTCTGTTTTTCTTGCTGGCTCTTTAGTCTATTTCTTGTGGTGCTTCTCTGATGGAAGTTTTCCGGCCATTTTACCTGATAAAAACAGGGTCTTTCTTTCTTTCTTTTTTTTTTTTTTTTGAAATTTACTCTAAAAAGCACCAGAAGAAGGAAAAAGTGGTCCACTACATGAAGGTGTGATATATTCAGCAAGAGCCAAGTTATAAAGCTGGAAGGAGAGAGGCGAGCACTTAGACATTTAAATGGCCAAGTTAAACACAAGACACAGTTAGGATATCTGGACCCTCAGGTGTTCATAAACCTGTACCAGAGGCCTCTAGAGAGAAATGGTGGGAACCAGGGAGAAAGAGAGCCCCCAAATTACCTTGTTTAACTTGGCTGTCACAGTAGCTAACCCTTTGTAACTTGGCACATTTTGAAGTTATCACACTTAATGATTGACCTTTTTCCTTTTTCCCATTTACCTTCTTTTGTACTTATAATGCTTTTTTTTTAAAGAAGTAATTTATTAGAAATATAATGAAGTGGCAAAAATGTAGCCCTCAATTTAAAGAAGAAAGGTAAACTATAGAGTTTGAATGAAAAGGCAGTGGATTTTAAGTCCATAACCTTTTGAAAGTCAGAAAACCTATCTATTAGGCTGTATTTTCTACTGGAAAGGCTCTCAAAATGGTAGGTGTTAAAAAAACCATCTCAGGGAGCTTGAACTAGTCCCTAAACTGAATAGAAATGTTAAACTCTCTCGTCCTTACTTAAACACATTTCCCCCTGTTTTTCAAAGACAAAATATATTTTCTTATAGGTAGACAGGTGAAATATGTATATTTAAAAAAGTGTGGTTCTCTTATACTCCATGTGTTGCAGTTCTTAAAAAAAAAACAAAAAACCTTACCACTAGAGATTCAGTTTGGGTTTTGGAAATGATGCCATAGAAAGAAAAAAAAAGCCCTGAATTTTATGTGAAAAGACAGTTGCATTAAGACAGTATCATAGTTTGCTTTTAATTAAAACTTACTATGTAGCTTTTCCCTCAAAATTCTTTTTAGATAAGCTAAACATGACTACCTTTTTTAATAACTAAGGTGAGTTTTAAAAAATATTAAGAAGATATCTATATTATCTTTATCTATATGTTCTTTTTCATGATCGTGAGGGCAGAACGCTCTATTAATGGTGCAACACACAGCAATGTATGCTTTTACTTTTGGATTTGGATGCTAGAAAAGCCTGATTATTGGAAACACAGCAGAAGCTCAGTGTTTGATATCCATACCCCCTTCAGACAGTTGTACTTGTTCTTCTGTTCATCTATCAAGCAGTGACTGTTTCTTCCCTCTACCACCTCTAAATTATACTGACTAGATGTTGAAGTCATTAAATTGATTACAGTCCAATCAGTAGACAATCCGACATAAACAAAAACAGCAATTACAGTTGGCAAGAATCCCACGAGTGCTAGTCAAAGTTCCAGAACTGATGGTCCAGTGAGTCTTTTCCAAAACGCTGGATTTCATGATTTTAGCAGGTCTGGCAGCATCTTCTTAAAAGGAGGGCACAAAAATTCATAAGATTCCACTTGGCCTTAAAAACAAAAACATCTGTTTGATGCATGAGTGGATTGTTGGCTTTTATTTACCCAGCCAAAAAAGGGTAAAAAATAGGATATTGAACATAAAAGCATACATGTAAAAATGAAATTACAAAGGGATTTGAGATTAGCAGCTTTGTATAAAGCAAGCTGTTAATAATGTTTTCTTTTTTGTTTTGCCAGGGTATTCCTATATCCCTTAAAATCCGTTGTCGTTATTGACAGCAGTTACATCTAATAGTGATGGCAGAATTTTTCAACTTTTTGCTCCCAGTAATTGTACTCCTTTTTACTTGCTTTTTTGGGTCATTGCGAGTCTTCTAGCATATTTGTAGGAGATTTCTTTTCATCATATAGGAACATTTTTGCTCCCCTCCTTTTATTTTTAAAGAAAGTCTGTGAGAATTGACTAGTCTGGTGAATTCTCGTGAAATACTTGTTGACATAAGTTGAAATGTAATATTAAGTATACTTGCTTGAGTTTTCATTTTGATGTAAAACCATGCAATGAGGAGAAAGAGGTTTTGATAGTAGAAAAGAGCAATTCTACCAAGATCAATTAAGAATTTTATGAAAGTTCTGTTTTTCCTATTACTGCTTTATTAATTCATCTGACAGAATTCACATTGCTCGTTTTAATGTCATTAATTTGGTTGCCATAGAATACATTCTTTATGGCTAGGTTTAATAGATACCATGTTGAGTTTTTAGTTACTTTTAAAGGAGAAAATAATTTTAAGACTTGGAACACTTGCATCATATTTTAGTAGCCTTATGGATTGTTAAAAATGTAAATGTTGTCATTAGGTATATGTTAAAGAATGCTTTTGAATTGAATGAAATTTTGATATGAAGGCTGATATTCCAAATCAAACCTCTGGCTAAGTATTTTCCCAGATGTATTTAATTTTTTTTCTCCATTGACTCCTGTTGTGCTGTCAAAGGTTAAAGTTAGTTCTGTGGAGGGGATGTGTGCAACTTTCTAATCCCATTTCAATTAAATATGAAATATGTTCCTGTTTTTTGTTTGGGGATTACGAGTTACCCTAGCTGGGACTGCATACCTTTTTTTGTTGTAGTGAAAATGTACTTGTCTGATTTAAAACACGTTCCGCAACAATGTTATTATAATGCAATTAAAACTTAAACATTAAAGTTAACATTAGTAAATTTAAATAGCTCTGTTATAGTATTAATCAAATAGTGTAAGGAAAGCTTTTAAATGGTTTAAATAATTATGCAACTCTTGGCATAAAAGCCTGACACAAGATAAATCTTTGAAAACTAAGTAGAATCGTGGCTTTTTTTCCCTAAACTTTAATTTTAGGCAGCTTGGGCTTTTAGCATGCATCACATTCCACCTCTAGTATAAGTAATTATGCCAGTTTAGTAATTATTAGAGATGAAAGAAATTCAGTAAGATACGAATTCTTTAAAACTTCAGTAGCTTCAGTTTTAGCAGGGATAATGATCAAGCAGCAGTTATCCAGCTGCCTGGGGACCCTGCCACAGCTACAAGCACTGGGCTGATCTTGGGGGTATCATTATTATGGCAGCACACACTACAGTTGGCATTTCTACTCTAGATGTCTGATTGTAGAGGTTTATAATTCGGTCATTAAAAAAAAATCTGGATTCAAATATGACTGTCTAGAAACTCCCACTTCTTAGGAGATTGACAAAAAAAGATAAATGCATATGCACCTAAAAATTATTATTGTTGGACACCATATATTTTCATTTCATAGGATAGCAAATGATTTTTAAAATCCTGAAAGGAAAACTCTGTATGTAAATCTGTCATTTGCATGTATATGTGTTTGAGAATGTATTGAGCATTTTAAGTCTTGTTTTCAAATGCAGATGATTTGTTTTGGAAAGCATGTACTATTCATTTGTGAGCATAGCTGTCAAACTGAATATGGTCAAGTGACTGACATTCAGAATATTTATTTTCATAATAGTGCCGTTCGTCAGAATCACATTTTGGTATTTTGGTTACAAGAAATATTTTGTTATATATTTTAAAACAAAAGATTTCAGTGCCTCAGTTATCACAAGTCAGTAGGAGATAGACACATAAGTGGTATGCACACACACAAATATACTCTAATGTTCTATTTGACATACATTTTGCTCGGCAAATCCATATGAGTTAATCAGTGTTTGAGGGAAAAATTGGATTGAATTGGATTTTGCCTAATAGACATTGGTATCGTTGTAAGGAATATAATTTCCTTTTAGAAATTAAAATCACTTTACCATTGAGTATCATTACTTCACTATTTTTATTACCATCTTCTCCTTTCTGTCTCACAATTGGCTTTTTCCAAAGTTTCCTATCCCATCAGTGTACTGTGAGAGGTGTCTCAAGATGGAAACTCATTTACCTCGTGGGAATGAAGGAGATCCATGGCTCTCATTCTTGAGTACAGATGGTCCCATGTATTCCTACAGAACATGTTTGTGAAGACAGGGCAAGTGAGGAGTCGGTAAGGTGAATGATAGATCGCTGTACTACAGGGGGCGCTGTGACCAGGGATCTAACACACATTGTGGTGTTTTAAACTCTATATTGACTTCTAGAAACAACTTCTAGCATTTCATATGTATCCTTTAATATTATAATATTATTATTTTTCTTCACAGTAAAACCAGATTAGGTCTCATAAGTGCATGAATAAGAGTAAATAATAATTACTTTAGCATTCATAATGATTTAGCTTGTCTCAGTTGTTTTGAGTTTATTAGACATGTTTCCCCTCACTAGTATCACACTTTGGTCTTTTCTTAATTTTAAAAATTAAAAAAAAAAGCAATTAAGTATTCACAAAGAACACTCCACTAAGTGGCAATGAAGCCAACACAGAGCTATTGGCTGGGAGGTTGGGCTATCATGAGTTCACTGGAATGTTTTGTTCATTGGCTAATGTGTGGAATCTGAAGTTGCTCTGCGTATTATGTAGGGTGGTTGGGGCTGTCAATGTGCAATATGAAAAGTTAGATGGACTGTTTGCAGAGGCAAAGGTTAAAAAAACAAACAAATTGTGGGCTCAAGAGAGTGCATATTAATTCCTGGAAAGAGTAGAGAATAAAAACAGAAACAATTAGTTATGGTCATAAGTATCATGACTTGGATATTAGTACTAGTAGGGAGATGGTTGCAGAGTAGAAAGGGCAAGGGGGTGAGTTTTGATGCGCTGGCTGCACTTTTTTGGCAAGCCACTTAACCTCTGTTCTCTAGGATTTGGATTTCCTCTCTGTAAAATGAGGGGGCTCATTTCATCACTTAACAAGTGTTCCCCCGCCCCCCCCCCGCCCCAGGGCTTATTTTGTTCCTGGCCTTGTGCTAAGTTCTGAGAATTAGGTTGTGAACCAAGCAGACATAAGCCTTGCTCTTAGGAAGCTTATGGTCTAGAAAACTGGATGAGATTTTAAATATCTTCCATTGCTTTTTAATTTTAATTTAGGAAGGAAGCAAAGCAAGTGAGGAGAAAGAGATTCATATATATGATATATTCCTTTTCTTAACAAGTTAAGTCAGTTAAAAAAGTTAGATAAAATGAGTTTCAAAACATTTTTGGCACGAAAAGTTGGTGAGCTATAATTTTTAAGAATAGTGAGCAATGTTTCCACTTATAATTAAAAGGTAAATATGCTCACTTGAACTGAAACCACTTAACACAATATATAGAATATTCCCATCTCTTTTGGATTTAGGTCATTGACTTAGCAATATCTTTTACTCCTCCTAAAAGATCTGGATAACATTTTTGAAAGTTAACTGTGTGATGTCAAAGTTCATCTTTAAAAAAAAATCAAAGATATATGTCATCTTTTAAGATAATTGAAGGCTCTTAGAGAATATATATGATGCTGATATTAAAAAAACCAGCAACACCAAACTTCAGTTAGGAATCCCTGCCATATAAAATTGAGGTGAAACAAGTCATGAGGAACTCATTCCATTAAATATTCAGGAATAGAACACTAAGGAATGAAACAAGTTGGTATTGAAAAGTCCATAGCACAGGTTTGACTATTTCTCCCCTGGGAGACAGGTGAATGCTTTGAAATAAACTTTCACAGAATCATAGATCTTAAGCATAAGACAATTTAGAGATAATGATATTGGGTGTCTTGATGGTCTTCATGTTCAAAGATGTGAGTGCTGAATGAATGGTGATGGTGGAGTGTAACTGACCGAAGAAAAAGATGATCAACATGAAATCCCTTTTGCCTCCTCCAAAATCATATAGGTCATTTACATAAGTATTGCATCATTATACCAAATTTTTAATCTTCAAAATAAAACCATTACAAGATAATAACACCATTTTATAGCTCCTGTTAAATGTAACTGTTTTTTATCCTTGCTGATTTGCATATTTAAAACCCAGTCTGAGTGTGATGGGCTGGCGGACCCCGGGATGGCTCCCTAGCTCTGTCTTTGCATCTGTGTCCCTCAGCCAGGAGAGTGCTCAGCCAGGTGCCTGACTTATACTTAGTGCTTGGTAAACTTCCAAGGAACCAAAATCACTTTGTTTCTTGCTGAAGGAGTGTGTTGATGACTTCTGATTCCCTTCTATCTCTAACATTGTAGATTCTCATACTGAGAAATTGTAATTCTTGCAAGTTGATCAATAATTCATATTAATGGGGCAGGCATGCTTTTTAAGTTGTGAACTTGATTGAGTTGCAGGTGATGGAACAAAACCAAACAACAGAGGTTAGATGGTCTTACTTTCCACTATGATTTCTTGTCCAGACTCCTTGTTTAGGGAGCTAATATAGAAGAACACATATATCACACACTGAACCACCCTTGGGGCTTTTATAAGGAATCTGACTCCATCCAAGTTTTGGAATTTCCATACAGCAGTTGGTAGTTTCTAGAAGAGAGCCTGGGCCCAATGACCAATTCAGCTCACTAGGGGATTGTCATGTCTCACTGGGAGCAACTCTAACAGACGCAGCCGCTTTGGACTAGAAATCGTGCGTATGTATGCATGAGTGTGTGACCAAGTCCGTTTGCCTGGAGTTTGCAGTGGGATGGGTATGAACCTGCAGCAGTACGGATGTTTGAGCCAAGGTCAGAGTGTGTTGCTTTAAGGACAGCATTTTAATTTAGTTTGACTTATGTTGGCTAGTCATCTTCAATTCATGTTCATCCATTTGCCCAGATGCTGGTACCATTTTCATATAGCAGCAAGGCCCAAACCTTTAATGATTTTCATGGCTTCATGTTGAATCTCCTGTAGGCTTACTGTGAATTCACAAGTCAGTTTTGTACAATAATAAAGACTTGAATATTATTTTCATTTCTTTCTGACCCACCCAAGTTAAAATGACTCTTCTCTTTATTAATCCCTCTATACATACCATAGAAACCATAGCACTAAGTTGGTTTTCTGGTTTGTTGAGAAGCCCTCTGAGAGCAAGGCTCTGTGTTTCTTTTTTTAAGATTTTATTTATTTGAGAGACAGAAAGCAAGAGAGAGCGCATGAGGTGGGGCCAGGGAGAGGGAGAAGCAGGCTCCCCACTGAGCAGGGAGCCCAGTGTGGGACTCGACCCCAGGATCCAGACTTGATCCCAGGATACTGGGATCATGACCTGAGCCTAAGGCAGACGCTTAACCTACTGAGCCACCCAGGCGCCCCAAGGCTCTGTGTTTCTTTTCTTGAATCCCCATAACCTAAAGCTAGATGGTAAACAAACAAATGTACAAGTACACAAACAAATGTAGTAATTTAGTCATTTGTTTCATCAACAAGTATTTACTACACATTCAACTTTTACCAGTCTAGGAGTGCTCAGAGTTGGGGATGCTATGAAGGAATTACAACCAAGCAATGGAAGCACATTAGATGGACAATTGAATTGATACTAATAACTTACCATCATGTGAAAGGAAAGTACTGGGTGTTATGAGCACATTTCACAGATATTAGTGAGGTCAGGGCAGGATCATAGAGGAAGCACTTTCCAATCAAATCTGAAGTTTAGTATGTTTTTTTTTTAAAGATTTTATTTATTTATTTGAGAGAGAGAGAGGGCACATGAGCAGGGGGCGGGGCAGAGGGAGAAGGAGAGGGACAAGTAGATTCCCTGCTGAGCACGGAGCAGGAGGCTGGATCCCAGGACCCTGAGATCATGACCTGAGCCAAAGTCAGACACCTAACCAACTGAGCCACCCAGGCGCCCCAAGTTTAATATGTTTTTGAGTGAAAACTATTGAACATGGTCATGCATTCTATAGGATTTCTAGTTGAGCATCAGTTATGTCAGGTGCTAAGGATACAGTAAGGAACAAGTCAGACCCAGTTGCTTGTGGGTTTCATGAAGCTCATAGTCTATGAAGACTTACTGAGATGATTCTTTGTTTTCCTCATGATGTTGTTTAACTCCAATCTGTACTTACTTTTGCAGCAACAGTATGCTTTCAATTCATAAAAGTGGCATCTCTTTTATATTATTTGCACTTGGCTAACTTGTGTGTAAGTTCAGGCCATCCTTTGTACATGGGCCTGGTTTTTCCACTCTTAAGTAAACTACCCTAATTACATCCATTGAGTTTTTCATCATTAGATCTACTTATTCTTGCAAACATCTGGATTTCTTTTCATTTTTATAATGTTGTCTAAATACTGGATAAAAGCACTCATTTTGGCATCGTAAGACAATTTAACAACTCTCCTCCACTTTGCCTCATAGATACTTAGGAAAATGTATTCAAACTGTGCACTATGTTTCTGCTTATGATCTTTGCAAATTCTTAGCACAATTTCCACATCGAGGAGCTCAGTAAACACTAGAATATGACAATACATCAACAACCTGATTCTGTGTTTGTATATTCTGTATAGTACATTCTGTAATTGAAAACTTACACAGAGAAAATGGAAGATCGTAAAAAAGTAATCTACCTACCCAAACTTTTCAACTCACATATTTTAGACATTTTCTGTTGTTTCAATTCATAATAGTACTCTTCACAAAGTCCCCCCAAAACAGTCTGTGAGCAGATGTTTGAAGCCCGAGCCACCATCCACGTAATTCTCCAAGCCAAGTCTGAGTGAGATGCATTGACACCCTGGACAGGCTAATAATAATGGGTTGCCTCTTCCAACTGTTCTTTAAATATGCTCCACAGTTGTTTTGAGAGGATGAGGATTCTAGTGGTAATGTCCTCAGACAGTAAACTGGACCATGGTTAGATGGCAATATATTCATGTGGGTATCTTGGGTATCTTTCCTTCCCCAACAAAAGTGAGAGCTCTCTATGCTGCCCTCCCTAAATATATTTCCAAGAAGCCCCTCCATACCAACCATGAGGACCTCTCTTTTATTCTAACAACTCTGTACTATCCATGGCATGGTGTTCCATCATTCCACCCTTCCCCTACTGATGGCCATCAGCTTGTTTCTATTTATTTACTTATTTGTTTGCTTGATTTACTATTTACAGATGTTGCTTCTATAAGCATATACACATTCTTGCTGACATGTATGATTATATAAATGGGATAAATTCCCCAAAATGGGATTGCGGGGTATAGGGAACATGCATGTCACATCTTGATAGATCTTGCCAGTGTGCCTTCCACAGAGGTAATTCCAGTGCACACTGTTGTTAGCAGCAGGGTTGGAGAGGATCTGTGTTTAAATACTTTATCTTTACTAATGTGACTTGTGAAACAGCAAACTGGTATTTCATTGACATTTTAATAAGCATTTCTATAATCATGATCCTCCTTTCCTATGTTTATACATCATTTGTATTTATTTTTCTGTGAATTGTCTTTGTATTTCCTTGGCTCTTTTATCATTTGGTTTGAAAGCAGCTCATATTAATAGGAAAATTAGTCCTTTGTCTGACTTACGTGTTGCAGATATTTCCCCGTTTTGACTTTGTGGGTGGTAATTTTTTTTCTTTTGTCATACAGAAATTTAAAATTGTTTATTTTCAGTTTTGTCAGTGCGTTCCCTTGTAAGTAACAGATTTTGTGTCTGACATAGAAAGTTTTTTTTTTTCGTTCTGATCATTCTTTTTAGTTTTTAGTTTTGTCTTTCCCATTACACTGGCTGCAGGGTCTTGTCTAGTCCCCTCCCACCCCTGTGTCCCCAGTACGTAACCACATTTCTAGAAATATAGTAGGTGCTCAGCAAACATTTAGTTAGTGGGTCAGTCTATATGGTGGTTAAGAGCATGGCTGTTAAGCCAGACACCCTGGGTTGAAATTCTAATCTGGTTGACCTTGGGCAAGTGATTATATCACTGGACTACAGTTTCTCTATCTGTAAGTGAGGGTAATGATAGTACCTAATTTATAGAGCCTTTATGAGAATTAAGAGTTAATTCATGTAACCTCTTAGAATAGTATCTGGCAAATAAGAAGTACCTAGTCAATGGTTTTTACTCTTACTCTCGAAGGTTTTCTGTCTTGCGAGGAAGCTCTTCCTCCCACGGTATACAACCCTTTTCTATTCTAGAAAATTCTTTTTTGGTGTGGTTCAGGAATAGGGATTTCTAGGTATCTGTGTAGCTGCACACAGCCTTTTCAGAGGCCTGTCTTGGGTGGGTTCCTTGCAGACATCTTTGCTAGGTTCAGTGTGTCATGGCTAGCCCCTACACACTGGTCAAATTAGTGCCTGGTTCCAAGCTCCATTTTGCTTTGCCAATGTAGACAGTGTTCTGAAAGAAAAATTCCTGTAGAAATTCCAATTAAAAGATAATGGAAATATAAAGTGGAGCTAATTAATTTTAGAGCCTCTGCCATCTTTTTGGTAAGTCAGGTCTGTGTCTTTGAGGTTCTTTGCAAAAGGGCCAATGCTAATTTGCAAAGGTAGGCTAATTGTTCTTGGGAGAGGAGCTAGAGACAAATAATTCACATATCATTATGAAGGTTTAATCATAGTAGATTTATTAATAATCCTTAAATTAAAAAGGTAAATCTGGGCTTGGGTTTACAAAGGAATTAGCTGAACAAGGGGATGATTTTCTACATCATCATACTCATCAGTACATTTATCTAGAAGTGTTTTCTTCGAGGCTTCTGAGTGGAATTCAGTGTTGTCTAGAAGCACTTGCAAGTACAGAGTGTGAAGATGGAAGGAGAACACAGGAATGCATCTGTTGTTAACTACCAGTCTGTGTCTGGCTATGGCTAGCCACTGCTTTAATTTTATGTGAAATTAAATATGCCCCTTATTTTGGGGCAGATTGTCTGAAATTTCTTTCCTCTTAACTTCTCTTTTCTCTTCTGCAGTAAATCCTAACGGTTCATTTTGTTTTATTTTTATTTCCATGACCTCCCCTTGCTCATTTGGTCACCGGTTCTATTTTGTTTAGTTCATGAAATCCTCCAGTCCCCACTGAAGGATTGCTGGGCTCCGGGAGTCCCTTCGGGCTTGAGAAACCCAGCCATCGGCTGCTGGTTGACCTGCACACTCATCTGCTGATGCTCTGTGTGGGCACTACCATCTCTTTTTATTGTCATGAAATTATAACTGTCATAAAGTTGTCTTTCTATTCAGACCAAGCCTAAAACCTTAATATATCCAATCAGATGACTTTCAAATAGCCATTTATACTTTTTCCCTTCAACCTTAATGCTAAATGAAGTGAAAGAAATAGTAATGAAAATCAGAGTGGAGAGAGTCAAGAGGATTGTACGAGGCTGCTTTTAATGAGTGGAATATCCTTAAATGGATAATGAGTGACAAAAGAAATTTGACTTCGAGATCATTTAAAATAGATGTTCTAGAAGACACGTTAGGAAGGGTGTTTTGGGCTACGGTGGTAGTTTGGGCTTAGAGTCTCAGAAGAGCTAGGTGTAGAATGTTCTGAGGGGTCAAGACATAGAGCACCCATCTCCCCCTTTGCCTCCGAGACCTAGACCCGAGAGCTTTAGTGCACCATTCCAAGTCACACTAGGACATTGTGACACAAAGGGAGGAGAGTCACATTCTCTTGATTTCTAGTTTTAGGAATTGCCTTTCCCAGGTATACACATTCTAGACTGTGGAAGGAAAAGTGACTTTCCTTGCCTCTCTCAGATTCTTTACAAAAGCCCAAATCTGGAGCTCACTGCTCTGGGAGATCACCTTCCTTGCTCTAGTTTTAACTGTCAAGGTCTCAGGCTTTTGGTCCTGGGGGTACAAACAACATGTCCCAGTGAGTTGACCTGAGGGACCCAGTGTCCGACGGGCCTGTTTTTGGATCCTGCATGTCATTGAACCTTTGTAAACCTCACTTTTCTTACCAATAAAATGGTGAGAATCTACTTCACAAGATTGTTGTATCAGGTAACAAATGTAAAGTACCTAACATGTGTCTGGCTCTTAGCAAGTTACTAACTAGTTGCAGCCTTTTATTATGGATGAAATTCACGGGGCCACTGAGGAAGCATGCACGTTTTATCCTCTTTCTGTTTCCCTCTTCTGCAAAGTCCTGAGGGGTGACATAGTTCTGTGGCCAGCTGGACTCTTTGTGTCCTGTGAAAATATTTCCCCTTCTGGAGATGGCCTGAGAGAAATTGTGCGAATTTTTATATTAAACTTTTAGGAAACATTCTCTACAATAGAAGGCCGGTAATGGATGTGAGTTCACTATTTATGGTGAATATTTTGCATTTGGGAACTTTAATGTTTCAAAAAATGCTGTGTATCTATTTCATTTTATCTGAAATGCATCTTATGTCAGTTATTATTATTGTTTCCAAAATGTTTCCAAAAATGCTGTGTATCTATTTCATTTTATCTGAAGTGCATCTTATGTCAAGTATTATTATTCGCATTTTATAGGTGAGGAAAGAGAGGCTCATCCAATCAGCATGGCTGAAGTAGAAAAAGAATGTAGACTTCTGGATTTGAAAATGGGCAGTCTTTAATCTCATAATTTTCAAATAGAAGAGGCCAGAACCAATCTTAAGCCAAATCAAGAGGTGGAAATAATTAATCCTCTGGCCCCCACATTTCTCCTGTGCTGTTCCCTTTTCCTTTAAGCATTGAGATCTCAGTTCCCTCCCCTATTACACCTCCCCAGAGGAAGTTACTTCTACAAGAAAAAAAATGTATTAGTCAGTTATACCTGAAAGAGAATTAAAAGCAGTGGAAACCTGACAAATCCCTAATTGTGTGATTAAAGGCTTTGCCTTCTGATAAAAGCATTGCATGCTTCAGAAAGCTGATCTGGGAGGTGTTGTAGAGCAGGCGGTGCTGGGGTGCTGGTGTGAGAGATCCAGGCGCTGGTAAAATCTCAGCAGAAAGACCTCCTCACAGAAGCTGAGTAGACTTTCAAAGGTCTTCCTCTGGATACTTTCGCTCAAAGGTCAGGAGATTTGTTAGGGTGGAACCCACCAGTCTGAGTTATAGGGAAAAATGAGTGATGGTTGTGCCTGCAAAATTATAACAGTGGGTCTGACTTTGGGTTGACTAGCCTCCTGATAATGTCACATTAGCTGTTTTAAATACACTGTGTGGAGAAGCAAATTCCTATTTCCAACTGGCATGCTACCATCCTGAAGCAATGTCCATTTTCTTTGAAATATGCTACTTTTTTCATACAAATTTTCTTTGTGGTATGAAGAAATGGACACAACTGTTGGGGATGGGTTACCCCAAGGACTGGCGGGACGTTGGTGTCATCTGCGGAAGGACTTGGGCATGACACATCACCATTCCCAAACAAATGACTTCAATTCAGATGTCTTATATATGGCATTTCAGAGATGGCACTTACTTTTTTCTTTCTTTTTTTTTTTTTTTTTTTGGTAGTGTTGGCTGAAAAGGAAGTTTCAAAAGGATTGGATTTTTCAAAATTAAAAGCAACAGTAGTAGGATTGATTACATTAGATCCCTTGTTATTCTTTTCGGAAAATAGGATGAGATCTGGCCCTTCTAGCTCACCATCTGAGAACATGCATGCTCCTTCCCCACGTGTATTTACTGAAAATTATGTTTGTGAAATATATACATATATATATATATATATATATGCACACACACATATATGTATATCTCCTTATTAAATCACATGGTGAAAAAGCAAAATGATTAAATATGGGTGCTTATTTATCAGCCATTCTCCCTGATGTGTGATTGATTTAGTTGATTGTACTTTATGCATATTTGGAGATTATCTGATAATATATCATCATTTAATATATTTTTATATATAACATAAATACTATAAAATATTTAACATATGCTCACATTATCTTGACAGGTCAGGATTGAAACAATATAAGCGGGAACATATTTCCACAAGTGACTATTAATTTATAGTTACTAAGATAATGGCATACACGTTCACTTTCAGTTCTATCTGGGTAGCTCTGTAAATTGTGTATTGATTATGCTAATGGCATTGGTGTCTTTATTACTTGTCTGCAGATACATGCAGATTGAATGCACATTTGGCAAGGTTGTCATTCTGTAGGAAAAAAGTGCATTTTTAAAATCTGGTTTTTGGAGAGATTGAGTTAAAACTAAAGAAAAACATTAATTAAACACATATAGAAACTTAAGGAATTGTGTTCTAGGAAATGAAAAGTGCCGTTAAAAATGATGCTGTTATATTTCCTTTGTTTCATATTCATTAAGGGAAGTGTTGCAGAAATGGTACTAATTCAATAATGATCTATTTTTATAGTTTATTTTTGGTTGTGTGGCTTTTCTTGCTTTGTTTATCAGGCTGAAGGAAACTTAGACATTTAGGGTTGCATGTATTTTGAAATTTATTAGCCCAACTAGAGGAGAACAGAGTGAATTTCTTTTTTTCCAGTTATACATAAATTTTCTTGTGTTTTGTAATAGCTCGTAAGTCATAAGCCATAGCCCCACTTTTTGCTCTGATCTTTCATTATACAAACATGTACCTATTTGGTAGGATTTTTCTCTCTCCTTTTTCCTCTTTTGCTGAGCCGTCATGGTACCAAAGCAGTGGTTTAGAAACCACCTTCTTATCTTCCTGAATGGGATCACTTCTTAGAAACGGGGCTTTCCACTGTGTGCCAACTAAGAAAGAAAGTTAAAAAAAAAACTTAAATTTGTTTTCAAGCATTTTCTACTTTATTATAATTACAATTGGATCCCCAATTTGTTTGAGAACCAATAGAAGCTGCTAAAGGGAAAAAAGAAAAACAAACAAACAAAAAAGCTGAAAGTTTTCATATTCCTGGGTGATATGAGTACATTTAACAGGATATTAAAGGTCCCAAATTTTGTGTTTAATTTCACAACCTTGAGACAAATTCAATTGTCCCGGTCTTTCAAATACAGCATTTAAAATTTAGAAGAGGAACTTCCCAAATTAAAAAAAGAAAAAGAAAAGAAAGCTAATTAAGAGAATTGAGTGATAATATTGGATTGATTTTTGTGAATGACAGTGGAGTTTATCTTCTCAAAATATAAAGATGAGCACTGCTACATTGTAGCAAGTGAGAGAGAGTTTCTTATTCAAAACAAAACACTTTCTGCCTAAACTCCTGTTTCAGTAAATTGTTGAGACAGTTAACTTTAAGTGTGGAATTCAGAAGTACTGTTACAATTGGACTGGTGTTATCTAACATAGCTGACGTAATAAGAACAGTTGGTAGAAGTATCAGAAAGTATGATGTCTGGAATATGAAGGCTTTTTGCCCCAGATTTTCTTTGGCTGGAGTGGAGTGAATGCTTCTTGGCTGGGCTTCTATAGCTGTAGCTTATTTGTTACATTTAAAGAGGAAATAACTAGACCCTTTCCCAAACATCCAAACGTCTAACTCCTAGGTTCAAGTATGTTTCAATTGTGATTGTAGTTGTCTGAAGAAACATTTTGCAGTATTTCTGAAGAAAGAGATGTTAGAATCAATAGCCGTTTTTATTTTTAGTCAAATTTTGGATTTGTTTTTTCCCTTGGCTTTGTGTAAGTTCGAAATAAGGCTAAAGGAAAAAGAATCTCACCAAAGGTCTTAGTCCCCAGAGGTGTCATGGGGGCCCTTGCAAATCTCTTGCACTGGATTAAAACGTTAGCTGGTGTGATTGTGGTGTTTCTGGCCGGTCCCTCTCCAGTTTCGGCTTTGGTGGGATTATGGATAAAAGGCAAACTCTGGATGTAAACACAGTGAGAAAAAGTAAGCCATTAACCTTGATTAACACACCTGTTTTAGAACCAAGACAGCAAGCCCATCTCTAGGAATGGCTGTACCGCAGCCAGTACCCGGCAGTCATCAGCCCGCTCCCCACCTTCTCGTGCCTAAACACAGCGCGGAGTAGTGGTTCCTGTGCCTTTTCTTCTGCCACTGACTGTTTGCACCTTATTCCCTCCTTTCCTGCCTCGTGTCATAGGCTCCAGACTGGTTTCCCTGCTTCCAGGTCTGGTACCCTAACAAACTACCCTCTCCATTTCCAATGGGGCATCTTTCTAAAATGGAAACGGAGATCAGTCCCTCTCCTTCAATCCTTGGGTGCCTGCCCCTGGTGCTGAGGTTAGCATGTGAACATTTAGCTCACAGTAGCTCCTTCGTGGTCTAGCTGCTTTCCCAGCCTCCTCTCTGCCAAGGCTCCCCTTTCCCCCCACTCTATGCAGCACCCCTCATTTGAATAGCACAGAAAAACTTGCACTTCCTGGAAGGCATCGTGTGGTTTTATGCCTCTGTGTGCCTTTACATGTTTCCTCTGTTTGGAGAGCCATTTTCTACTTGTCCTCAGGGCTACCCATCCTTTAAAAGGTAGCCCAAGCTGCTCTTCTTTAGGCAAAAATTCCCTGCTCTGCCCTATGTGATTTAAATGCCCCTGGTCTGTGGGCTTCTCTGTCTAGTACTGACCCCGCCTTCTGCACTCATTGATTTACTCACACCCACCCTCCCCCCACACTCGTGCTTGCCAGCCCTCTCACATCATGACAGATGCCGAAAAATGCTAAGTTCGAATGGCACACTTGGGTAAATGGGAAGGCAATAGGACCACAGTTTCCCATTATCCCAAGCTGTACATGGCTGCTTCCAGGGCTGAATGAAAGTATCCTCCAACACCTGACTGGACCCACTTTTGACCTGCCAGTTGGGAAGCTCTTCCACAGCTTGCAGGCTCCGTGGGACAAGGTCCTAGGCTTTACATCTCCAGGGCCTTAGCCAAATGCCCCTTACTGAGCCTGGGTGCTTAGTAAACATTTGTTTGCTGAAGGTGTAACAAGGCAGCTATTGTAATTCAGTTTCAAAGTTAAATGACTTTAAGGCAGGAGTGCATTGATAAATACTCTTTATGAAAGTTGGAGTGCTCAAATTGCTCTCTTCTAAATTTTATGTTAAGGATAAAGGGGGACTAAGTGGAAGAAAGAAATTGGGGTATGATTCTGATCGGAAGGGGAGAAACTTTTTATTTGGTTCCAAAGAGTGTGTGTGTGGTTCTCTGTGTGTGTTGTTGTTGTTGTTGTTGTTGTTTTTAACCTCTCCCAAGGTGAATTTCCCCCCCACTTAGCATCTTCCTGCAAGGAATTCCACTGTAGATAGAAGAGTGGTAATAAATTCATGTTTGGCATGTTCTCCTTGATTATAGTACATCTGTGATATTTCTCTTTGGTCTTCAAGGACCGTGATAGACCTGTAGAACAATTAAGCAACACCGCGGAAATTCTAAATTCAACAGCGTGATTTTATTTAATAGAGAGATCATTTTGTCTGGGAAGATTTTATAGACAAAGAAAAGAACAAGTACTGGAAAAGGGTTTTTTTTTTTTTCTTTTTATGTAAAACAATTTAATAACTTTCAGAGAATAGAGTCATTGCAAATAAACATGGCAGAAAAAGTAAAAAGCACATTTTTATCCTTGACCGCCCGAGCTCTCCAGACCTGTTGGTGCCTGCCGGGTGAAGGGGATGGCCGGTGCTGTCCTTCCAAGCTGAGAACTGGGTTTTGGATGTGCATCCTTTGCCCCTGCACTGGTTGCTTTTGTTTTTGTTTTGTTTTGTTTGTTTACCTTTTCTTGACAGTAGAAAAAAATGAGGCAGCAGACCAGCAGGCGGGTGTGGGCCAGACGGCCGCACAGTCTGGTAATGCTGCATTCCTTCATTAGAGCCTGCTTGCCATTTTATAACAGTGTGCGATTTATTTTCCCTAAATCTGTTTTCATCTTATGGGATTTCAAGTTAGAATGCATCGCTAGAGCCCAGAAAGCACAAAATAATGATCCCGCCCTTTGGTTTTTGAAAACTAGGAAGGCTTTCTGTTCCCTGTTTAACTCTTTATAGCCTGAAGGTAACTTTTCCTCTGTTCTTAAAAAGTATCAAGATACATCAGTGAGTGCAGTTTGAACCCCCTTGTACGAGAGGAATGATTTTGGACATGATTTGCCTTAAACAGATAACATTTGATTTTTCTTTTTAGGCATGGGACTTGCAACCATGCCAGTAAACCCTAGAGCTAGCTATACATACAGATGTGAACTTTAAAAACAACGTTAGACAATTAATGATTATTTGACACAAGATGGCTGTCAACCTGGGGTTCATCATTTGTAGTGATTTGGGGGATTTGAGTGTGAGTTACATTTGTATAAAGTATTTGTTTACTTATTCATCATAGGATTTCTGAGAATAAGACACTGAGTTATAATGCTCTTTTTATTTTTAGACAAAATCCTTGGAAGAAAACTGAGGCAGCTTTCTCAAGTAGCAAAAACATTATATTTTTACTAGTCCACTAGTAGCGTAGCGTTGGGCCCACTTTTTCTCGAACATTTACTTTTTTTATAGTCTTAGGTAATTAAGATCCAGGAGGTCGCGTCATTACAATGAAGTCAAGAAGTGTCTGTTTTTGTTTTTTGGTTCTTTTAAGACAGTATGCACTTTTTAGTTGGCGATTTCTTGAACTTACTGGCATTATGTGGGTTGATTTAAGATTGAGTAATTCATGCCATGGTTGTTTAATTTGGTGAAAAGCTGGCTATGACCTGAGAACAGACTGTTAGGAAATGGTCATGTTTTAAGTTTGCGTGTGTGTGTAAGTGGAGTATTTTGGGTTCATTCATCTCTTGCCAATCTTAGTTGTTAAGTAATCTTCTTGCATTCATATTTACATCATCTTCAGAATCTTGTGTTTCTGCCACTCTCATAAAACTGACTCGGGTTTGTAAGGTAGAGCTTCGTGCTTGGAATTAACCAGGAAAAGCCTCATTTATATCTCCTGCAAGAAGGACAGAGGGCCTGCACTGTGTACTGGCTGCCAGAAGTTTTTATAGTAATACTTTGTATCTAGGCTCTGGCTCTTACCATTAAATGTGCTTTTTATAGAGTACCAAGTTATAAATGTAGTGCAGCTACGGCATATTAATCTTACTGCAGAGATTTAATGAGGCAGTTGTTTTGCGATGGACACTAGTGGGAGCAGGGAGCGACAGAGTTTTACTTTACCACTGAGCTGCAGAAATATTCCTTGCCTGGTAATAATTATAACCACATGATCTCTTAGTTTTTCTTTCTTTTGCCAGTGCTTTTCCATGCAAAAGTGGCTTGGAAGGAGGTCCATTTCTAGGCAGTGAAATGGGTTGGAAATTGGGCTGTTTTCTCAGTGGTTTGACATTTTAGCTTTGATCAGGCATGGGATCCTTGTTGCACAGAGAGAAATATGTAAGATGAGTTTCAAGAATACAGATAGTCTTTGCCAGTCCACTGAGATAGCTTTTAGATATTCATTACTTTGACTTGACTTTTATATAGGTTATAAAAAGTAAATGTGGTGAAACCTCATTTTTACATGGACAGAATAGAATTTCTGCTGGTTGGCCTTAAACTGATCCCACACTTGAAATTAATTGAAGTCCATGGGTTTATTGCCTCCAACACTTTTAAGCCAGTGCAATTTTTCATTTTCCCCAAAGTTGAAATTTTATTAAACCAAGTTATAGCAATAACAACCCTATGAAGGGGAGGATGAGAAGGAAAGCACCACCTGCCAGAGAACATAATACGGGGAAAAACATACTTCTTTTAAATTTCCATTTATAAGTAAAGTTAACAAAATTGGAAAAAGAGAGCTGCCATTTATTTTTTGTAATAATAATTGTGTCTTTGTTCCAAAATTAAGTCTTTTACCCAGGTTAGAACGCTATAAATGCGGGGCTTCATAGCAACCTCTTGAAGGGATGAGCTGGAAAGTAGGTGGTGCAGGTGAGCTCAGTAGTGATGGACGTCACATGTCTGAGTGGCGTCCTTTAGGTCAAAGGACAGAGAGTGGTGTCTGCAGCTGGGATGGGGTTTGCAGTTCTAGTGCAGGGGAGCTGTGGATATTTAAAAATACTGCCCTTTGGGGGAGTTTGGAGCACAACAATTGAGTTGAAAGAACAGTTGTCCTTCTTGAAGTGGTGTTGGGAGCAGGGCAGTCCTTGCAGGCGTGGACCTTGTATTTATAACCCCTTAGGTTGAAGTCAGATTTGAATGGCTCGCGGAGTAATACAATTATTTTTTATGATTGGATCTCAAAGGACTTTATAAAAACTACATAACTGAGGCCATGTGCAATTACTGAAGTGTAGCCACCTGTGGGAAAGAAATGGTCGACAATGTAAGCTTTCCAGAGTCTTCCTTACATCAACTGACTCTAGGAGCCGAGCCCCCTAACACAAATAAACATCTTTTGAATGGGCGAGAAATAATTCTTCATGAAAGTGGAGGTTGGGAAAAAAATCTACTCACAGAGAGAGAGAGACTGAGATTCTAGCACTCGTTACACCAAGGCATCGTAGACTATAATGGCACCCACCCCCCCAGAGGGTCCCTCTTAAGTGGTGACCTAAAAACAAATTCGCCAGTTGGCTGGAGCATGCATCCTAAAGTTGCAGCAGAAGTGAATAAGCTTGACTGACTTCAGTCCCTAAAGGGTTCTATCTGTAAATGCAGAAGTGGAAGCAAAAACATTTTTTATTAGTCTTAAACTGACCCTTATTTTAATAACTAGCCACAGTGTCAGAAGCACGGACCGGAGTCATTCTTTAGCTTTTAAGAGCTCAAGCATCATGAATGCATTCCTATTTGTTTGATATTTTTGATACTGGATTCGTGTAAAGTGTCCATATTCTTGAATAATAGGGAAGGCGAGTTTTTATCATTTTTCTCTGCGTACTACTTAAAGTATTCAGAGTGTCTTCTTATTTAAAAACAAACAGGCCTGCAAACTTGATGCATAGCATTTAAATAATCGTATTAAAATTCAGACTTAGCACCCACATTTCCCTCAGTGCTATCAGTTTTATGAGAAACTGGAATCTCATGCTAAACAACGGAGAATATTCAGTGTGTGCAGACCGCCTTCCAACAAGTCCTTAGTGGTGTGAGGGCCAGTTTGCCGTAATTGGGACAGTTATTTATTTTCCGGACTTTCTCTCTAATTTGGCGATATTTTACCACTTAGTTTTAGTTTGTTGGAGATCTTTGAACCACCACCTATTTGTTGTGGTGTGTGAAATATCTGAAACCAGCAAAGTCAAATGTGATGGATCATCGCATCAATTTTGGGAAATGTAGGCATGTAGGTACTTTTTAATTTGGTGGTACCTGATCTGTTCCTCTTTATAGAAAAAATACCAGTTAAAGGACTTTTTATGCACATTTTTTCTACCTCCTCACTCCTCTCCCTTTTTATCATCACTAAATAATATTTACTAAGCACTCACCTGGACACAGTGCTGTGCTGGGCAAAGTACAAGACACACAAAAAAGATCCTGTGATTACTCCCCCAGGAATGAGCAGTCAAAACCCCAGTCTATTGAAATGGGCACTGTGTAGAGCATTGAGATAATAATTTTCCAGATGGCAAATCAACCCAAATTACCAATTCACTTAAACACTGTGTTCTTTAAAAACAAATAAACAAACAAACAAAATACTTGTTCTTTGAGATGAGAACTCTGCTCTGTTCATGAGCCCAAGAGATTATTATATATGTTGAAATGTAAGTTGATTTTGGCACACGTGAATCATCTGAAGGGTGGTGACAGAGTTAAGTTTATTGCAGATGCGAAGAAAGGCTTTAGAACAACTGCCAGCAAAAAAGGGACCATAGTGACTTGTGAGAAGGAGGGTTCGTAGAAGCGTGTTACATGCCGGGCAGCAGAGAGCATTTCCAGACAGGAGGATGGTGGTGTGGTGGCACTTACAGATTTTTCTACAAAATCTGGGCTAATTTTGGTTCTGTGAATTCCTGATTTTAACATTTCAAATTTTTATCTTCCCATATTAAAAAAAAATTGACTACAGATAATGCATTACATATTTCTTAGGTATCTTGATACAACTCTTTTATAACCATTTTATTGACTATATTTTGAGACATAATTTATTTCTGACTTTGGAGGACATTTTGCCATTAGAAATTAATGTCCCATAAATTATGTCACAGATTATATTACCCAATTTCCCCTAAAGAGGCATATTCTGTCTTTCTCTTCCTTCCCCACTTTTGCTTTCCTGTAAAGAGGAGGGATGGCACCAGGATGTTTGGGGGCACATCACTAAAATGAGTCAAAGGACCGCACATAGAATCAAAAAGTATCTAAAGTATGTATAGAGCTCTAAGTAAAAATGTTACGTGTGTTTTACTCTCTCATTCCCCCTTGCTATTTGTGTATCATTCTTAGGGGTAGAATAGAACTATTTTTAGTTTTCCCGCCACCTTAGCTTTTTGACATTGGTAATGCCAATTTAAGTCGTTGACTTGATTATAATTTATAATTGCTCTTTGTATATATTGGTTTTTTTGATGATTACTTGTTTGAAAACAAGAGACGTGCCAATATATTTACACTTGAATCCGTGTTTGTAAGAATGTTTTGCTGTGTGGTAGAGCTTATTTGGCTATCGCTGTCTAACAAATAATGGGGTAACTGTGTGTTTTGACCAGTTTGTAAGTAAAGGTCAATTTCGTGCCTATGGTAATTAGCTTAGCTTATTCTAGACTTTTGGCTAATTCGGGTAATTTCCTGTGAAACAGTATATTTAGCAGAAAGGGAATTCATTCTTACGCACAGTGGTTCTTTTCCTTTACATCAGAGACTTTAATTTTAAAACTGATTTCTTTACCTTTTAAGCAAAACCCCCTAAAAGGCTATGAAAAATGTCAAAGTTCACCTTAAGGGTGGACAGATGAATTATTTGAAGGAAGCGATGAGAAAAAAAGGCCCACGTGGCGGAGGAAAGGAAAAGCGTCAGCCATCCTGAAGTGACACATCTTAGGCAAGACTAGCTTTTGGTTCCTCTGGAATAAAATCTGCCACGGAGCCTTCCTTCTGCAGCTTTGAGGAAAATGGTGCTTCTGTTTTTGGTAGCAAGAAGATTAAATGTTACTTGAAAAGAACCTGTCTTTAAACCCCGCACTTACAGTCTTGATTTTCTTTCAGACCCCAGCTGTAAACTTGAAGACAAGCCTGAAGATGGAGAGGCACTAGGCTGTAAGAAGAGGCCGGAGGACGGAGAGGAGCTGGAAGACGAGGCCGTGCGCAGCTGTGACAGCTGCCTCCAGGTGTTCGAGTCACTGAGCGACATCACCGAACACAAGATTAATCAATGTCAGTTGACAGGTAAACAATACTTACCACGTCTTGTCTTCGAGTACTGTTCTATTTCTCATTTTTTCAGTTCATACTGTTTTTTTTTTCTCTTGCTCTCCCAATTGTTTTACTCCCACACTTGAACACATAGGTGAGTCTAGAAGTGCTTTTGGAAGGATTCTAAGATGGCCGTTTGTGGCAAACTCAGCATCACAGTCCTTAGATTATGAACTGTGCCTAGATTTTAATAGCTAGTGGGTCTTCCTTCCTTCCTTCCTTCCTTCCTTTTTCTTTTTCTTTCTTTCTTTCTTTCTTTCTCTTTCTTTCTTTTTCTTTCTTTCTTTCTTTCTTTCTTTCTTTCTTTCTTTCTTTCTTTCTTTCTTTCTTTCTTTCTTTCTTTCTCTTTCTCTCTCTCTTCCTTCCTTCCTTCTCTTTCTCTTTCTTTCTTTCTTTCTTTCTCTTTCTCTCTCCCTTCCTTCCTTCCTTCCTTCCTCTCTCTCTCTTTCTTTCTTTTCCTTCCTTCCTTCCTCTCTCTCTCTCTTTCTTTCTTTTCTTTCCTTCCTTCCTCTCTCTCTTTTCCTTCCTTCCTTCCTTCTTCTCTCTCTTTCTTTCTCGTTCTCTCTCTTCCTTCCTTTTTTCTTTCTTTCTTCTTTCTTTCTTTCTTTCTTTCTTTCTTTCTTTCTCTTTCTCTCCCTTCCTTCCTTCTTCTCTCTTTCTCCCTTTTTTCTTTCTTTCTTTCTCTCTCTCTTCCTTCCTTCTTCTTTTCTTTCTTTCTTTCTTTCTTTCTTTCTTTCTTTCTTTCTTTCTTTCTTTCTTTCTTTCTCTCTCTCTCTCTTGCTCTTTTTCTAACTATAGTGATGCCATGGGGGTTCAGAATCTAACATGATGGTTAAAATAAAGTTAAAAAAAAACCTTTGTCAATATTTTTTCAAAGAAATGTAGTGTGTGTTAACTTATTTTGATGTAAATATCACTTCCTCGGGGGAACTTTCCCTGATGCCTCTCTGCCTGAGTTTGGTGCCTTTTTGTGTTCCCACAGAGTTCTCTGCCTATTGCATCTCACAGTTTCCACTATATGTGTTCACTTCCCCCTGTCCCTCTTTAGACTGCGAGCTCATGGATGGCAGGAACTGTGTCTTATTTGTCATTGTATTCTCTGAGCCTTGTACAGTGCCTGGCCCACAGTAGATTCCCACAAAAGCATGGACGCTATTCTGCTATGCAGTTCATGGGATGGATCCGACTTAAAATAACAATTAGCATGACGACATGTTCAGTTTAATGGTTGAATAAAACTAAAACTCAGTTTGCCAAATTTCTATCCTCTTGAGAAACATCCTATAAGAACAGACTATATCAGCTTTTAGGTAGATATATTTTTAGGTAGATATATATTTTTAGATTCATGTAATTTTTCTCTTGCTATTTGAAGCTGATATTCTCTGGCTGTGTGCATGTGTCTGTAACTCTCTCTTTCTTTCTCTCTCTTTGTTTCCCAGCACAAATCTTTCTTCAATTACCCATGTATAGGAAACATATTTAGTAAACAAGTGATTCTCCAACTGTTTTCCATAGAATATTGATATTTTTGTAAGATTTTAAAAGGTGTTCCATTTTAGTCAGGGTTTCTGAACAGATTTTTGTGGAAATGTTGGATTAAATCCAATTAAATAGGCTTCTTTATTAAAGTGCACTGTGGCTCTTCAAGAAGGGACTACAGTGACTAAGGCCATAGAATCTTCTTTCTTCCAGAAAACCCATTACTCTTGGTTGGAACTTAAGTTTGAGCATTGATGTTGCATATATAAGTATTGGCCATAATACATATTTTTTGTGGTTTTTAGGATTTTTAATAACTTTTATTTTGTTATAGTGCCAAACTTAATGAAAAATTACAAAAGTAATCCATAGAATGCCCATGCACTATTTACCTCATTCACTGACTCAATGATTATTTACATTTCGCCCCATTTATTTATCATTCTTTATCTTTCGTTAATTTTTTCTTAATCATTTGAGAGAAGATTGGTGACATCATACCCTTCTAAATATATCTTATGTATTTCCTAAGAACAAATATTCTCTCACATGACCTCAGCATACTTCTTGAAATCAGGAAAGCTCACATTTAATACCATAGAATATTATTATCTAATCCATGATCAATATTTAAATTTGAATAGTTGTTTCAATAATGTCCTTTATAGCTTTTTTTTTTCTTGTCTAGGATTCAGGATCATGTACAACATTTATTTGTCATGTCTCTTTTGTTCCTTTCGCCTGGAAAGATCTCTCAGCCTTTCTTTGTCTTTCTTGACCATGACATTTTTGAAGAGTATCTGTCAGCTACTTTCTAGAATGCCTGTATTTGGGTTTGTTTCTTTGTGATTACATTCGAGTTACATCATTCTGTGGCAGGAACACCATCAAAATGATGTTGTGCTCTTCTCAGTGCATTAGGTCTAGAAGCATGTGATGCTGATTTGTCCTCATGTTGATGATGTTAACATTGAATACTTCTTCAAGGTGGTGCCCACCAACTTTCTCCAGTATAAAGTTACTATTTTTCCTTTGTAAGTAATAAATCATTTGTGGGAAGATGCTTTGACCCCATATAAATATCCTCATCCTCATAAAACATCCATTTTAACTCTATAAATTTTTGTAGTTATTAGCCTTCTACCACAATTTCCTTTCTTATTCATTCACTCATCTGTTTATTTGTATCACTATGGGCTTTTGGATTTTATTTTACTCAGTGGTCATAATTTATTACTGTCATTATTTTGATGCTCAGATTGCCTGAGATTTAGCCAATGGGAATCCCTTCAAACTGGATCTTGTGTTGGTTTCATATGTCTTCATCATTATTTGAGGACTTACCTTAGTTTCGGCTGCACACAAATGCCCCAGGCACATCATATTCTTGTCCCAGTCCCATAATCAGCCTTTTTTTTCCAAGGAGCCCTCATTCTTTTAAGAAGAAAGGTATTTAGAAACCAAGATATGGGCACTAGGTGTGCTCATTGCTGTAGGTATATCATTGATTATAGAGCCTTTCAGCAGACAGAATTAGGAAGTGTATACGTAAATTTAATATAATATACGCATAAGAATCATGTGTTCATATTGATGCTTCTAATTCAATCCAACACTTCAGGTTCATCCCAGGTTCCTCTCCATATTTATTACTACAGTCTTTGGCAGTGAGAAACCTAGCTTCATCATCCTCAACATGTTTGCTCATTTGCTTGAGTCTAGAATATACCTTAAGCCATTTCAAAGTTGCTTACTCATATCATCATGATAAGGAGACCAACTAACTAGTTTCACAGTTGTTTATTAGTGCTGTAATTTTAATGTAACATCTACATACAGTGAAATTTATAAATCATAAATGTACAATTTGATGAATTTTGACAAAACACATATACCCACATGACCCACATCCCTCTTGAGATAATTTCCTGCATCCTAGAAATTTCTCTAGTACCCCTTTCTGATCAATAATGCTCCACCAGAAATAACTAGCTTTTAAGTTGTTTAACCACAGATTAGTTTTAGAACTTCTTGTAAGTGAATCACACAGTATGTACTCTTTTTTTTGAGTTCAGCTTCTTTTGTTCAGTATAATGTCTGTGAGATTCATCCATGTTGTATATATGAGTAATGTGTTCTTTTTTATTGCTGAGTAGTATTCCATAATATGAATATATCATAATTTATTTCCATACTCCCATTGCTAGACATTTTGGTTATTTTTAGTTTTTGGTTTTTATGAATAAAGTTGTGAACCTTCCTATGTAGGTCTTAATGTGGACATATGTTTTATTTTTCTTGATTTAACAAATAGGGATAGAATTGCTGAGTCGTGGGAGAGGGGTGGTGGGATATGTTTAACTTGAAAAACTTCTGAACCTTTTCCCAAAGTGGTTGCACCATTTTACACTCTTACCAGCAATGTCTGAGAGTTCCAGTTGTGCTTCCTAGCTCACATTTGTGTTGTCAGTCTTTTTAATTTTAGCATTCTATTGGGTGTGTATTGATATTCTTTGTGGGTTTATTTGCATTTTCTAGCTCATATACATTTAATTGACTTCATGTGATGCATTTTTTTATCCCTTAGAATGCATAATTTTTGGAAAGTCCCATTAAATGCAAGACAGTTAGTATGATTCTGTTTTCAGTGGAATACCTGGTGATTTAAAAGGAGCTTTACTCATGAAGAATCATCACTACTGTTAGAATAAAGACATAGTGACTTGACTGACATGGCTAGTATATACTATGCTAGCAAGGAATCTTACCTTAGGTGAGAGTGGGTTGTTAAACAAGCCTTACATTCTATTTAGTGTTTATTTTTTATTGAGTTTCTGCCACATAGTTATCCTTATGTTCAGCTTTATGAAATAGAATAGAAGCAAAAGATACTATTCCTTTACAACTTTATATATTATACAATACATATTCCTTTACATATTATACAACTTTAATAATCAGTGCAGAAAATGCTCAATTTTCAGCACATGGTATGGTGAAGATATTTATGGGTTAAATATTGTTTTTCTTCAAAAATGAAAAAAACGCTCACCCTAATAAAATATTTGGTTTGTTTTGATCTTAAGCTTTCTAAAAGTAGGGAATCTAGTCTCTGCTCACATACCACAACATTTTAATCAAAGGTAGGAAAACAGAGGCTTATTTGTGACAATCAAACACATTTTAGGAAAGGTAAATCTGATAAGACTTGGTCCTGTTTGCTGTTGTTTCAGGATGATTTCTCTGGGAGGGTGGAGGATTGACGAGGAAAAGCAAAAGTGGAGGATTAGAGAGAGAGAGAAAAGGGGGAGAAATGAAATCAGCAATCATTCACATTTGTTGAAGGTGTTGAAGTTGAAACTTGAGTTGGCTAAGAGTACCCTTCAGACTAATCTGAAAAAGATTAAAGATCCTTGGAAGTATTTTAATTAAAAAAAGTAATGTGGGGGCGCCTGGGTGGCTCAGATGGTTAAGCGTCTGCCTTGCGCTCAGGTCATGATCCCAGGGTCCTGGGATCGAGCCCCGCATCGGGCTCCCTGCTCCGCGGGGAGCCTGCTTCTCCCTCTGCCACTCCCCATGCTTGTGTTCCCTCTCTAGCTGTCTCTCTCTCTGTCAAATAAATAAATAAAATCTTAAAAAAAAAAAAAAAAGTAATGTGATGCTTTTACCTTCTTCTTTGATTAAATCATTTTAATATAAGTTGGGACATCCAGCTCCTCCAATTCATGTTTCCTGCTTCTTGAGTTAACTCTTTTCCTGGTGCTGCTACTTGCTGCTGCTGCTTCTTTTTTTTTTTCTTTTCTCCTTGATGGACAAAGTGTTAGTTTAGCAAGGAGGGTATTTCTAGTTTTATTTTCCCCTCTTAATTTACTCTTTCTCTCACTGTTCTTTTTCACTTTCTTTGTCTTTTAACTTCATCTAGCCCCATTTGTATCCTTGCTCATTCCCTCAGATTCCTGTCCTTTCTTAAAGACTTTTCATTTTTTTATTGTCCCTATTTCTCTGCTTCCTTTCTCCTTGGTTTACAGTCTCTCTCTGCTTCCTTCATTTTTTCCTTGCTCCTTGTGGCTTCCCTTCTATTAGCCTTGAAGTCTTTACTTACATGTGTAGGCCTCCCTGGCTATACCATAAACCTGAAGACTTTTTGGTCAACAATTTACATGAAGAAAGAGAGAATTCTGAGTAATGTTCTGACGGGTTAACTGTAGAGTAGAATTAGGAGAGAAAGAACTCTTAAAACTTGTTGATTTGTAAAATAACAGAAAACTGAGGTATTCTGTGGATTGACACTTGCGGGAGTTACTGAGGGTAGTTCAATTGTCAGAGAACTGGTAGATACCCTGTTTTCAGATTATTTCCATCCTGTAGCTGAGGGTTTCTAGGTAACTTGAGATTTGTTCCTTTGGTGACTTTCATCCCCAAGGGTGAGGCACATTCCTTGGGGAGCCTGCCTAGATGAAAACTGATTCAGTCTGTGTTAAAAGTCTTGAAATCCTCCTATAGCCTTGCCAAGTGACCCCAGAGTAGACCGAGCCTTAGAAGATGAAGTTCAAATATGGAGCAAGATGACCAATTCTAGACCCAGATTTGAAACTCATCATGTGGATTAAGTATGCCCCAGATCAGTTCATGAGTAGATATTAGTAACCTCGACTGAACTCAGCCACTGGGGACCTAGAGATCTAAGGGATCATATACATAATTCATCACTGAGAGGTGTTCTGGAATGTGGGCACTATTCTGGACAAGCACCCTGATCTAGGAAACAAAACAGTCCCTAAGGATAGGTAGGGACGAAGGAGCTCACATCAAGAGGAGTTCTTTCTTTTTTGTCTCATGGTGCAATTTTCTTCTCGTTTGCAATCCAACATGTGTAAGTAAGTTATGTATCACCCCTGCTTGAAGGAATAAAGGGAAGGGGGAAAGAAAAAAAAATTAAATCCCACTTTTCAATTGTAGCAGTAGATAGAAACCACCTGTCCTGCCCCAGCCTTGCTCTCTTTTTCCTGGAGGCTGGGAAGGGAGGACAATCAACAGTCTAATGCTGTTGGGACTCTCTGATGCAGAAGACAGATTATCAAAATATATATTTAAAGAAGGAAAAGCACAGAGAACCTCTCATTTTACTAATCCACAAACCCTATCATTTCTTGCCAATTCCCTCAGGGGGTGGGGAGGGCTGGAAGCCAGAGGGGTCTCATCACACTTCTCAACAAAGATTTAATAGCAGGGTGCTATGGGGAAGGCTGAGATTACGGAGACTTTATTATGCTTACAAAACTGAGTACGAACCAGCATTGTAAATCATCAAAACTAAGCTACACTTAACAGGATAAATGTGTAAAGTGCATTTGGTAATACTGTATGCTTCTTCTGAGTCATTTTTCTCTTCTTTCCTGCTAATTTGCAAACTTGAGTTGTCTGTTAAGTGTTCTTTCACATCATTAATGCGAATTGCCTGGGTGTAAATGCAGAAAAACCTGAATAGCATTGTATTAGTTCTTAACCCTCTGGCCCGCCGTACTCTTGGTAAGATGAGTAAGTAGAGGTGCATATGACAGCAAGGCTGTCAGACTTTGGGGGAGCATGTTTGTAGGCCAGATTTTTAAAACCCTAGCCATATTTGTGGCTCCGTTACAAATATTATTACTGTACAGGCTCACGTTTTTGAGGAAAATGAACTGAATTGAGGAGTAGATGCTGCACATCAGATCAAATGATGTGTTCACTTAATTTGATTTTAAAAGTTATGAGACTTCTTGGAAGCTTCAGTAGGTTTTGTGAACTGAAGACTTTGCAACATCTGGATTTCTTTTTTCCCAAAGAATTTTTTTAAGAAGTGAAAGTGATTGTACATGTGTTATATGGTTGTGGTAAATTAAAGGCTGGCTGGTTCCACCCCAAAATCAAGTACTCTAACAGCTAGTTCTGTTGGCAAAGGGAATAAGGAAACTGAATATTTTATGGAATGAGGCACTATTTTCATGGAAGCATATCGAAACTGTTTTTAAGACCTTTTTTTTTGTTTTCCTTTTTAAAGCATTAGTTGAAATAAATGTGATATTTTAACATTTTAGTTTATATCAATTACGTTTAGGGCATATAGCTTTTATTTGCATATTTCTGTATTAATTTCTGTATTAATTCCTTATTCATACTTTGTTATTAATCATTTATATATTATCTATTTCTATATAATTAGGCTTAAGGCATTGTATGTTTTATTTTTTTATTTCCTTCCATTTTGATCAATTCCTTGTTTCCTACCTAAAATATTTTTTTATTTTTTTTTAAGATTTTATTTATTTATTTGAGAAAGAGAGAGTGTGCAAGCACAGAGGGAGAGGGAGAAGCAGACTCCCTGCTGAGCAGGGAGCCCGACGTGGGGCTTGATCCCAGGAACCTGAGATCATGACCTGAGCCAAAGGCAGACGCTTAACCGACTGAGCCACCCAGGCACCCCTATTTTTTATTTTTTAACCTATTTTTTTCTCCAAATCCCCTAAGCCCCCAAAATGCAGTTTCATGGCCTCCATCAATTCCATTCCTAGCCACTTTTCCACACTTCTTATTTTGTAGACCAGTGGTTTCCAAACTTTTTGATAAGAAAGAATTTAGTATTCATCTTTGTCATACATAACTTATCAATACATTTCAAAGATGCACATATATACAACATTCACAAAAGTAGAAATTGAAAACTGAGGTCAAGATGAAATACACAGGTATTTAAAATAAATTTATGTTGTTTTGAAGTCCTTGTCCAGATCCACTTTTTTTGACAATTCATTTTATTTTTTTAAAATTTAATTTTAAATTTTATTTGTTTACTTGACGGAGAGGGCAGAGGGAGAAGCAGAATCCCCAATGAGCAGGGACCCCGATGCAGGGCTTGATCCTAGGACCCTGGAATCATGACTTGAGCCAAAGGCAGACACTCAACTGACTGAGCCACCCAGGCACCCTTTGACAATTCATTTTACTGGCTCTGTCTCACGGAACCACCAAAAAGCGAATGCGTGTTATTACACTTCCCAATGAGGTTCATCATTATCAATGGTGGATATAAGCCCACATTTCAGATAACTTTCCTGATAATGTCAGGGTTTTTTGCCAGTTTTGGGTCAGGTCTGATTAAATTGTTTCCCTCCTTTATACAATGGCTGACGAACAGCTTTTACTAGGAGTGGAAGCAGCCAGATTTGCAATTTTCTTGACGATTACTTGTGCTCCATTATCAATATCCTGCAGTTTTCCTCGCAGAAGTCTTTAAAAAATCACTTGTCAAACTTTGAGGATTTTGTGTAAATTAGATTAATTAACATTAAAAATATGATCCGTAAGTCTCTTTCACTGGGCTCAGTAGACTGCATTATTTTGATGTGTGGGAAGGGACTGGAAAAGCAAGGGCACCCAGGCTGATGGGGATACTATTTATCTTCCTGCTCTCAGGAAGGTCTGCTTTGTTTCTGGCTGGTGTCTGTTCTGATTGATTTCTAAATATTCAGAGCATCTTCTCTATCCTAGGATTTGTACCCTATATTTCAGAGACCACTGTTCTTGACTACCGTGTGCTACGTCATGTGTAAAACAGCTCGCTAATCTCTGCTCCTCTCAGTTTTAGATGAAGTGGTGGGGTTGAGGGTGTCATTTTCATGGTCTGGCAGGGCCATGACTAAATTCTATACATTTACCAGAGAAAAAGCAATCCTCTCTAATTGGTTCCAACCTCTGAGCCGTTGGCCGAGTGAACTCCTTTTTCTGATTTTGGAGGAAGGGTCAGTGAAGCTATTACCCGCTATGAAAGCTTTGTTATTTTCACACAGAACTTTTGATATTAATACGTAGTCGACCATTCTCTTCTTGACATATTTGTTTGCGAAGTTCTCTATCAAAACATGAATGTAAAATAATCATTTTTGGTCCATTTTCTTGACAATCTTTGAATGCTTCTGTACACTGTAATTGGGATTTATAAAAGGACTGTACTGATGAGTTACGTTTTCCCACTGTGAATGAGTTATTACATGTATTAATTTAATAAAATTAAATAGTTGGAATGTTGAAGGAGGTAACTTAAGAAATATTTCTATGTATTTTTGATGTGCATTTTGAAATTGGTGTTGTTATTCTCAGCCTGCTTTAATAACTTGTGCATCACAAGAAAGCTACCGATTATGAATGAAAAGTTCCTGAAGGGTGAAAGTGCTAGAAATAAAAAATAAATGGGTGCATTCGCTTTATTTTTTACAAGTAGAACCTAACTGGAGGATGTCACATATTAGCTATAACTATGCTTGCAAATTATCTGCTCCTTGATTAATTTGAGATTTTTGAAATTAGCATTTTGAAATGAATATAATCCAAGAAAAAATTAGCATTATTTGTTTGTGTAGAAAACATTGTTACCTTTGGATGTCTTGCGGAACTACAACTGTTGTAGATAAATGGTTTTGCCTTAGTTGTGTAATTGATAATGAATATATAATCATCTAATTCTGTGGTTTCAGGATTTATTTGCCAAAAATTGTAAATAAAATGTCAAGAACACAATCCATGGGAGAATATCTTCAAGAATTTCCACTGCGTCCTTGATGGTCATTGATGGTAATTAAAGCTGTCAGTTTGTCCCTGTGGAGAAGTGTAAAAATTATAAATGAAGGGATGTATTTGGGATGTGGCAACAGTGGGGCCTCTTTTGTGGGGAAGATGAATTAAAAGAGATCAACTATTTCCTAGGTCCTATGCAGCCATTCAGTCTGTCTTACAAGCAGGGCAATGCGTAGCAATTTGGATACAGTTATGTGCACACAAGGGCTCTGCCACATGTAGCCTGTTCTCTATGTTGAAATTCAACATAATAAAACTTAAGATGTTGAATTTTTACATTTTTGCACGACTGCACTTAATTTTTTTTTTTTTACATTACTGTACTTAGGATGCTTCCTTTAAAGAGTGGTGAGTTGCTAAAGGAGTATTAAAAGTAGACTGTTTCCCCATTCTTTCTCTTTGTGCGAAGTCTATGGCTGGGATCTTGTCTTTGGGGAATGGCAGCAATGTCACGGAAATCCATGACCTCTTAATAGGCCTTGGGAGGGGAAGGCAAGAATCATTCTACACTGTGCCTCAGGGCTTAGTTCCTTTAAACTTCAAGGAATTGGACTGGAACTCTTCACTCCTTCTTTCTTTCAGCTTTACCTTCAGGGGAAATTGATCGATTAGAGGTGATTATTCCACAAACTCTGAACCCTTTTCCCCTCTTTGTTCCAACTGGAGCTTCTCAAAGTTTAAAGGGATTGTGTCTCCTGGGTGAATTGTAGAATGAATTTAAGTAGATTATTGGGTAGAACTCTTTGAACACACATTAAAAGTGCTAAAAAATATATTTTGAACAGAAGGAAATATTTGAAGCCAAAGGATAAAGAAACATTTGTTTCAGTGCTAATTATAATGTAATTATATGGGATATTTTTGAGCAAACGATTAGTTGCTGGACTGGAGAATCATAGTAGTGCTTCAAACCAAGAAAATAACAGGGTCAGTACAACAAATGGACAAATGTGGAAAATCTGGATGGTGTAAGACCCTAATGGGACAGAAGACATCCATAAATGACTAGGTTTATGTATGTCCTGTATTAACCACAGCAAGATTCTACTAATTGATGGCTTTTAGTTTTTTCTAACTTCTTTGTTTTACAACAACAAAATGATATATACCTAATTTTTCTTTTTTTTTTTTTTGCATGCATGATAGGTTTGTCTTATGGACACTGTGGACATCGTTTGAATGATATCTATTACCACAGCAATTTAATTTTTCCCTCTTTAAAAAAATCTAATTCTTCCACTCTACCTACCCACAGAGCAGTATTAGCTCCCCCTGGTGACTAAATAAAAATGTAGACAAGAATGATTGGGGTGATGAGCTTCATTAACTTTAATCTTTAAATGCATAATTAATACTAAGATGCATACAGTAGGCATGTACACTGAACTGTTTTCCAAATAAAAATTCTAATTAGTCTTGAGAAATGTCCATTTTCATATCAGTATCTACATGATGAAGGCTGGTCGATCTTATGTGGCTTTCTTGGAATTGTGCCCATTTTAATGACCCCAGAGCTCTTGGTTTTCTGATGTGGGAGATATTAGAACAGAGGGTAAATATTCAGATCTCCTGTACACTAGGAGCTCATTATAAACAGAAAATAAAAGCAAAAGCAACTACCAATTTACCTATCTCTATCATTCTTACAAAATAGACTTTCTATAGAGAAGGTTATCATTGTTAGAATGATTTAAAAGAAATATTCTTTTAGAAACACTGTTACACGTTCAAACACTAAGATGTATTTTTTTGTTGTATCAAGAAAACATTTTTCCATTTAACTTACGAATTATTTGAAGTGTATATTTTTCTTACCGAAGTTGGCTTTCAGCTTAAGTCTTATAGTTTAATTTATTAAAAAATTCCCCATCATAATTAAATTATGAGGTTGACAGTTGAGAATGCTTTTATAATCTTTTTGAAAACAAATCTGTCAAATCTGTCATGTGCTTACGATTTCTCATATGTAATTTTATTTTCTATGCAAAGTATTTGCTTTTCACCCTGTTTTATAATGGTTATCAGAAAGCAGTGTTCTGTGACTATACGATCTGGTTTAATTATTTTATATTAAATATTATATATTATCATGAATTCAAAAAGAAAGCTCTGAAATTTTATCTGAGAGCTAATATTTGAATTGCTCTTTTGCTCCTCCTATTATTCTGAATGTATGCTCCCTATAATTAGCACCCCACCCCCCACGCTCACTAACATTTTGCTTTTCTTCCCTCCCCAGGACTTTATTTTTAGGGCACAAGCCTTAGCCTCTAGGTTTGTGTTTTCCTTTTGTTTTTCCAAGGCACCTGTCTGTGTTGGGAGAAAAGATACAGTCTTCTAAATGTAACAATTACTTCTTGATACCTGAGGTATCATCCTCTTTGGCCTGTGGAAATCTATGGGAAACTTCTTTTGGAGTTATTGATACTATTTTGTCCCTCAGTCTGAAGTGATAGTATGGTTATCAAGCAGCACAAGAGAATGCAGCCCCTCCTCCTCACCTTAGTTTATTTTTCCCTCCTCCCATTGCTTCCTTTCTCAAGGGAACTGCCTGCCCTTTGCAGTTCATTTGCCTCAGCCCTCGCAAAAAAGCAAAGAACCATGCTTTGCCTTAACTTTTGCTTGTGGTCCCTCATAGGCAGAGCTTAAGCTGGTGCCTCACAACTAAATAGTGATAGCTTTCTTCTTGTGAACACTGGTTTAAAACTGACAAGCTTTGGGCACCTGGGTGGCTCAGTTCGTTAAGCGTCTGACTCTTGGTTTTGGCGCAGGTCATGATCTCATGGGTCATGGGATTGAGCCCTGGAATGGGGCCCCGTGCTCAGTGGGGAGTCTGCTTGAAGATGATCTCCCTCTGCCCCTCCCCCACTCCTGGTTTCTCTCTCCCTCTCTAAAGTAAATAAAATAAATCTTAAAAAAACCCCCCAAAACTAGCAAGTTTTTGTTAATACAAATACTATTATATTGATTAGATATTGTAGTGTGGCTTAGTATAATGAAAAGTATGTGGCATCATTTCTTGCTACATGAAGAAGGCTGTGCAGAGGTAGTGAAATGAATAGCACCTCTCATTAATTGGTTTTCCCAAATACTACTATGCATTTGTCAGCAAATTCAGCTCAATAAACATTTATCAAGGTCCTACTCTTTGTCCAGTAAGGCTGGACCCAGGGATCAGGGCCCAGGATCTTCTGGGAGAAAAATGGTTGAGAGTGGCTCTCTGAGTCCAACCTGGAGGTTTAGAGATGGCTTCCTGGATGACATGATGCTGTTAGTGATGAGAAAGAGTTAGCTAAGTGAAGAAAGGTGGGGTGGGGGACACTTCAGGCAGATAAAAGGGAAAGAAGAACAAGGGAGAGGTAGGAAAAAACAGAGTAGTGTCTGCTTGGGCACCTTCGAATAAGGAAAAGTACAAGATAGGGAATTAGTGAGATAATATGAATGTATTATCTGTTGCTATGTAATAAGTTACTCGATAGCTTTCTGACTTAAAACAACAATCTTAAAGTTTCTGGAGGTCAGGAATTTGGGAGCAGCTTACTTGGGAGATTCTGGTTCAGGGTCTCTTATGAGGTTATAGTCAAGAAGGTGGTTGGGGCTGCAGCCATCTGAAGGCTTGAGTGGAGCTGGAGGATTCACTTCTGAGCTCAATCACATGGCTACTGATTGGACACCTCAGGTCTTCACCATATGGGCCTCTCTACAGGGTAGCTCATGACATGGCAGCTGACTTTCCTCAGAACAAGTACTCTGAAGAGAGGGAGCAGGAGGGATATGGAAGTTGCAATGTATTTATGACCTAATCATGGGAGTGGCATACCATTAATTCTGCCAAATTCTATTACTGATCACACAGACTAACAGACTAATTCTGGTATGATACGAGAGACAGTTATTATACAAAGGCATCAATACCAGGAGATGGGGATCATTGGGGGCCATCTTGAAGGTTGGTTAAACCAGGAAGGGAAGTAGGGTCTGGCCATGAAGGTGGGGGGCTATGCTAAGAACTTAAATTTGATTCTCTGGCCTGTGCTTTTTATGCTGCTTTGAGGAATCCTCAGGTATCACCCAGGTAGGCATGGATGTAGGGATTGAGTTAGCCCGAGTCCTTCATTCCCTGCAACTGGAACAGCCCAGGCTGGAATTCTTTTATGTACTGGATATTTGAGTAAGATTTTATTTGAATATTGAGTTTTGAAGCTTAAGAATGTTTGATAATTACTGTTTTAGACAGTGGGTAGCTACTGAAGGTTTTCTGCTGGGGTCACATCTGTTTAGGTTGCCTGGCATGTGGAGAATAGATTAGAGGAGAACTGGCAGCTCTTGTGATGGCACTATTCAGAGAAGATGGGGCCAAAAACAGTGCAGTGGTTAGAGGAGTGGAAAGAAGGGTCAAATTCAATAAATATTGAGGAGGTAAAAATCATCCACATGTAGTGATTGATTCATTGTGGAGCATAATAGCAAGGAAAAGATCTAGATCAAACCCCAATGTTTCTGAATTCCTCAGGTGCATTGGGTGACCCTCACCTGACAGCAGGAATGAGAAAGAAGCAGGTTCGGTGAGTTCACTTTTTGCTCACGTTAAGTTTGAGATAACTTTTCTGGCTAAATTGTTTAAAATGGCAGTTGTGTATGTAGACCAGAAACCAAAGGTAGACATCAGGCCATGTAGCATACTTCCTGTTTCCCTGACTTGTGGTTGAGTTTTCCTTTGCCAATTATCTAAGTTTCTGCCCCCAGCTTATCCCCATTTTGGCAACACTGCTTCTGATCCAGCTCCCCTCCCCTCATTTTAATAATGAATCTCCTTTCCTGAGGTCGGTTACTACTTCAGCTTTGGCTTCTGGCTGGAAGGCCCTTTGGAGCTCGGGGTTGCTACAGCGAGCAAAAGGGACACCCTGAAAAAGCAAGACAAATAAAAGCTGAACCGCTGACTAGTGTTCGTTTCTTTCACGATGAAGAATTTTGACATACAAGGTTTAATGCCTTATTGAAATCCAGCAAATGGATGCTAAGAAGGGTGCTTTATTCTCACAGGATTAAAGCAGTGGGTTTTCTTTTTAAAAATATATCCTAAGGTTCATCTCTATAGGAAATCTTACCACTTAGGAGTTGTTGGTTATGCCCACCAGCACCCCCTCTCATGGCCCCCCCCCAAAAAAAATTACCAGGCACATTTAATTTTCCTATTCATTTTTTGGAATCTGTGGCTATCTTGTGAACCTTAACAGGCTGCTTTTAGGCCTGATTTTTAGACTTGCAGTTCCCAATCATCTCCCTGAGCATTATTTTCATTAAAAATTCCATTAGCTTTAAAAAAATCAATGTAATCATTCAGTAGTAATTAATTCTTACCAATCTTTGAAAGGAAAGATGAATTAACAAAACTTCAAGATGTTAAAATGAGTAAAAAGAGTCGTGTGGTTAATGGGACTAGTAGAGATGTCAGTATAATGGATAGAGGGGTGGGCTCTGGCAACTGGCCAGCCACAATGCAAATCTCACTTCTCCAAGAGCTAGCTGTGCAGCCTTAGGCACATTACTTAAATTTTTAATCTAAAATTTCTTTATCTGTAAAGTAGGGGCAATAATAAAAAGGTAATAATATTGCCTGCCTCTTAGAGTTGTAACAATTAAATGAGCTAATAGATGTATCATTCCAATAAGGTGCTTGGCACACAGTGAGCGCTCACTACAAACATAATTATCAGTATTAGTATCATGAAAGGTGGTAATGATTCCTTTAAGAATAACTCACAGGAGTCAGATTCTAGATTTGAATGTCTTCCAGAATCCTGAGGGGCTTTGAAAGAGTTAGTATGAGTTAATGCTTGGCATTCTGTGTTAAATTCTCCCCCTTTTAAAATTCAAAAGGGAATAATGTGTGATCAATGTTGGGGGAAAGGGGCAATTGGAGGAAATAAGGAGTTTAATTAAGTATGCTCATCACCATTCTAGTAAGACCTTAATGTTTAGATTTGTACAGATTAGAGAACATCATATTTTGGGAATAAAGAAGAGAGGCCCTGTATCTATATAACATTTTATTCTAACTTTATTCTGTACAAAATATTAAAAATTAGGGCCCTGACCTAAATTTTTGGCCTACATCGTGTAAATAGAAGAAGATAGTTGTGCAATGGATAGCGTTGAAAAATGTTGTACTCATAGCTTATTTATTTAGTGACACAGAATTTTCCCATGCATCCTTTAGAACGTTTTTTGTTTTTGTTTTTAAATCCTCCCTGGTTCTGTGAATTAACTCAAAAATTATGAAATATTAATTTTAGTTTAGTACAATTAAAAATATTCATACCTTGTTTTTAGTAGGCATGCAAAAGTGTCATGAAATTGGTCTAGCAGTCATAGAGATTCAGGTGATTAGTGGTTTGGAAAATCATCTGGGGGCTAAGTGAATTCCTTTAAATGTGGGAGATTCATACTTATGCTTTGTAGGGGAATAGAGCCTAAAGAAACTCATCTGTGCAACACATGACCCTAAGACAGTTGACTTTTGCAGTGCACCAAACCTATTAAAACAACATACTTAATGTGTACATGTTAGTGACTTTTTAGTGAATTCACATTGTCTGTGATGCATCATGAGGGTACAAAGAAATGTGAGTCATGAACCTGATTGCAAAGGATCTTACTATGCACTTGGGGAACAAAATACATGTACCTGAAAAAGTAATATTGAATGCAGCAGTATGTCATTAAATGTCAGAATTTCTAATATGAGCAGTAAGTTATGTGAGTGTTTAAAGAAGGGAGTGGTTAAGTGTGCAGGAGCTGTTAGGAGAGGCCCTGTGGAAGTGATCACTGGGAGGTGAACACACCCAGACAGCTCATTAGGAAGTGAATAGGAAGGGGGTAGCTATGGGAAGTCAGGACAAGACGAAGCATCCCAGATAGTTCGGAATTGTAGTTGGATAAAGACTCTGAGTTAAATTTTGATATCTCATCCAGAAATAATTTCATGAGCAGTAGCATTGTGTTACATCAAGTTGCACACTCCTGGAGTATTCAAGAGTTCAAGCAGAGCACAGTGCATGAAAAAATGCTACGGGTATGCATGAAATAAAGTAACCGTGGGGTTAGTTACTAACCAGGAAAAAAATATCTGTTTCTATATTAGGTCATCCTATGAGTAGTTTGAAGAATTAAGTAGGGTAGGATCTATGAACAACTGCTAAGAAGTGAGTTGGGTTATGGCAGCATTTTAGAATACCCCTCTAAAATAGCCTCACCATCATGGACTATCATATGAAGTTTCTTAATTCATTAAAAATATATTGAGCCTGAATCCAGGTGACTACATGTGATAGTAGGATCTTCTGCCTTAATGCTTTTGTTAAAATGTCATGAAGTGTCTTCAGACTTAATTTTCACTTAAGTTTTATTCTTATTATGCTATGAGCCTTTGGTGCTTAGCAAATGTAAATTTTCTCCAGCGAAGGAAGAAATTACTAGCACAGCTATTAGTAGATTAATGAAAAGTCTTATTGCTTCTTAAAATTTATATTTTCATGGTGATTGACAATCGCTAATTAGTTAATCCTCTGCCTGTGCTCATGAGGTAGGTCAATATTATCTCCATTATAAAATGAGAAGATTGAGAAATCAGAATCTTCAGTGATTTCCTCAACAACCTAGTTCTGTATTGACATGACAAAAATAAATTGAGTTTACTCTTAAGCATTTCTCTTTTGTTAGTTAATGAAATATCTTTGTGTTGAACAGTTGATCACTGGAGACATCTTTTCTCTTCACTGTCCAACCAAAACACCATTCACATCAAGTGGCTTAGACATCTAAGACTGAAAGGGACTTTGGACACATTCAAAAGCTATATAATTATATATAACAGAAAAACCCCAAATAACAACAGCCTAAATTAGAAAGATGTTAATTTCTTGCTTATATGTGAGAGCTCTAGAGATAAGCAGTCCAGAGCTGGTTTTCTTTCTTGGTGCTCTGCTTCCTAGCAGACAGTTGCTATTGTCAAGAGAACCTGCTGGCTGTGGGACTTACGTCATCATGACCAGTTGGAGGTTAGGAAAAGAGGGAAGATGGAAGAGCTAACAGGGCCTTCCTTGTCTGAATCGGCTCCTTTTAGACGGCCATTCAATAAATCCCACATGGGATTCCACTCACATCTCAATGGAAGAGTGGATTTTGAGGGAGGCGACTGACACAGTCACGCAATGAGCATATTTGAATATTTGGATTTTGTGTTATTTTGTATTACTGGTGATATTTCTCTTTTCCAATATCATGTATAATTTAGAGGACTTGCTAAAACATAAGTGCCTTGTAAACTCCCACTACGGACAGAACCTTTTTCTCTGGTTGATAACCTATATTCTTTAATTATTTAGCAAATGGCACATTTGATTTTCCAATGGAGAAGCTGTTTTTGAATCTAGGGTAGAACTGCAATCTAAGACTGTGCCCGGTCCACCTTGATTCTTTGTCAGTACTCCTAGACAGAAATAGAAGGAAACCTACCTTTATTAGAGCAGAATGCTTAATACAGGCAAGTCAGGCACGTTATGGATATAGAAGCCCAGGGAATGTTTTCTGGGCCATGGTACAGCACATGGAACTTCTGTGTGCCTAACCAACCCTAATACCGTCCTGTTTAACCCCAGAAACTACATTTTTCATGAAAGCATCATAAAATATGCTCCATTCGGTATGTGTCCTGGGACGTGGAGGTCAATTAAATGAAAGGTATGTCACACACCTGTTTTTTGGATGAGATCTATCACATAGGCATGACTAACCTGCCATTGCTAGTTTGAGACATGGAACTGCCTAGACTGTCTACCATAGCTAAACAGCTGGTGTGAGACATGCCTTCTTATTCAGTGTATGTGTGCCACATGCCTCCAAACACTGCCATGCACACTTGTCTCTCACCGTTCTTCCTCTCCACGGTCTTCCCCAGCATCTGCAAACAAATAGGTGGTATAAAGAAATGCACTAGATAATCTATACAAAAGGAGGGATTGTAGAGGACAGAAGTTTTCCATTTGGTGTTAAAGGACAGTCATGCAAAATTAGAGCTAAAAAGACCCTTAGAGTTCATCTGGTCCAACTCCCTTTTTATAGGAATGAAAATCCAGACTCACTGTTACCTAGCAATTTGCTGGCCCTGTTAAGACTTGGAACATTGAACTTCTGACGCCAAGTCCAGTGTTGGTTTTGCTATATGAATTATTTCATCAAAGTGAAATGCATAATGAATCACACCATAAGCCATTACCCAAAGCATATTCCAGGTCAGGTAACTGCTTGTTAGGGTCATAGTGTCCTTGTCTTCTTCAGGTGGGCACTCCATAAGTTGTACCAGATACTTTATCTGTAAATAGATGGACTCTATGAACCTCCCTGCCTCTCCGCCCCCCATCCCCCATCTCCTTTGAGTATTTTTCCCAATCCCTAGCTCCTACCCCATTCTTTGGGGACATGTGGAGAGAAGAGCCTGCTGATCTCTGAGAAGGACCCCTGCCCACTGGGGACTTGTACTAGCAACATGAGGGCTGCCTGATTTCCCTTGGAAGGACAGGTCATGAGCACAGTATCAGGTCACCATTTTGGCATTAAAGTGGGCTCTGTGGCTCTCTCCGTACATTCCTTGGTGTTATTATGGAAGACTCCTCTCTGTAAGGGGTGATGCTTGATGAGGCAAAAATGATCAGCTACCTGTCAAGTCTCTTCAATTGTAGATGATTCTGTGTCTTTTGGGTGGAAGGTGCAGAAGGGCAATGTGCTTCTTCTCAGTTGCGTCTGGTTTCTCTGTAGTTGTACCAGGCATTACCTGGGCTGCCCAAGTCCTTGTCAGTTTTCCTGCCCTACTGGATATTTTTAGATTTCTCTAACCCTGAATGAGACCCCTTTCCAGTTTTTAATAAATCTCTAATGTGCCCCTTGTGTATATCTGAGAAACTCCATAAAACCGGGCATAGATATGATGGAAGAAAAAGTAAGTTCCAGCTGCCAGTGGCTCATGTTTGCTAATTGGAAAAGTTATGGGTGCTTTCAAAATAAAAACAAGTTTATAGACATTCTTTATAGTATAGCTGTTACATTTTTAGAGAATTAAAATGTAGGTTGTGTCATAGGCAACCCTTATCCACCTTTGTGCTTGCAATGCTCTGGAGAAACATCAATGTTTCTCACTGTTGTTTGATGTTTTCCAATTATTAATATGTATACATCTTTAAGAGTGGGAAAATATTTGAAGAATCAAAGAGAAAAGGAAAGCAGAAAGTTTTCAATATAAGGAGCATATGACTCTTTTATATCTTTGCTGAAATTAAAGTTAAATATTTATAAATGTTTCTGAGGAGCTTTAATATTTCTTTTTTTAAGATTTTATTATTTGAGAGAGAGAGAGCGTAAGCGGGTAGAGGAGCAGAGGGGGAGGGAGAGGGATAAGCATACTCTGTGCCCACCATGGAGCCCAACGTGGGGCTCTATCCCCAGACCCAGAGATCATGATCTGAGCTGAAACCAGGAGTTGGATGCTTAGCCAACTGAGCCACCCAGGTGCCCCGGAACTTTAATATTTCTATTATAACTTCCAAAGTTTGCAAAGTTAGCTCCTCTAAGTTTGGTTTGGTGAGAATTTATGATCTTTCTAATACATCCAAAACTTTTAATTAATAGATGTAAAGATGTCCCAAAATGAGAAAATTCTCATTTATACACTATTAGATCAAAACATTTATTTTCAAAATAACCATTTCCATAGCATATGTGTATGTGTATTTAAGTCAGCTTATCATTATATTGATATAATAAAATATTATAGAATTTTTTGGTTAATTATTGCCGGGTAATGAACCACCATAAAAGTTAGTGGCTTAAACATGATAACAATTTATTACTTTTCAAGATTCTTTGGGTTGACTAGTCGGATATTCTGCTTTTCATGAGGTTGACCTGAAGTCCAAAATGGTCTTACATGGCTGGTGCTGGCTTCACCTGGGAGCTCAGCTGGGGCTGTCAGTGAGGGAGCTTTGGTTGTTTTTCTCATAGGCCTCTCCACGGCTTGCTTTGGTTGCTCACAGCATGGGTCTGTGGTCCAAGGAGTGCCCCAGGGCCTAAATTGCAGTATCTTGATGCCCAGGCTCAGAAAGAACCCAGTATTACTTCCATTGTATTCTTTTGGTTAAAATAAGTTCCAAGTCCCAGTGCAGATTCAAGGGCGAGGGGAGTAAATTCTACTTTTCCATGATGAAATAGGGAGGTCACACACACCACAAAAGAGCCCTTGGGATGGGAATCATTGTCTGAGGCCATCTTGGGAAACACAATCTACAGCAGACATCCAAGTCCTTCTGATTATCATTTCTTTTCTTCCAAGTCTGTCATGCAATTTTAATTGATCTTATGCTACTAAGTGAGAAAAAGGAAGCAAGAATTTACTGTAGCCCTTTTGTTCCCTTGTAGTATGGGTCGTTAATGTCCTAATCCTACTCTCATATGTCATTAGGAATCTTTATTTATTAAAGAAGCATTAGTCAAATATAGTGGTTTCTCACCCTGACCAGTATTAGGCAATTGCTTCATGAAAACCATAGTGTTTTTCCCCATCCTATTGTAGAGCCTGTTAGGAGTAGAACACAGCACGGTCATTGAGTGATGTCTCAAGTAGGTGTCTCTCAACGAGAGTACTACCTAGTTACCATCATTCTGAAGTTTCTGATTCTGTCTGTATTCAGAATCCCTCGGTTATTTTTCTTATCCCCTTAGTCTGTAGAAAATGTTTATTTGAGATCATCTTTGTGTTGTTTGCTTTTAGCTTACTCACCGTCTTTCTTCACTCCCTCCTTTGTTGGACTTTGTAGCACAAACACGTCTGAAGCAGTTTAGCTTTTGTTTTGTACAGTTACAACCTAGTATTCTGTATGGCTTCCTACCCAGACCTCACATGGGCCAAGTCCTGGTATATGCTAGGCAGAGGAAAACGGACTTTTCCTGATAGGGATGAGTCAGTTTCCTTCTGCATCAAGATGTTTACACATGGGGACAGATGCAGAGGATGACAGCCCTGAGTCATGTGACTGCTAGATTGTTTTTCTTTGCTGGATTTCCACGTGGGAAGTGGTGGGAGCGAGAACTTTGCGGCTGCTGCGCCCAGGATGTCCGCTGTCCAAGGTGTATCCACATCTGTGGTCTGGTCACTTGGCAGGGAGCCAACCCTGCATTGTTTAGGGGCATGCTCACTCTTTAGAAGAGCGACGTGATCCTGCATCTAGAGTGAAACTTTAGAATGATTTAATTTCACTCACTGAAGCCACGCATGTGTTACAGTTACTACCTATGAATTGCTTTCAATCTTTGCAGCATGATAAGTTATTCCTTTCCTCATTGCTTTTAAAAAAAAAAAACCCTACTAAGTCTAATATCTTGCCTTTCATGGTGATTATTATTCCTAGAATAACAGGTTAGTGTAATCTCTCGGGTGGTATAGGATCAAGGAAAATCATATAATGTGCCACTGTGATCACCCAGCTGTCCCATTTAAAAAAATGTGAATTGTGGGGGATAGGGGAACAAAAGTCCTAGGGGTATAGAGACTTGTAGAAGGGTAGTTGCTTCACTTTCTCTTGTGACAGACAGGGAAGCAGAAAGGATGTATAGAGTAATTGCATCTCTTTATATGAGCCTTACATATGCTTTAACAACAGCAACGGGAGAGAGAGGTGCCCTGAGGGGCCTAAAGTCTAATCTCAAATGTACTCCAACCCTGTCCACATGCCAAAACAGAGGCAGAATGTATCGGAGGGATAGTCTGGTGGTATGATTGGCCCCGGGTTCATTAATTGGTGGAGGCTTTTGCCTAGGACATCATTTAGTAGAACTGACAGGTAGAATTGCAAATACAGGCTTTTATAAATTTTCTATTTCTTTGTGTGATTATACACATTTTTTCCTCTGTGATTTAAATGAAACTCAGGACTAATCCATGTTTTCTGACAATAATAACTCGACAGTAATTAAGATAAGGAATTTTTCAAAACAATGAAAAGACTATCACAAAACATTGCCATCTCTTTATCTAGAGTGAGTGAATGGTGGAATGTGTTGCACTTAGCCCAAGTGCATGCGGGTACTCAGGAAATGTGAATGAATGAATGAATGAATGACTCAAAAAAATCTAAGAATAGGAAAAACTTCTCCTCTAGGATTTCTTCTAAGGCTTTATGGAGCTTGTTATCATAAGAAAAAATAAATGTCTGAAACTCATCTAAATCTTCCTTCTTGCAGAAAAAAAAGAATAAATATGTGAATGTTTTAAAAACAGACCTTTGATCTCAGAACTGGTGGGGAAACTGTTGATTTCTCTCTGCAGTTTTCCTCAAGGACCTGTGGTCGGTGTCTGTTCTGTGACAGTGGTATGGCAGGGTAGGTAGCCCACTTAGGCAGGACTTCCAGAGTACGGCAATATTGCTATCTTCTTAAGTCATAGTATGTCCAGTAATATGCACTTTCACGTTCTGTATCGCCTTGTAGCAAACTATTTTATAGTCAGACATTTTCAAAGCAATCCAACAATGATTTTTAAAAATATCTTGATGAGACTAAATAAACTGATCACAAAGGATTTGGTAAGATTTTTGCTTGGATTTGCTATAACTCGAATATTGTAAATTGATTTTGTGCAAGCTGTCCTAGGCCTTCGGACTAGTGCATACTTACTTACTCTGGTGTCTGTTAGCAAAAATGGATTACAAAGTATAAGTGCCAGGTATTTGTGCTTCTTCTATTTAGCATCTTTATTAGTTTTTTGACTTCATTTAGTATGTTATAGATGTTTTGAAGACGCACCTGTCTTAAAGCATGTGGGTCTTATTTTGTGGTCCATTTTCATTCTTTATATATCTATCCTTTTTTGATAATATGGGGGAAACAAAGAAATACAAAGAAATGGTTGCTACTTATAAGCCTATATAATCTATGAGGTGATCATACACACATAAAAGAAGGACAGAAGAAATACAAGACATTCTTTTTTCATTCATTTAATACTTAATTGTTGAGCACCAGCTATATGCAAGGCATGGTTTCTTGTACTGAGGATAGAGCCTTGAGCAAGAAAGGAAAGGTTTCTGCTTTCTGGGAACTTATGGTTTAGTGATTATGATTATGATTAAGCACAACAAAATATAAAGAGATACATCCTAGAGAATATAATAAAGCATCAAAGTGTATGGTCAAGTCATGAGAGATTACTGGGGTTTGCCATGTTCCGGGAAGGCCTAATTCATGGCAAGGGAGCCTTGAACTTGACCTTGAGGAAAAGAAGGTATTTGCAGAGATGTGGAGGAAGTTAGACGTGTACTTCAGTGTAAACATCCCGCAGTGTGATCTGAGAAGGTCAAAACACTCTTCTAAGGAAGAGTGTTTGTTCAAGGAAAATTCTCTGATCCTCTTTCCTGTTCCATATGCACCCCACTAACTTCCTAAGGTTTAAATCTCAAGACCCTCAGCAGTGGAGTTCTATTTAGAATGAAGTATGAGTATTTTTTGGAGAAATGGATAATCTCAGATCTCAAATTTATAGCAAGTATGGGCAAATGGTATATATGTGATTTACATACATGAAATTGATGCTCAAAATGTGGAAAAGTGTCTCCACATAGAAGGATTCACATGTAATTTATAGTATTACTGAATAAAATAGTATTTACAGAGGAGAGGAGAGTAATTGCAGTTAGCAGCAATTTCTTTTTGAGAAATTATACTTTTTATACCTAGTGGACCTATGACATGGGATAGTATTACCAATATTACACAGTAAGGGTATGGGGGATAAAAGGGAATAAAATAAAGAATATAATTTTAAAATCAGAAGTTCTAAAATGGACTAGGGCCACTAAGACACAAAGAAGAGATTAGAAGGGCCTACCTTCAGCTGTTTTCATGTTGCCAATGCAGTGCTTTAAACCAAGGTAATAAGACCATGACAGAAGTGTAATTTCTTGGGCACCTGGGTGGCTCAGTCGTTGAGCGTCTGATTTCGGCTTGGGTCCTGGGATCGAGCCCCGCATCAGGCTCCCTGCTCCGTGGAAAGCCTCCTTCTCCCTCTCCCACTCCCCCTGCTTGTGTTCCCTCTCTCACTTTCTCTCTCTGTCAAATAAATAAAATCTTTAAAAAAAAAAAGAAGTGTAATTTCTTGGACTATATACCCACCAAATTGGCAAAAAGTGTAATAGTTCTAAGTGTTGACAAGGATCTGGAGTCATGGGGAATTTTAGACCCTGCTGGTGGTAGTGTAAATTGGTAGAACAACTTTGGGAAAATGGTTTGACATTAGCCAGTAAATTCAAAGATATGTAAAATTTAGGACTCCGCAGTCCCACTTCTCTGTACCCCAGAGAAACTCGTGTGCATGGGAGACATGGACAAGAATAATCAGAGTAGCATTGTCTATAATATTGAAAACTGGAAACAACCCAAATGTCTGACAAATAGAAGAGATAAATCGTGGATATTCAAATAATGGAATATATCAGCAAGAAAAATGAATCAAGTATGGCTACACTCATCAAGATGAATAAGCCCTGCAAACCTAGAGTGCCTCAAGAAGCAGGACAAAAGAATATAATCTGTATGAATCCATTCACACAGAGTTCAAAACTAGGCAAAACTAGAGTATATGGGTTAGGGTTATATACAAAGATGGGATAACAATAAAGAAGGAATGAATATCACCATCACAAAAGTCACTTTAGTTGTTGCCTTTAGGGTAGGGAGAATAGATGATGATAGGGAGGGTCATAGGGGACTTTTTAGGTGCTGGCTGTGTTCTAATTCTTGTCTAGGTAATAATTTCATGAGTGCTATTTGTAATTATTAATTGGGGTACCCATTTGTTTTTCTGTGCTTTTAAGTCAATATGTATAGTGCATCATTTTTTTAAAGAATTTTACGTGAAAGATAAAAGGATGTCCGAAATAGCAGTACAGAAAGATTTGTGTCCAAATCTGCCTCTTAAGATATAAGGCAATTATGCAAGAAGTACAGATAGATTTGCCACCACGTAAGTCCATTTTTGTTACTTGCAAGTGTAATTTGCCCATAGTCAAAAGAACGTTTGCTACTAGTCTAATAATTGAAAGATAATAAATGAAGAGTCATAGAAAAAGAGATCCCAGGCCTTTAGAATCAAATTTGATAATTAATTTGTAGTATAATTATTTTCCCATGCTTTATACATCTTTATTGATTGAAGCTGTCTCTTGAATCATACCTAGAAGCAGACTGACCAGAGGATCAACAGAAAATTAACAGCAAGGAGAAAATGAGAATACTCATCTAAAGAAGCCAGAAATTTTCATCAGTCTTATTATTTTAAAATCATCTGTGAATTCTTCTTTAAGGGAAACCCTTAATAGTACCCCAGCAGTAACAGCATTGCAGAGTATTATCCAGTAATGAAAGAGAATGTTAATAAAATCATTTCTTTTTTATGTCGATATGGATCAAAGTTGCAACTTCAAAATACCAATGATAAAAACGAACATTTTAAGATTCTAGGTTAATGCTTACTAAGGATAATATTCATTAACTAGAGTTCACTTCTCATGCTCTGGATTAAAGAAATTATTTGCAAGCAAACAAGAAAAAAATCATCTTTAATTTGCTAATCATAAGGCACTACTTTTTTTCAAAAGTGTCTTAAAAATGGATCTTTAATTTAAGTTGTGTGACAGTTGTAAAATATCCTCTGGTAGAGGCTTTGGAGAGATGGCTTGAAAGTTGTATGCAAGAAACTGTGGAAGCCCCATTTGCTAAAAGCAAATTTCCAAATTGATTTATTTTCTAGATAAAGCCATACAATACTATTTAAATACCTGAAATATAAAAATGAATACTAATAAAACAGCCAAATATTCCACTGTAGAGTGTAAAATCTCCAAGTGTTGTGAAGAGTATCATAAATACCTATCCTAAGAAGCTCAATTAAAGTTTGGAAATAATAATTTTGTTGTTAAATCTCTAAAGAGCTGCAATAGTGAGATCACCTTGAGGTAGAATCCAGAAAAGCTAGTTTTAAATATTGTACTCCTGGAGCAATGATTGATTGATTCTCTAGTGTAAATTTCTTGGTAATGTCTGCTTAGAGACCTCTAAGAAATTAAGGAGTGTGTGTGTGTGTGTGTGTGTGTGTGTGTGTGTGTATACATGCAAGAAAATCTGTTCGTGCAGCAACAACCCTTTTTGGAGCCCTCATCTGGGTAAAAGTTACGGAGTATTTGGCAATCATCTCTATGTGTTGGAAGATGGCTTATGGAGAGGACTGGAACTGGATGTATGATTTTTTTCTTTAATTATTGATTAAAATGATCGCTAAGCAACAGTGTAGCCAGAGCCTTTCCATTGTGTTATGTTCTGCCATCTCCCCTGCCTGATTTATTTACCTTAAATTGCGGAAACTAAAATACCGACTTAGAAATAAAGGCAAAATACACAAAAGGAAACCATTGGGCACAAGACTTAGGAAGTGACCTTGGAGATCGTTTAACACAGCGGATTCGAACCATGCTTTAGGAACTCTGGAAATCCCAACAGTTTGGGCAGGAGAGAAGGGTGGGGCTGGGGCTGGGAGGCTGAACCCTGAGCATCCCAACTCAGATTCATATTGGGTGGTTTTGTCCGTTTTATTTATCTTGGACCTTCCACTTAAAATTTTGTGTGAAGAACAAATAAACACAAATTGTTTGAGAGCCACGGCTTTAGGGCATAATCCCCCCTCCTCCTGCTTTCACATTTGAGTAAACTGGGCCCCAGTAAATTTGTAGCTTCTTCAAGATTTTTGTGGCTGGTAGAGGCAGAAACAAGATTTTCATATTTTTTAATGCTGTTTCCCCTGACATTAATAACATTCTGCCTCACCGGTACCTGTACCCATCAACTATATGCTGTATTTCTTAAGGATAATACATTATTTAAAATCTTTCATACCCACTTCTCTGTACCTGTGCATCAGGCAATCATGTAAGGGACACAAAAGGAGATACAATAGGAAAGCTTTGGGGAGCTTTTTAGTATATGTGCTGCCGAAACGAGCACGCTTTGGGGAGCTTTTTAAAATGCCATTGTCAGGGAGAGTTTGTGGGAAGGGTCTTTTTTTGTGTGTGTGTATGTGGACATGCTCCATTATTGTGCCCCTACATTAAGGCATGTTGTCTCAAATATAAGTGCCATGACATTCTGAAGGTTGGTGACCAAGAGGCCTGGATATCAAGAAGCTAGTGAAATTGGAAATATTTTCACAGTAATTATATGAGATTCACCAGAACATAATGTCTGAAATCTGAGGTAGTATCAGAGTTTCATAGGATGCAGCAAAAAAATGGGACACTGGTAGGTGACATGCATAAATGTCGGTAGACGTGCTCATCTGACTTAGTTCAAGCCAAAGACCTTCTCTTCATTTTTCCAGGCAAATTAATATCTGGCAGTTTGAGAAAATGGCCTTAGATGACATGACTTTTTCTTCTACATTTCTTCTGTTTTTCTCTCCTTTCTTTGTATTCTTCCTTATAATGTATTATGTGCCAGATAGTGACAGGTACTAAAAAATTCTTTTCGTACCAAAAGAAGTTGAAAGAGTGATGCAGTGATTGGAACTTCCAAACTGCTGGGATAAAAATGTCTTCAATCTCAACAACTTTTCAAGTGCAGTTGTATCTAGAGACGGTGTTGATTACTATATTCTGAAAACTCAGAAGTTCTATTTCTCCAGTTTTCTCAATTGGAAAATGAAAGTCCCATTGTAAATGTGTGCTGTGTAACTAATCGCTGATATAGCATGCCCAGGGTTTTGCAAGAAGAGTGGCAGATGTCCACCAAGAGTGGAATTGTCTGCGGAACTTGTGTAGACACAGGGATCTTTGGGTGTTTGAAAGCAAAACCCAGAGGACTGACCTATATTTTTCCTGGTGGAAGATGAGCCTCCTAGTTCTTCAATGAACTGCTAACCAGGAAGTGCAGCTTTCTCCAAATTAACTCTAAATTATTGTAATCCTGTGTCTGAAGCTCAAATTCATAATTTACTCTTGTGTTGCTGTGTTTAATCCTACTACTTTTGCTTCTGAACGACCACCCCAGGGGATATTGTTAAATATGGTGGTCACATTCAAACATTCCATATGGGAATGTGGGAAGGCTTTCATAAGCCAAAATGCTGATATAGAACATTTATTCGTTTTGTTGCATTTCATTGATATCTTTTCCAAATGAGTGTGGTGGAAATGCTTACTTTAATGAAATGTTTGCCCTTTTGTATATTTTCACTTTAGAGGGTAAAATAGAGAAATTGATATCATCAATGGACAACTTTTGATGAGATGAATTTCACCGAGGCTTTACTTATGGCTAGATGTGAAAGAAAGAACCTAGATTTCTTACCATTCAATTATGTCTTGAATAGAATTCTACAGTGGAGCGCCAACATTTGGCAAGGTTATTAATAGTTGTAGTAATGTGACTAATGTTGTCCCTTTTGTCCCAGTAGTCCCCTGATTGGCCTTTCCTCAGGCACACCACAAAGTTTTGTGTTTCATCTAAATCAAATGCTGAGTACCATAAACAAAATGGAGTACTGCAATGGACATGGATTCATTGATGTATTCATTCATTTTTTCCATCCTTTCATTCAAGAATACGGCCTACTATGCATCTAACACTGAACTCAGTAGAAATTGTTCTAGTTAAAATTTGGGAGCAAACAGTGGAATTTGCACCTCCCTGTCTACTCGTTTGCAGTCTGTACTCTGGGCTCCCAGCGAGGGGCCCAGGAATAAGAGCATAGAATGTGTATTTCACAGGTGTTAGTGCTTGGAATGATTGATGAAATTTAAATTTGGAATCAAACACCAGCTTTCTAAGGTGTTCATAATCATTTGGAGAGTCTGATATTAACTCTTAAGTCAATTTTGGGGAGCAAAGAACAGAATCTTCCTTTCAGAAGGCCAACAACTAGGCCAGTATGTTCTGAATTTTAAGCTGCAGTTCATCTTGATATTATTACTAATCAAAGCACCTTCTTTGGTTATTGTGGATGCTTATAAACTGCAGACTGCATGCAGTTCATGAATTTGGCTGCTTTTCCATAGCTGCTATGAAAATTGCAAACAAAATTGCTTTTCATTTTGCTTTGACAGGCAGTTTTAATTTTATTCATCATTTTAGCAAATTGTATAACATTTCAGTTGCGTGCAGCATTGCCTTTGTCTTTTTGTGCACTATATTTATGCCGAAAATATGAAAACAACAATAAAGAAGAGACCAATAATAGCATCTTGTAGTAAAAAGGGCTTATTAAAAGGATATTTTCTGCCTGGGTGAAAAACTTCCTTGAACATGTCATAAATAGTTTATAACACACAGAGCTACACTTTTATTGTCTGTACAAGTTGATTGTCTAGCTAGCCACATTTTTAAAATTAAAAAATAATTTCCCCCCAAGTTGGAATTTATGGTTTATTTAGCCAGATCTTGTCACAGCTTAATTAGACAATGACTATCCTTTTTGAAGTCATCAAAAGGACTAAGCAAATCGTGGATGCACAGGAGAGCGTTGAGGGTAACTGGGGAGTGTGCTGACCAGGGAAAGATGGGGGAAGCTCGTAAGGATTTATCTGGTCACCAAGTATATACATTTTCATTTTGTAGAAAAATGACTCATACCATAACAGCCAATGGGTTGGTTTTATTATGTGCTTCCCGAGCTCCTCATTGTAGTTTCAGCAATATGAGAAGCCCTGCAAAGCATGCAATAAAAACAGAGCAGACTTCATGCTTGCCTTATTCATTGATGTCTCTGGCACAAGGCAAGTGCTGTTCAAATAATCACCGAGGGCTGGTGGCATGCTCTCTAACCTTGAATGTGAAGGGATTGGAGAGGGAGGAGACTCCTTCCTGCCAGGGTTTTAGAAGAAAATAATGTGTATTCACAATACTTTTTAGGACATAAAGACTTTTATTTAAGATTTACAAGATTGCTGGTAAGGATGATTCATAACCGAAGTCCAGTTTTCCTTAGGGATTAACCACCATGGTTTGTTTTTTGTTTTTCTAGCATAGCAACTGAATTTCATCATTCATTTTGTCATTTAGCAATAGAAGACAACTTCACCAAAGAAGCTCACAGTACGAGTAAAATTGGAAGTAAATGGAAGCCATATGTTGTTGCTGTAATTCCAAGGTTAAAAAAAGCTATAGTTTTGGCTATTGCCTTTTATTCTAAGTAGAAGGAAGGTAAAGAATGCTTTTATTATCAATAGCTGTACATTTTTAAAAAGCATAGTTATTTATTTTGTTAATGGCAGTATGAGGAGCACATGACCAAAGTGTTCAGAGCAAGGCTGATG
>NW_022589727.1:16994318-17089318 GCF_004348235.1 Phoca vitulina
TTATGAATTTTTTTGGGGGGGGGTAGGAAAAAAAAGTGTTGGCTTGTTTTTTAGGTGTGGCTACATGCATAGAGCTGTCTCCAGACATTGATTTTTAACTGATTCAGTTTAAAAGTGGTAAGGGATTAAAAGACCCACTGTTTAGGAATTTGGCAAATTATAATATTTTAAACTCTAGTCAACTATGGCAGGAGGAATTCAGAGCTTTAGTTTTGAGGGTGGAAAGGGCCAGATGTTTTCAGATGTTCCCCAATTTACAGGATACTTAGGTTATGATAGCAGCACTGTGTTATTTTATATTTTAAATTTAAGGTCATGTTTGGCTCTTGAATAATTTACCCAACTGCCTTCTGAAAAGCTTTCTATTGAAACATCAAGACCATGAAATTAATTATATTAAATGCAGACACATAAACTTTGATGGGGGTATAGTTTGTGTTTTTAAACTAAGCTCATGCTGATATAGCTACTACCTTGTGAGGGTTTTGTAGGAGTATTTATTGCGGCTCAGGACTTGGGGACCCATGTCAGCTTTTAATTAGCCAGTGTTGGACCAGAGATGAGCAAGAGCCCTTGAGTTAGACTCAGATTGCGACCCTTGCTAAGTGCTGGCTCAGTGTGGGTTCAGGTCAGATACAGCAGTTGTGAAGAGTAGGAGTGTATGATGTGCAGAACCAGGTGACCAGGGGAGGAAATTCTACCTCAGAGGGGAGGCAACTTTTCAAAGTTCGATGAATGGTGGAGACTCTTCTGTGAGGGGAAAAAAAAAAAAATGAGTTGAGGTGATTTTTGATATGTGTGAGAGGACCAAGCCAGTCTTCCTGTGAGATTTTGGTTGTAGTCTCCTTGGGGAGAGTGCTTGCCTTGTTCATTACACAAAAGGAAGTGCCAGGTGCCTTTTGGATGAAGCAGGCACACTGTGGTTAAAGTCATTCTCTGTGCGTTTAATGCATTTGAGGAAAGGGTTTTATGCCTAAGCACTTTTAAGTATCCCCTGGAACACTTGAATCTGGCACCCTAAAAATTTTAAAAGCTCTTTTATCAGCACTCCACGTGGTGCCTTTCACTTAGAAATCTTCTGTGTTCTTTGCTATCCTTGTCAATCAGAAAGTGCCCTATTCTTGCTGGATTTGTGTGTGTGTGCATGCGTGTGTGTGTGTGTGTGTGTGTGTGTGTCTGTGTTGTTTTTCATATTTGCAGGTGTTCCTGGTAAAGCTCTAAAGGGAAAAAAAAAATAGTAGAATTTCTTACTCAAATACTATTTCCATTTTAGGTGTGGCATTTTGTATATAACTTAACAATATTTTTTAGGCTTCTGACTAGTCCTTTCAAAAACATTACTCCACTAGCTTGTCGCATTGGTAATTGGATATTGTTTTTGGCACATCACATTGCCTTTCATTCCCCTTCCCCACCATGTGTGTGGGTGCGCCCTCACACACGTACACACACACACACACACGCACATTAATTCTGTACTTGGCCTGTCCGATGGAGTGCAGCTCTTCTGGCTTCTTCTTCTCCCCAAACACTGACCTGTATTACCCCTAAACCAGGCTGTGCCACCCCTAAGGCTTGTGGGGGGGAGGACCAGTCCAAACCTTATTCCTGGTCCAGTGGCATGATGTGCTGGATGCCGGGCTGTCCAACCTTTGGTGCCTTTGACATGCTTGTTTTTCCTCCTCTCAGCTGACCCTGTCATCCCTGACCCTCCTCCTGTCTTTCCCCTTGGCACCCATCTCCTTTTTTGTGTTCTCCACTCTTATCTCGCTGCATCTGGCTCCAAAGGGACTCAATGCCACCAAGAAAAGTTTTTGGAAGGTTTGGCTGGAAGAAATGTTAACAAAAATACTCAAAGGTGCCCCATGTTTTCAATTCTACCTTCCAAACTCTACATTGTTTTGGAAATGGAGCCAAGGAGTTTTTTTCAGAAAGCCTTGGATTCATAAACAGAATTGTTCCAAAGTCCTAAAGTGGGGAGGGGCTTCCTAAAAATGTACTTCTTCTCTCAGGAAGGGGGAAAGGCTATTTTCAAGAGTCTTAAAAACAGAATCCCATTTTGAACAAAAGGTAAAAATCTTTGCCCAGGATGTGAGAGGATTTTTTCTGCTAGTTTTAGGCCAGCAGGATTCTAATAAATGCTGATTAAGTACTGCCTGTGATTCCTTCTGTTATTTTTGACCACATGCTTTATTATAGCCACCTGCCTGATAAGATACTCCAAACTGCAGTGGGCAGTCACAAGCCTCCTAAAATGTGCCACACGTATATTATAGTTCTCATAAAAGAAAAATCAGATTGCTGGAACACAATTTCTAGCTCCACCTTTTGTTTTATTTTATTTTATTTTTTTAAAGATTTTATTTATTTGAGAGAGAGAGAGACAGAGAGAGCCCAAGCAGGGGGATGGGCAGAGGCAGAGGGAGAGGGAGATGCAGGCTCCCCACTGAGCAGGGAGCCTGACTCGGGGCTAGATCCCAGGACCTTGGGATCATGACCTGAGTCAAAGGCAGAGGCTTAACTGACTGAACCACCCAGGTGCCCCTAGCTCCACCTTTTAATGGCTGTGTGATTTGGGGAAATTACTTAACCCTTCTGTGCTTCCGTATCTGTAAAATGGTGCAAATAATAGTACTCGTCTCATAGGGTTTCCTTAAGAAGTAAAGGTACTTCCCATGTCAAGCACAGTGTCAGTTTAGGACACATAGTATTCAGTAAATGTTAGCCATGCACTATAGTGAGTAAGTCATTAGTAAGCCTTTACTATTTTCCACATTCCACATTTCCATAAAATATATCCTATGGAATAAACTCTGTAACTCATGATTTGAGTCCGCAAAGTTAATTTGGGCCAAAGTTTTGCTTCGAGATAGAAAGTGAGACCTTCTTGCTTACCTTATGTGTGCAGGAATGAGAACATCCCATCATTCTGCATCCTGTTTAGTGTTTGTGTTGAATGACAATAATAAAATCTAAGTAGCTTTACACGAAGAATGATTCCCTCACATGTGTTTTAGACTGCTTCTTGCTTTTCTCATTATTCTGTATTCCTGGTTGACTCTGAAAATGTTTCTACAGATACAGTACCACGCAAACCAATTAATGATGTAGGAGCATGGGACACTAAGTATTGTGGAACACTAATTTCTGTATCTCTTGACTCTTCACCCTGAAGTCCGTTGCTTGTTGATAGGATATAAAAGGAATTTCACAACCAGGAAGTAGAAAGTGAGAGCAATGCAGGTATAAGGAATGATTTGTTTAGAATGATTACAAGTGAGGATTTGATAGTCTGAGGAAGAGTGGATTTGGGGATGAGATACTGGGGTATTTCTTAGAAGCCCTTGTATTGAGGTGATTGGGTCTGTGATTTATATTTGTATATGTTATCCTTGATCACCCCATTGGAACTACTCTACTGGAGACATAAACCCCCAAAGACTGACAGAATTCCATTCTTCTCAACGGGTCAACACAATCTAGTTTTTAATTATTATACACGGAAAAGAATTGGTCAGACACCAATGACGCTTGTGTCAGTGTTTATATGCTATGCTTCTAGTTTGCAGTAAACCTCACGAGTACTGGATGTGGGTTCACTGTGTCTTCCTTCTTTGTTTCTCACTTTGAAAGAAGCCTGGAGTCCTTCAGAATCCAGTCAGATGGTGTGTTGTTCTGGTCCTGACTTTCTTGTGTGTGTCTGGGATCAAATAAGAGGGTAGAATCCTATCAGGTAATGATTACTGTATATGAAACAGACAAAAGGAACAGATACAAAGAGATATTCAAAAGAAGTGTTGTTTCTCTTCTTACATCCCTTTTCACTCCTTATGAAAAAACGAAGAGGGAGAGCCTGTTGGTAAAAGAGCGTGTGTGCGCGTGCATCCATGTGTGCATGTGCGAGTGAGTGTGTGTGTGTGTGTGTGTGTGAAAACTGTTACAGTATTGTGGTCTGTACTACAATGTGGGCATTTAACCTTTACAGTTGTTACTTAATAATGGTTGTCTTTATTACATATATACGTTTGAGGCATTTCTCTGCCATTTCCCCCTAATATTTTCAGTGCTGGGAGTGTTTGAGGCAGGATGGCCATCTGTCAGGGCTGCGGAGGAGGGACGAGGGGATGTGTGCATTTGGGTGGTGGTTTGTGAGGGAGCATTGAGCGTGACGTCCTCCAAGGATCCTTCCAGCTCTGAGCCTGTGGTTCTGTGAAATAATTTGGCTCTAATGTAGTGCCAGGGACATTTTTTTTGAAACCTAATATGATATCATATCCTTCATCAATATATTGTATCACTGCAGTTTGTGACATTATGCTGTAAAATGCTAGACCATAAAAGCCTATAATTTACAAGGCTATATTAGTACTTACTTTATGTATTATAGCCTGATAGCCTTGTAATTCAACGTTGCCTATCATTTATTCTATATATAATTCCATGGAGGGTTCTGGTGACATTATAAACCACAAAAGCAGAGCTCAAGTGGTTAGTCATTAGAACCCCAAGATAGAAATACCTTGTATTACATTATTCAGTATTTATTATTTTCCATAATGTGAAGTTAAAACACTTGGATATGAAACATTTTCTATTTACATTCCACCTCACGGCATTCATATACATGTCAATCAGAAGTGCTCTGGTTGAATACCGCATCACAACCGTATGTGACCTTGTTTTTGTTTAAGAGGTATGTTTGTTATACAAGGATGTGTTGTCCGTTCCTCTGCATAACAAGTTTTTCCCCTGGCTGGTTATCAAAGAGGAAATTCTGCTGCCCCATCCGTTGTGAAGTTTTTTGTTGCCTATTAAGTTAAGGAGAAGCAAAAGACATTTGTTTTTGAATGAATTCTAAGTCATTCATACAGAGCGTGGTCAAAAGTAAATACTCCACAAGGCTCTTCGAGGCAAAAACCACTGTAGAGTTGGTAATGGGCCAGAGGCTGAAGTTATACTAACATATGTTGGAATGCATTAGATCATTATTGTAGAATGCTGTAGTGTATTTGTATAAGTTGTCTGTGTGTCCAAACTAATTACATAATAACCTTGATTGATGTAATCCTCTTACATAAAGTTGGTTCTTGTTTTATAAACAGTGCTGCCCTCTCTTCCGTTCCTCACTCCGTTCCTCACGCCTCCTCTTTACCTTTTCAGGGACGTTTTGATTATAGAAGCCATGGGTGGCATGACCTATTAGGGTGCCAGCAGCAGCCAGTGTATTTCAGGTGCTTTCAGAATGAAAATTCAGCTCCTGCCCCCCCATCTCCCCCCCCACATGATTTAGGTGGTTTTTCCTTAAGATTTGTAGAGACTGAAAGTTTAGAAAAAGATAAAGATGATAAAGGTTAATAAAATAACCGAGTTATAAAGTAACTGAAGCCAACCTACTGTAAAAAATGACCTGTTTTATGACACCACATTATAATAACTATCACAGTGGTGAGCAGCTCTATAGAGGATCCATGGGTATAGTCATTTATTATTTGTTAAAAGTGGAGGAAGAGAGAGAGATGAAAACAGAAGAGGAGGAGGAGGAGGAACTAGGAGCAGCAAGCTGAGTGCTTTCACTTTAAACCACAGTGCAATTTCTTTTCCAGCCAGTAAGTGACTTGAAAGTAGTATTGAAAGATAACCTGAGCAAAGGCCTTGGATTCTTGCCATATGCTAGGATCTCCATTAAGAGATGAAGATGCAAGACACTCTTGAGTTTTCTCACAAGTGAGGCTGGGCTCTGCAGGTCAGTAGAGCGAGCATCAGTCTGTTCCGGTCGTGGGCAATGGTGGTAGAGGGCCCTAACTCCCTGCATTAGCATTAATGGGACTTAGTAGCACAAATCTCTTCAAATTGATCAGAGAATAGACCCCTAAAGGAGAAAAATGGATGTGAGTGGGGTTTTAAATTTACTTGAATGTCCTCTTTGTTAGAAATACTTCTCTCTTTTTTTCTTGGTCATTTGCTGAGGCATTCACTGATTAGTAAGTAACAGGGAAAGATCACAAATGTAGGAACTTGGATTCTCTGTAGAGGATGGAGATTTTAAGTGCTGTTCAAGATACCAGGTGTGGGGAGTATTGGAAACACCACTTCTTGGGTGGATGAATAGCAAGTCTCTCCATTTTAGCAGTTCATCTGCATTTCCTGTGCTGTCATATTTTGCTGTGGTACCATTTTCTCTAAGTATTGCATTATTGACTTAAAAGGTGTCATTTTCCAAATGATGGAGGTAAGGAAGTACCTTTTCCTTATTTCATAATTTGCACACAGATTGAAAAAGACTTACCATTGTCACAAAATTTGGATATGATGGATCTTGTATTTTAACTGGATTGTGGGTGTAGGGAAATCTACCGGCACATTAATTTTAATGGAAGATTGTGGCATCCTTGACAAATATTTTGAAAGTTAAGTCATGTTAATTTTCTTCCTTTTCCCTCCTATTTCTTAAGGCCTGATCATCTTTGACTCTTTACTCTTCTGTGTCATCACGGATGATTGTTAATTCAAGATGATCGTGGCTTCAGTACTAGTTGTATTTAGTGTGGTGTCTTTCACCCGTAAAAAGAGAGTGCAGATAATAACTTCGGTTTTCTGATCCTGAGCTGAAACTAAGCAACTTGATGAGACACTAACTTTCTTTTACCTGTGTTCCCCACTAAAAGGTAAGGAAATGACTCTCGGCATGCATTTCTATTCTTCCACGAAGGCTTTTGGCACTCAGGTGTTTGTAAGTACGAGGATGTATGTACACTTTACTTGAAAGTGGAGGCTCTGAGTTCCACTTTGATGTGACCCACTAATAATGGTTAATTTAGAAACCCAAATTAGATTTCGGTAGTTTTGTTTGTCTTTTTGTCTTGCCCTAAGCCAACCTCTCTCTTACTTGCTACAGATGAAAACCTCGCTGGATGGGTGATAGGGAAGGAAAAGAACATTGTGTTAAAGCCAACATGTCCAAGGAGGGAATGAATAAGAAAGGTGGCGAGGTTATAATATTTGATGGGCTTCTGCTTAGAATAGATACAAACATATAATGTTTATATTCCTTTTTGTAGGTGTTCTGTTGTGATAGATCTATTCTGTTAATGACAATTTCCCAATCCATTTAACTCTTAGTTTAGAATTAATAGTTACTAATTGTGTTTTTCTGGATGTAAAATTAATGTGAACTAAACGTATCTGAATTAATAGGACTTCACTAACTTCTTCATAAATATAATAGTGATATATATATATATATATATATCACTTAACGGACCTATTAACGTACTCTTGGAAGAGGCGGTATTAAAAGTAAAGTGCAAGACATGTATTAAGCACATCTCAGTTTCAGCGAGCTCTCTTCTTGAACTAGACGGGCAACATGAATGCATTATGTTCATATGTTGAGGAAAATGAGACCCCTAAGTATTTCTTTGCTGTCCAAGTATCCATTCTGAGGAAAGCTCAGTCTCTCTCTCTCTCTCTCCCTCTCTCTCCATGTATTCAGCATTAAAGTGATATTTTACATTGCTTAAAAATTATGTGAGTGTTTGTTGCTGTTGTGTAGGAAGGAAATAAATCAAGGGCTTTTGTGGGATTTTAAATTCTTCCCAAGAGGAAAGAGCTAATATTAAGGCCTTCACAAGTGGGATTAATTTTGTATATCTCTCAGGAGCCTATTGGGTATTATATTTATACATTATAAAATGTGTTTTGATATGCCTTAAATTAATATTTTTCTATCTGCAGGTGAACGTGAAGGCAGCAGTTTATGTCTGGGGTGGGAGGAGGGGCGGATAAGGAAGAGAAGAGAGAAGTGATAAAGCCCCTAGCGTCCTGTCAGGAGGGCGTGCATGTCATGGGTCTGATATTCAGATCATTTTCTGTGGTGCCCTGAGTTAGCCTCAAAGGCAAAGCTTACCTGTACGGTGGGACTACAAGGAAAAATTCTCTACACTGTCCACTACCCCTTTCTAAATTTTGCTTTTAAAATCCATGCCCTTAAAAGTAAGCTCTTTTCGAGCGCCTGGGTGGCTCAGTCGTTAAGCGTCTGCCTTCGGCTCAGGTCATGATCCCAGGGTCCTGGGATCGAGCCCTGCATCAGGCTCCCTGCTCAGCGGGAAGCCTGCTTCTCCCTCTCCCACTTCCCCTGCTTGTGTTCCCTCTCTTGCTGTCTCTCTCTGTCAAATAAATAAATAAAATCTTTAAAAAAAAAAAAGTAAGCTCTTTTCGCACATGGTCCCGGTGGCCGTTTGCCAAACTTTGTGCTTCTCCACCATCAATAGCAGCTTCCCTGGACGTCTTTTAGCAGATGCTGTCAACTCATCACCTTTCCCTCACTCCCCCCACACTGCCTTCACGGATCACTGCCTGCGCTGGTGCTCACGTGTCAGGGGAAGGGCACCGCTGCAAAAGGGTCACCCCTGGAGACCCGAGCTTCCTGGCTCCCTGGCGGAGGCAGCCCTGCTCAGTCTCGCCCTGTGACCTGCTTCCCCTGCCTTTCCTTATATTTGTTTGGCAGGAAAGTTCATTGGCCCCAGTGCAGAGCACTGCGCGTTGGTTAATGGGGGAGAAGAACGGAGGGAGGGAGCCATCTCTGAGAATGTTGTGTTTGGTCATCAAGTGTCTGGAACGCACAGGGTTGGTAATCCGAATGTGTTATTTTGAAAAGGAAGATGTGTTTCTTACAGTCTGGTCAAGACTTTTCGTTATCTTAAGAGTAAATGGGTGGGGGTGTCACACATGACATCATGACTACATGAGTGGTTGTCTGGGTGGCCTGTAAATCAAAGTGTAAAGATTCTGTGAGTTTATTTTCATTTGGGCACAAGTTTGGGTCCGTCCGGACTACTCAGCCTACAATAGCTCTAGATCGTAGTAAAAAAAATGCTTATTTGTCTCCCTCTTAGTGATATCCTTGGCTTCACCTTCTTATTTTTTTTTCCTTTTCGCTCCACAGCTGTATTGAAAGAAATTTTAAAGTTCATCCTTTGCAAAACCTTAGTTACATGATAGAAAGGTTTATTCAAATGTCTGTCATACTCTTGCGAGTTTTATCACAGCAGGATCCAGTAGCCCCACAAAGCAGCAGGAAATCCACCGTAAATTTTTCAGTTCCTTGATGATTGAGTGTTTGCACTGTAGCAAGTTTTTTTGGCAATATTTTATAGGTTGGATAAAGAATTTGTTTTGAATGAAAGCCCAGATAAGGTTTGTAAGTTTTTCTCTTACTCTTCTGTATTTCTGATTTTTTTTTTCCTTTGGGGTTGGAACATTTTTTCCTCTGTGCTCTGATGCTTGGCTGAACAGTAGGGTACTGAGGTACTTGCCATACCTGACAGACATAAAGTTAAATATACAACAATGAGGAAGGAATCTAGGGGACAAGTCATAAGTCCCACAACAGACTTTAAGATGCTGTAAATATATTCAAATGACAACTCTCCCATCCACTAGACACAACATCTTATTTCATTTTGAAAACAAGTCTGAAGAATGCCCCAAGAATTTTACATTGAATGTCTGGCAGCATGCAAGTATTTCTTCGTTATTCCGAAGTACCTGCCCACAGCTGTATCGTAAATATAAGTAGGTTCAGCTCTGTTGAACTTTGTTACATTTTCCTTCCAATGAGACTACCCCTCCTCCCATTCTGTTGTGGTGGCAGATTCCCCATTGTCTGATAATATGTAATCTTTGAAAAATATTTGTCAATGAAATTTTAATCAGATACCACTCACCATTAATAAATACCATGTGCTTAATGTTTTTTTTTGAGCAGTATGGTAATGGTTTCCATTTTATAGAGTTAGATGGTGACTTAGTAGAACCGGCTGATTGTAGGAGGATTTAAGCAGCAGACTGCAGAAGTTGAGAGAAACTGCTGTCTGGTCATTCATGGCACATCTATATGGGAAACTATCCTCCTTTTCTCTCCAACCGGGCTGAAAAGCACCATGACTGCTGACCCTTCAGGGCAGCTGCTTGTGGACTTGCTGGTGTCTTGGTATCCCTTAACGGCTAAGGAATCTCTTCCCTCCATGATTGGTAACTCTTATAGTAGAGATTCAGGAAGCATCATGGTAGAAGGTTTTTCCCTTGCTCTTTGGGCAAGAGAAAAGGCAAGAGGGGAAAGAGATGTAGATTCCACGTTCAATTCTATCTCTGCTTCTGAGCTTGCATGAGTTGTTTAATCTTTTGGCTCTCAACTTACTCATCTGTAGGATGATACCTTTGAAATATTAGGGCCCTTCTGCTCTGAAGTTCTGCGGTCCCACCCAATATTATCTATGGGTAGGTAGCAGATTTCTTACAATAATGTCTCTAAAGGGTGCACCATTGGGTTGAAATGTTTAACGATTTTTTAAAAAGAGCAGCCCTAGCTAATTAAAAATTTTTATGATTTACGAACGTATGTACTAAGTAGTTGTAACAGATATTTATATAGTGCTCTTTATATTCCAAGCTCTGTCCTAAGTACTATATACACTTTTATGACAATCTAATTTAGGTATTATTATTATTATCATCATCATCATCATCATCTCCATTTTACAGATGGGGAAGCTGTGGAACAGAGAGGTTAAGCAACTTGTCCAAAGTTGTGTGTATAATGAATGAAGGAACTGGAATTTGAGCTTAAGCAACCTGCCTCCAGATTCCTTGCTCTTAACCCCCGTACCAGGCTACTTCTGAAACAGCCACATTTGTCCTTTTCACTACAAAGCACAGAGGTCCTCCTGTTACTGCTGCTAACATTCACTATTGTTCAACCGAAGTTTGACCTTTTAAACATGAGAGCATATGGAACTGGAGTAAGGGAAACTTCCCAGTAGGGGCCAGCCTGCTGTAATTGTGACTACCTGTCAAAATTTCTTTTCTAACTCTTTAATCTTTTAAACATGTTATAGGAATTTACACTTTATTAAGATTCATGGTATTCACTATGTCTTTGAGAGGGCTAAGTTGCTATTAGTCATTCACAAATCAGTGGAAATTGATTTAATCAGATTGCTTTCCCTTCAAAGCTGGAGATCAATTTGTATTGAGAGGATTGAACATTTGAACAGGAAGGACTGATGGATAAGAAGATGGATATATAGAACTCTGGGTGTCTGAATAAACCTGGGTCAAGTGTCTTAGATGAGGGTCTTTGGCTAAGAAGAGGGTTCTGATGTAACGGGGAGAGAGAAACTAGGTAACAGTAGATTCAGGAAAGAAAGCAGGAAAGTACATGGTAATTTCATTTATCATAAAATCTACCTAGGGCCAGTCCTGAATCCAAGAAAGGGAGAGGTAACTATCTAATTATCCTCTTCCTTCTTGTTCTTTGGCCTCCTTTCTTCCCCCACAAACATTGTTCCCAAAAGACAACCCCTAAACAAGGATTTTGAACACTAGAGTGAAACACACCAGGAGTTAGTAGCTGCTTGAGCATGTGTGTGTGTGTGTGTGTGTGTGAGAGAGAGGAGGGGGGGGAGAGATAGAGAGAGAGAGAGATGGGGAACAAAGATAGTTCTGGAAGTTAACTGAAATTTAGATTTTTGTTTTGTAATTTTAAAAAACTGTATGTTATGAATAACAGTTGGTTTACCAACACAGTTTTGGAGGACAGTCTATTAAAACATCATAATAATATTAGTAAGAACAACACCTATTATGATCTTACCCAATGAAACTTTATTTTGACCCTTGATGACACATGGCTTTTGTTATTTCAATCCTCAGGAATATGCCTTGACTTTGCCTGAAGACTCTGCTTCCTCTTCTCCCTTATGCTACCTCTGTTTTCCTTCCTCTGTATTTTCTTTCTTTGCTTGGTGTCTATAGTTCTTTCCCGTCCTTCACCCCTCCCTTCCCTCAAGGTCTTCCCCGTTTCCTCTCTGACTCTGTCTCACAAAATACCTAATGATATTTCCTTGATTTAACTAACAAATAAATAGAACTTTCAGGCTTTTGTTTAATTAATAATGAAAATTCCTGGAAGAAATAATCAACTGAAAAAGAAACCTGATGATGGTGTAAATGGCACTACATGAAATTTGGCTTTGAATAAAATTGACAGAAAAATGAGATCTTCTTGACAAAATTTAATTCTTCAAAATTTGAGCCAGGGAAATTAACTCGTAGGAATATTGATCTTAAAAAAAAACAAAAAACAGGGCATCTGGGTGGCTCAGATGGTTAAGCGTCTGCCTTCGGCTCAGGTCATGATCCCAGAGTCCTGGGATTGAATCCCGCATCGGGCTCCCTGCTCAGCGGGGAGCCTGCTTCTCCCTCTGCCTCTCTCTCTGTCTCTTATGAATAAATAAATAAAATTAAAAAAAAAAAAGAATGAAGTTCTCACCAAGATTTGCAAAAAAAAAACAAAAAACAAAAAACACCTCATAATATGTTTGATAGCAACAAAAATTGATGAATGAATCAAATTATCTTTATATAATATTAATAAAAATGAGTTGATCCTAGTGAAAATAATTCCAGTGAAATAAGAATGAAAATGGAAAACAGTAGTTTATGCTGTATAAGAGATTGATGGAGGAATTTAATCAATTCACTTGGGTTCACTCAAAATTCTTTAATAATAAAAATCTATCAGTATTGACCAAATTCTGTTTAAAATGCTTTTTTCAACATTCTCAGATTCAAAACATTGGAACAAAATGGCAGAATAAAAACACCAGGGATAAAGATCCTAATCCTCTCATTTAATCCTCATGGCTCTACAAATTAGGTGGTATTAGCTTCATATTACAGAGGAGTAGTTGATGCCCAAAGAGCTAAGAAAGTTGGAAACTGCTTAAACCGGGTATCTGATTTTAATACATCATAGTGATGAGGGTACTTGTACTTTTTTATGGAAAAAGGACATGAAAAGTACATTTTCTGTCTGGAAAGAGTAAAATACTTTGGATATGAAAACATTTTATTACATGAAAAAAATTTAGCTCCGTTAAATTTTAAATTGTTACAATATCACAGTCGTAAGTTTGATATTCTAATGAGAATTCTAATAACCTAGTCAACCAGTTTTGCAGATAGGTTAAGAAAATTATTAACCTAAAATTTTTTATCAATCTGAATAACTATGATAATGTAATTTGATTGTGGTAGGAACCAGTAGTTTGAAGGGTGGATGAAATTAATGTTTCTTGTGTGTTCAGTACTGGAAACTAAGTTTAGATATCAAAGTTACCTTCCAGTTCTGGATGGATTTATATACTTTTGGCCTGGGGCTTAATGACCTTCATTCTTACCTTGGCTTTAGGAGATTTGAGATTTGTGATAAGGTATGCTTGCGATCTGGAACAGTGCCTAACTAGTGGTATATTGAGAATTGCCCAAGCCAGTATGGTTGACTCTTGAACAATGCAGGAATTAGGGATGCTACGCCCATGCAGTGGGAAATCTGTATAACCCTTGACTCCCCACCAAATTAACTACTAATAATCTATTGTTGACTGGAAGCCTTAGTGATAATGTCGTCAATTAACACATATTTTGTATCGTACATGTATTATATACTTTATTCTTACAATAAAGTAAGTTAGAGAAAAGAAAATGTTATAAGAAAATCATAAGGAAGAAGAAATATATTTATAGCACGGTACTGTATTTATTGAAAAAGTCCACATATAAGTGGACCCACGCAGTTCAAACCCATATTGGTCTTAATTACAAAAGAGAAGGAGCTGTTCACTGGCTAATTCTAAAACAACCATCTCCCTCCACTGCCCCTTCTTCTCCCCATTTCACAATTACACACCAAAAGCATCTAAGTTGACGTTCAGAAAATGTTTGAAAAAGGCAAACTTCTTCTTGGCAGTCTCTTTGCTCCCGTCCTCAACCCCTTTGCACCTCCTAGTTCTCTCTGTACGTCTCTGGGCAGGTCCGGTCCTTGAGCCGTCCTAAACCCACTCTGGGCGTAGAGAGAGGCTCACGTACCCTCTTCTATACTTAGCCTCTGCTCCAGGTGGAACTCCTGTTTTTCAATGTGATCCATTTTAGCTAAATATTAACAATGTGGTCCTATTTCACCTTATATTTATTTACCATATCAAAAGGCTCACCACTTTATTATTTTGATTACTTGTTTGTTGCTTTTCTTAACCGGGGGCTCCATGAGAGCAGAGATACGTTTCTTGCATCACGGTAAATAGTAAGTTATTTGTCAAATGACAAATGAACAGCTAATAGGAGCACATTCACGCTAGATGTTAATAACCAACAAGGTTTTAACCTTCCCAGACTTCTCTTCTTCTTTTTTTTTTAAACTAAGACTTTATTTTTTTAGGGCAGTTTTAGGTTCACAGCAAAGTTGAAGGGAATGTACAGAAATGTCCCATATACCCCCTGACCCCACTTGTGTGTAGCCTCCCCCCATTTTCAACGTCCCCCACCAAGAGGTGCATTTTTTACAACTCAGGATCCTACATTGACCTCATAATCACTCAAAGTCTCTGGTTTACATTATATTTCATTCTTGATGCTGTACATTCTGTGGGTTTGGACAAATGTATAAGGATGTGTATCCATCATTTTGGTATCATACAGAGTATTTTCGCTGTCCTCCAAATCCTCTGTGCTCTGCTTATTCATTCTTGCCTCCATCCCCAAACCCTGGCAATCTACTGTCTCTTAGTTTGGCCTTTTCCAGAATGCTATATATGTGGAATCATACAGTCTGTGGCTTTTTCAGATTGGCTTCTTTCCCTTAGTAATATGTAAGTAATATGCTAGGTTTCTCATGTCTTTTGATGGCTGGATAGCTCATTCCTTTTAAGTGTTGAATCATATTCCATTGTCTGGATGTACCACAGTTTATTTATCCATTCACTCCTAAAGGATGTCTTGGTTGCTTCCAAGCTTTGGGAGTTATGAATAAAATTGCTATACATATTCATGTTCAGGTTTTTGTATGGTCATATATTTCAATTCCTTTGGGTAAATACCAAGCAGCATGATTGCTGGATCATCTGGTAAGTGTATTGTTAGTTTTGTAAGAAGCTGCCACACTGTTTTCCAAAGTGGCTCTACCATTTTGCATTCCCACCAGCCAAGAACAAGAGTTCCTGTTGCTCCGCATCCTTGTCAGCATTTGATGGTTTTGTGTTCTTGATTTTGTGTGTAGTGGTAAGGTCTTTTTGATTTTAACCCAGACATTTTGTATTTTGTAAAGATAAGGTCTATTATTTTAATAACCGAATTGGTGGCTTTTGAATAGTGTAACAAAGTGGAAAAAATAATCATTAGGGTATTGTGAGGGAAGACTTTCTGGAACATAGGAGTCCCCGTAAAAGAGTCCTACGCTGCAGGAATTTATAACTCCCGGGAAAAGTATCTGCCTTAAGCTGTAACTGTTTTCTAAAAAAAAAAAAAGAAAAGAAAAAGAAAAGAAAAAATCCAGTCTATCTCTGAGCTTACAGATTCTCTGTAATTCCCACTTATGTTTTCAGAGCAGGTCATTCAGAAGGGGCGTGGAAGACCAAATGGTATGGGGTGGAGCAGAGAAAAACGGGTGGAAAGAAGTAGTTGTTTGCAAGTGCTATATACGGACTTCTTGTACTGCCCTTTATAGGGCAAAAGTTATTGTCCATTGTGCTACTATCTCTTAATTGTTTGTTTACTTAACTAAGGGTTTTACAACCCTAGTAAAAACTTGAAGAGTTTTGGGATGTTTGGTCTGTAGCTCTGTTTGTTTGGAAAAGCCTGGCTTCTTTAGTGCTGGTGAGGTAAAATGCTGGAGTCCTGCATGGCAGGGGACAAGTGGGTGATAAGTTATGCGCAGGGTCAGCAATTCTGGGCATGTTTACATGTATAGGACTTTCAGTAGAGCGGGTTTCTGTGAGCACGTTCCACAGAGACAGGCTTATAGAGCCCCACCTAGTCATGGCCGGGGGAGAGGGGCATATTGGGACTGGGCAGCATCAGCTTGATCTTTTTGTTGAGTGGTTTAAAAAAATGTTTAAATACACACATATGTGTATGTGTATATATGTATGTGTTACTCCTCTCTCTCTCTCTAGCTCCTGCTGGGAGAGAGACACAGAGACAGACAGACAGAGAGGGAAGAGGGTGGAGGGAAGGGGGAGCAGAAACTGGAAAGAGGGAGAGAAGGGGGAACAGAGAGAAGGAAGAAGAGGAACAGATCAAATACATTCTTTTGGCTTTTTGTCTTTCTTGCTAACTGTTCGTAAATATGGGCCAGGTCCGCTCTATGTTGTGGCTAGAGAAAGGGGGATGATGGAGTCATTCATGGAAAAGGCAAGCCTGTATTAGGCCCCTTCCATGTGCTAAGTATACCACGTGACAAGGACGACAAACCTCATACATTATGAAATTGAGCAGGGAGTCAGTCCCGTTAACTGCTGAGGGTACGGGGTGTTCTTGGAACAAGGAAGACGCAGTTCAGAATAGGGTTTGAGCAGTGAGCTCTAAAGCCCATCCTCTAGCTCCTGATAATCAAACAAGAGATGTATTTAGTTATAAAAGACGAACTGACTTGCCTTAAAGTTTCTGTTTTGCTAGTAACTGGAGACTCTATGATGTAGCAGATGTTGGACCAAACGCCTGATGATTCTGGACGTGGATTCCCAGAGTACCAGACTCCCTTTCGGACCCTCCCATTCATGCCTTAGCAACTGTGCTTCAGCACTGCACTAACACTCCAGACTAGAGCCAAGAGACAAAAGCAGGAGAAGAATCTTTCTTCCAGGTTTCAGTATTTCACTCTGTCACAATTGTGCTTTCATAATAGAAAATCTATATACGTTGTTTATAAAGCAGTGGTTCTGTTTTAGTTGAATTCTGGTGACCTGTATTTTCCTTCCCATACTCCGTTTGCAGTTTTCCTCTCCATGTGCCTCACTATTTTTATTTGTATCTATGAATCTCAGGGGGATTTTGAAGGTTGAAGAGCAAACAAAATGTTGGTGAAGTATTCTAAGCATTGAAGAGTTACAATAAGTATATATATATGACGCAGGAATGATGATAATAGTGGGAAATCCAATTCTTTCTCTCAGAAACATGCCAAAAAGTATAAAATTTTGTGATAGATCCTCAGCAATAGTAATAATAGCTATAATTTATTGAAAGCTATAATTTATTGAGAACTTACATTATATTTTCTCAGTGCATTTTTAAAAGAAACCCATGAGACTGAAATATGTTTTTCAGATGAAGATGCTGAGGTGCTGGAGAAAAAACTGAATAACTTGCATGAGGTTCTCTTCCTCCACAGTCCATACACTCACCCTCCGTGTTGCATAGCCCTTTTATGGTGCTATGTGTCCCTTTTAATGCTGACTGCATGCCCTGATATGCACTAAACATCTTACTTCATTAGCTGACTTAATCCTTCCAAGTAACCTTATGAAGGGTGGGTATTGATCTTGTTTTGTTCTACCATTTTATCTGTGAGGCATATTTATTTAATTCAGGCACATGGTAGATAAGTGGCAGAGCTGGGATTTGAACCCAGGATTGGTCTGACTCAGGAGATTCTGGCATTTACCATTGCAGTTTTCTTGTCTCCGAACCAAATCAGCTCGTGCCCAAAAAGCTTTCAGTAGTTTCCCAAGGCTCTACGAATAAACTTCAAAGTTTACCCTGCACTTCCTACATAATTTGCCAGGGCTGAGCTTTGCAGCCCTCCCTGCCCTGCCCTCCACGTCGTTGCCTCTGCCCCAGGTCCACGTGTTCACAGCTCCGCGAACAGACCTAGCACCTTCGCTCCCAGCCTATTCCCATCCAATGCTCTCTGTCTGCAGTCAGTCCCCTTCTCACCTCTTCCCCCTCCTAGTTTCAGGGTTTTTTCCTCTCGGAGGCCTTCCTGGAGCCCCACGTCTAGGTGTGTCCCCTGTCACATACTCTCAGAACACCTGTTGGATAATATCTGTCTTGTGACTACCCTATAAGCCCCATCAAGTCTGAAATACCATTGACTGCTGGATTCCCAGTCCCTGGCACAGAGTAGGCCCTGGACAAATCTCTGGTGCTCACGGATGGAAGGAATGAACGGCCCTGATGCTAGTTTGCCTGGACCCCTGGCCACACCGTCGTCTCGTTTCTGTGTCTTTGTTTCCCTCGCTGCTCCCTTCAGCCCTATTCTTATCTCTGCTTCTGGAAGTTTGTGCCCAGAGTGTCCTCTTCAACTACTTTGGGGATGACCTAATCTGATCCCCTGTTAGATATGAGCCCCTCGAGTACATAATAGTGTACATATTTGTTGGATTGAAGCAAATTGATACCATAACTCAGTCTTAAGAGGGTTTATTTCACGAGGGTCACAAGAATTGAATCAAAGTGCTGCTTCAAAAGTTTCTTTTCTGCTAAATGACAAATCCAAACTTGGCTGAGACCTGTAGCTAGAAGGGGCCAATTTAAAATAGCTCATGGTTTGATCCTGCTCCCGGGGAGGAGGAAGCTGCCAGTACTGTCTGGTTGGGGAGGGTCAAGGGGAAAGACTGGCTCTCTCTTCAGTGTGGACTTTTCCTGGCTGCCATTTTGATAAAACACCGGATCTGAGAGCTCGGACCGCATGGGTTCCAATCTTCTGCTTACTGACTCTTAGGCACGGATTAGGCCTCAGTTTCCTAGTCTGCAAAACCTGATAGGTTTTTGTGAAGCATAAATGACTTGACATAAGTGAAACATGTAGCAAGGTGCCTGGCACTTTGTGATTACCCAGTAAATGATAGCTGTTCTTTTTATTATAATATTTTATACCTAAATAGTACTGGAGGTCTGCAGAACATTTTCGCATACCATATTGTAGTAGATAGGCAGACAGCCCCTGGGAAGCCCACATAGGTGGTCTTTTGTAAATAGAGAGACTGCATATTCCCTGTGTCATTTTTGATAAGTTTGATTCTTGGCCTTGAATCCATAGGGTTACAGAAACCGAAGATAGGAAAGCTGGTGAGTTAACAGGCTCTTCTCTCGCTGGCCTGAGATTCCTCCTAATGGTCTGTTTCTGGTGTTGTTTCGGTTACAGTTAAAATTCCCTCCAGCATGGAGGCTTCCAACACATTTCTCAGGAAGCTATTCTTTAACATGTTGCCATTAGGATTTTTTTCCTTGATATAAAACCTGAATTTTCCTTTGCTTAATTTAATCCCTCTTCACATACACCTCGGACCTCTTTAAATAATTCTTTTCCCTCCTTGCCATTTGCACCTTTCAGTTACTTGTAGAGAGTTGTCATAGGTCCCTTTGGGCCTAATCCTATCACTGTAATTCATGTTGGGCAAGCTGTACATTTTGTATTAGTCTGTGGGCATATTCTAAGAACGCTGTCTTGCTGGAATAAAGGCAATGCTCCCAGGGTATTATCCAAACCTTATCATCAATAACAGCTACTAAATGTGAAACAAAGAGAGTGACTTTTTGAGGAAACAAAGGAAGTAATGAACAGGAGACGTTGTTTACCTTTTTATATTATTATTATTATTATTAATTATGAGAGTGCCTCTTGTTATAAAGAATAAACAATTTAATTTATAATTTATACCCATAGAGGGGAATACCATATGGATATCCCCAAACAACAGATAAACCAAAAGATATTCTTAGTTTTTAAATGTGAAAGGGTGTGTGTGTGTGTGCATGTGCACGCGCGCGCATCTAATGATCTGGTAGCTTATTCAAAATACTGAAAACTGAGAAAACTAAATATAAAAGAAACCGGAAAGTTGATGAGCTTCACCTAGCATAATGGAATATGAATCTCTTTCTAAGTTTCTACAGTCACAACTCTTTAGAAACATGGGCCCAGCCTTTCTGATTAGAAGAGATATAAGGAATTTTAAAATCTAGGGGTGCTTGGGTGGCTCAGTCAGTTAAGCATCTGACTCTTGATTTTGGCTCGGGTCATGATCTCAGGGTCGTGAGATCGAGCCCTGCATTGGGCTCTGCACTCAACCTGGAGCCTGCTTAAGATCCTCTCTCTCCCTCTCCCACTGCCCCTCCCTCCCCACTCGTGCTCATTCTCTCTCTCTCTCCCTCCCTCTCTAAAAAATTTAGAAAATATAAAAAAGAATTTTAAAATCTACTTTTGATCATATACAAACATCTCTGACAAGCTGGCAAGTGTTTTCCAGGGAGGACGAGACTCCATAGCCATTGCTACTGGTCAGGATGGAGTAATCCCCTAGGATGTCTTCCTATTGGCTTTGGGAGCTCGGTGTAGTCACTGGAGGCCAAAGGGAGCAGAAAGTATCACTTGCAAATGAATTACTGACTCTCAGGCAGTTGACCCTCCACTCTGAGACAGTCTTAGAATTTTAGAACTTCCTGGCCAGAGAACAGTATAGAAATCTCGTCTCTCCCAAATTTACCTAAAAAAATGAACTTGGGTTCAAGCCACAAGTGATATACTTCAAGTCACGTAGGAAGTTGCCAGCAGAGGTGTTGTCTGAGCCAGGCATCCTTTCCTAGCTGTGTATAGGGTCCCGCTATGAAAACTCACTCATAGCTTGATAAGGACATTCAGCTTAAAAGCCCATCTTGACAAGTCAATTGAGCAATGGACTGAAATGGGTATCAACTAAATGCTCTTCTCTGAAATAGATCTTTTTAATCATTATAAGATTTGAGCTCAAAGAAGGAACTTAGGTATTGCTTAAGTTGATTATCAATTCTATTTTCCTCAAGGCAACAGAAGTTCCTAAAACAATGAGTCCAACATACTTACCCTGGAAGTTACTCCATCCCTGAAAGATGGACCATAACCCCCATCTCTAGCCTCATTTCTGATTAGTCTTTTCCAATCTCTGTGTCTTTCTCTGTGCTTTTTCACATTCACCCAGGATGTTTCTTTTCTTTAACTGTATCTGTGATGTCTTTAGGGAAGTAGCTTTCCCACGGTGTTCTGAAATCATCCTGAAGTCATGCCCAGTGTTTCTGGGCCATTTGACCCCCTATCTTTCTCTGAGACTCCATATGCCTTCTTCTGCCATTGGTGAACTCATTTCTCCTCCTTCGGCTACAGGCGTATTTATATTTCCCACCCAACATTGCTCTTGTCCTTCTTCATTGGATCGCCCCATTTCCTCACAAAGGACTGCAGAGTAAGGGCCTTTTCAGCAGCATCTGGCCTCTGGGATACAGTTCCTGTCCATTGCCCCTGTCGGGGGCCTCTTTTCAGCCCTTCACGTCTCAGAGGGAGAATCAGAGACTACTTCTGTCACGAGCCCCTCTGAAATGCTGCATTTTGAATGCCACGGCACACCCCAACCTGACATTCTCTCTCCCTTCTTTGAATCTCTGCTGGGCTCCTTTTAAGGCGTCTGTGTTTTTCCTTGCATGCATCATAGTTGCATATGCTTCTTAATTATGCTAAATTAAAAATATTTTTTAATTGTGGTAAAGTATATGTAACATAAAGTTTTATCATCTTAACCATTTTTAAGCATACAGGTCAGGAGTGTTAAGTACATTCACACTGTTGTGCAACCAATCTCTGGGACTCTTTTCATCTTGCAAAACTGAAACTCATTACTCATTAAACAACAACTCCCCATTTCCTTCCCGCTCCAAGGCCTTGGTAACCACCCTCCTATTTTCTGTGTCCATGAATTGAATACTCCTGATACCTTGTCTAAGTAGAATCATATACAGTATTTGTCCTTTTGTTACTGGCTGAATTCACTTAGCATAATGTCCTCGAGGTTCATCCGTATCATATTACAGGATTTCCCTTTTCTTTAAAGACTGAACGATATTCCACTGTATATGCACGCCACATCTTCTTTATCCATTCGTCCTTTGATGGACATTTAGGTTGCTTCCACTCTTTGGCTATTATGAATAATGCTGCAATAAATATGGGTGTGCAAATATCTCTTCCAGACCCTGCTTCCAGTTCTTTTGAGTATATGCCCAGGAGTGGGATTGCTGAAACATATGGTTAACTCGACTAAATTTTAAGCTCACACTATATTTTGAGCCTTGAGAGCAAGGACTGGGTCATCTTCATCTTTGTATCTTCTGAGCATCTATCACAGTGCCTCATAGGTAATAGACATTCAGCAGGTATTTGTTGAATGAATCAATGAATGAATGAAAAAAAATCTTTCCTAATATTGAATGTGAATGACTTGTATAGATTAAAATATTTACTCGATTTACATCAGAAATCAAATGGCAGGGAAAGGGTATATAGAAAAATACATTCAGTTACTAAAATATGTCCAAAAATAAGAACCCAAGAACACTGTATACATTCTTATGTAGTGACTATATTGGTAGTTTTCTGATAGGTGGTTGCAGCTTTATACAAATTTCCACCTTCCTTTTTACTCTGTATGTAAAGAGCTATACCCCATTAACTACCAAAATTCACAATTGTTTCCAGAATAGTGAAAGTAGCTTTTACAAAAATAATTGTAAAATGTAAAGTAATCGAAAACAGGTTCATACTCTGTGTAATGATCAGATAACTTGAGTGAAAGCAGCAATTATGTGTTCCTGGACCACACTGGAGGTGGGAAACAAGAAAAGCATATGCCATGCTGCATATTATTAAGAAAGCAACACTTTATATTTACTTTGCACTTAAAAGTTTGAATGATCTGGCTAACAGAAATAGAAAAGACCCAGGCTTTGGAATACATTAAAATTGCATATACAGTAAGACAAATTGCTATTTTATAAGCTTGCCACAATGTAGTAAATTTGTACTTCTGGTGTAATTCATAATAAATTTGCATAACATTTACTGGGGGCTTTCACTGTGCTATTTCATTTCTTTCAACCTCTTTCTTAGGGGTGGCACCACTCCATTATATAATCCAAGGGTCTACATATGAAAGGGAAGGTGGGGTGGGGAAGAAATCGAGGGACAAAGGTCTGTAATCAAACAAGCTACAAAAACCCCAGCAGAGAACAGCGGGTATCAATTAAGATTTCAGAGAAAAGTCCATTTTTACAATGGGCTACTAATATATATCACAGGTCCATCTCCTATTTCTTATTTTCTTCTTTCTTTCTTTGGTGTCTATGAGAGTTCCAAGCTCCCATCCACTGCTTGAGGGTGTAAGGAAACTAGAACCTACATCCTTTGTTACTCCATATTCATTCAGATTGAGTTTATAGAGGGTACCTTGATCTGAATGTAAGTTATCAGGGAGAAAAAAAAACCTGTAAATCAACCACAACTGGAACTCCGATTGCATCTGCCAAGAAGAAACTTAATTAGTTTTAAAAGATATTAGGTTAGGGGCACCTGGGTGGCTCAGTCGGTTAAGTGTCTGACTTCATGTCAGGTCATGATCTCTGGGTCCTGGGATGAGCCCCGCGTGGGCCCCCCTCTGAGCAGGGAGCCTGCTTGTCCCTCTGCTCCTCCCCCTGCTCGTGCACCCTCCCCCCCTCAAATAAATAAATAAAATCTTTTTTAAAAAAGATATTAGGCCAGAGGTAAGTGAGAATTTGATTAAAAATCAAAATTATGGGCAGCTATCCTGGGTGATAGCTGATGAATATATTGCTATTTTATTACTAAGGAACATTGTTTTTTTGTTTTGTTTTGTTTTGTTTTTTACCTGATTCATTTTGTTCAGCCCTGTCAAAATGGGATTAAAATATGTTAAGTTAGATAATATACATGTTTCCATGTTGAAGACAAAATAAGTACATACCAGTGCTTATATTGCTTTTGTTGCATTTACATTGCTTCATTGATTTTGCCGCATGTCTCAGACATCCCTTACAATTCCATAATTCCAGTTGTCCATATCGGCTGGTGAGGTAGATATAGAGCCTAGAACCCAAAATGAAAAGCATCGATGACTATTATGGGGCTTGAGGCAAGAACTTAATTCCTCTGAGCTGAAAAACAGCATGCTGGACAAGTTGATTTCGGATGCTTCCAGCTGTAGATTTTCCCTTTTCTCTGGGATAGTGTCATACAAGGTTAATGGGTGTCTGGACTACCACACAGTCAGAGCACCCAAATAATCAAGGCAAGGATTTGAGTTCATATTATGTGTGAAAATTATCCAAAGAGAAGTGCAAAGTGCTTGAAAATATTTTCCCCACACATCTGCTATTGAGCTCTTTGGAGGTGTAGTCGAAGCCCGTACCCTGCCGTGTGGTGCCCTTAATACTGATTTCCTACTTACATCTGTATTTCTCCAGAGGATCTGAGCAAATGATATGTGGATCATTTTTTATTAACCACACTTTTTATTATCCAAAATGCTGGGTCTCGTTTAACTTTGACTTATGACATCTCCATTGTATATTAGCAAATACATTTTTTTTTTGAAGCACAGAATCTAAACAGAAACATGCCTTTTCCCCATGATATATGGTGTCTTTTCACTAAAAATTTGTCAAAATCCAAATATATACACATCTTGGAGCACCCTAACTTTTAAAAAGTAGATCGGGTAGAGTAAATATACTCAATATTAGTACAAGAGGTAAGATTAATATAAGTCACAAAAAAATGTGGGTCTAATGCTTTTAAACACCAATTATTTCCCCTAAGTAGCCTGAATATGATAGGCTTCCTTCAAGATCAGTAATGTCTCAAGAATTTGGCAGCGCTAAGAAATGGAAATGCAGTGGTAATTTATACTTCAGATGTTCTAGGCATTGGTACTCAGGCAGAAAGGGTGTATGCCAGGAACCAACGTAGTAATTTGTAGAAATACAGCTTCTTGGAATTACCGCGTTCAAAAGGAAAATTCTTCTCTGACTTTTTGTGTTTTTCTGTTATCATAAGAGGTGTATGAATTTGATTTATGAACAAGTCCTGCTATAAATAATAAAATAATAAAATGGCATGTCAGCAAGGGATAAAGAGTTACTTACAGAAGTTAAAGTGAAATTAAGTAACTCCTGCGCCCACTTATGAAAGTGCCCGTTATTCTCGGTTCAAGAACAGTTGAATGGTCATAAATACTGTGTTCAAGTTGGTTTGTCTTACGGATAAGACTTTTATAAATACTTAAAATGGAATCAGCACACACCCTTTTACCTATGCTGATTTTTGTTTATCCTTGCAACATATTTTGAAAGCTCTGCGCTGCTGCGTTCAAGCCAGTAGGAAGCAGAAGCACTTACTTGCACAGCATTTAACACTCAGATACAAAGCATCTCCAGCACGCTATGGATGCGCTCTGGGGTTTGAAGCTAATGTGAATGTCAGGCCAAAGTGGGGAGAACTTTATAAGATACTGAATAAGAAACTCCTCTGCCATTTGCTATGAGATGGAAAGAAAGAAAGGGGGGACATAGAAAAGAAGCAATTTGTCTTCTTCAGATGCATCCAGGGAAAATACCTCGTCTTAAAAACGGAAATGACTGGAAGGTGTGCAGCAGATTTTCTGATATATGGTGTATTATGATCCAGATTGCTTTGTTCAAGAAAAAAAAAAATTCTGGTAAATAAGTTGCAATGTGGTCCTCTGTATTTTTCCATGAAATATTAGGCCTTTGTATAATATGTGCATAATTTTTATGAATCAGAACCTGAATCATAAATAAAATGTTAATGTGTAGACACATTTAACTGTGGAGCAGATGGAAAAATAGGAATGTGTTAGAAAACTAGGTATTTGCAGAGGCTAATGAAGTTAATTGGTCTCATTTGACTACCTTATTTTCCCAAACCCCCTAAAGACTGGGCTTTTTTATTTCTTTAATTAAAAATGAGTTTGGTATGTTAATATTATAACCTTTCATTTTTTCTTGGTTTTCTATATAAATGTCTTATTTATAGAACCACCCTTAGGAGTCTAGTATTAGTAAGAACATTAGTAAAGTGGGAGCAGTAAGAAGGGTGCTAATACTATACAAAAGCTATTAGCCACATACATTGGGATAATGTGTGCTTTTACACCTTATTATTACTTCCCTGTCCTGTTTTCTTTTGATTACATAGAGAAAGACCTATTTTCCTCTAGCCTAAAAATGGTACAAGTAAAAATACATAAAATAATGATTGTTGAGCAGAATTTAATTTTTAAATATCAGTACTTGAACATATTTTGATTGGTTAAATTACATGGTAAACTTCCATTGAAATATCAACAGTATGAAATCAGAGAAATCACAGCCCTGAGCTAATCAATACCAAGTGTGTAGATAATTTTCCCTAAATTATTCCTTGTATAGGGAAAAGTTAAAAAGCAAAATATTTAGCTATTCGCCAAAGAGTGCTTTTTAATTAGAGCTTTATGTTTTGGCTGCCACTTTGGAATACAGAGTGAACAGTGAAGGTATAGTTGCATACTGCAAAGGATCCCGGGACATTGTTTCTCTAATGTCATCACTAACATAATGCATTTGTATTGATTGTCTATGATTTCTGTATATGGATGATTGAGTTTGAGCAAACTACTCAAGGTTTCAAAGGATTTGGATAATGTTACACTGTAGGGTTGGAAATCTCTTTGAATATTGTATCGCAAAGGGACAAAGACATAGTTTCAGTGCATTTATTAGGCCCTTGCTGTAGAAATAGGAACAATAGACCATCTTTTTTAAGTTAAGAGATCTTGGAACAGGCGACTCTAATAAATCCCGGGTTTAAGAAGAGTGGTACGTGCTGCAATGCCGAAATTGTTTATTCATCTGGAATGTATTAGAATCTTGATTAATCAGAAGACATCTGCAGTTTTACATAAAAAGCAGAGTGGGCAGTTTGGCAAATAGAAGTGGAAAGGGAGAAAGAAAAAGCCAGTCCCATAGAATGCTATTGTTTCTTTTTTGATCAAGCATTTTTATTCTTAATAGGACAGAGCAATCCGACATTTTCCACCTACAGAAGTGCAATATAGAATTAAAATCTGTAGCTTTGAGAACAGACAGGTCCCTTTAAAGCCTTATATTCAAAATAATTTTATATATATCACCCTCCTTCTAGAAGATCCAAGCAGAAGGAAAAAAAACTCATTTATTTGATTGGTTTATATGATATCAAACATATGCATATTTTTGCAGATCTAAAATTTAGCATTTCGTAGACTATATTTTCACATGTAATACTTAAAAAATATATTTTTCACTTCAGAATCCCTTACCTCACAATTATTTTAACTAAATGGAAGTGCATGATTTCTGCATAAGTCACCTTAAATTTCAAGATAACCAAACAATTGCTATTGGAATAGGAATATTGGAAACTATGGTGTTTGAGGGAAACCAAAATCAAAGTTTGTAAGATCTGTATAATTCACATGGTTTCCTGAATGCCAGGACATCTTACAAAAGGGAATGATGAGATCAGAGCTCACTATTTGGAAGAGAACACGTTTGGCAGCTAGTTTCTGAAGAATCTGACACTCATACAGACACCAGTCTCTAAGGCCAATAGGTGAAAGATTGTTAGAGTCTTTGCAGAAGGCAGAAATTCATGCATATAGCAGTCATCCTTAGGGGAATAAAAGGAACAAATTCTGACCAATTTAAATGTGACAGTTTTAAAGAAGGCGGAAACAAGAAAAAATAGCTATCTTACTCCGTATCTATTCCACAGTAGGATTTGGCAAAGAAATCTCTTGATAATAATGTAGGTATCTGCTATTGGATACTTCCTGAAAGTTGACCAATGACTATTTTTGGCCACCCAGTCACAGACAGCTAAATAATATACAATAGATTCTAGAAGCAAACTTGCTTTGTAGGAGAAAGTATTCATGAATTACAGAACTAAAAAGACAATGGACACATGAAAAATGATTGAAGGATGAAATTCCTTAACAGGCATTAGCAGAGTTAAATTTATGTAGTTAAGGTTAGAATATAGTTTGTCAGAATATGAGGACCAGCCTTCACCAACCCTCCCCCGAAGTGTGATATTTCGATCATTTTTAGGCAAAGGCGAATTTGTTTATTTTAGTAAAGACAGCAGAGATTTTAAAAAAAGAAATACGATGTCTTAAATATTTATTCTTAGTATATGAGAGGGGTTTGTTAATACATGATAAGACAATGCTATAATACAATGTTATGCAAACTTTTACGGTAAAAATCAAGATGGTAAATATTTTAGGTTCTGTGGGTCATACTGTTTCTGTCATAAGTAGTCAACTCTGCTTTATGGAAGAACTCATGCTTAATATGTAAATAAATGAGCATGGCTGTGTTCCAATAAAATTTTATTCTCAAAAACAGGTACATTTAGGTTGCCGGCCTAATTTGCCAACCCTTCTTTAAATAAATTGTTTAAGCATGAATAGGTCCTCAGTAGTATTAGATGATTCTAATAATGCTCAGTACTTGAATTTTAAAGGAGTGCACACTTGTAACATTATCTATATAAGACAGAAGGAAATTTGTGGACACATGCCAATGCCTCAAATATTTACACTTTGTTATTAATGACTAATTATTAGAGTAAGTAAGTGGGGGAAGTATGTAGAGGGTTTATACAAAGTTCTTTATCCAGGTAAAGCTAGAAAAGTACACAGGTAAAGGGATTGTTGTGAATATCAACATAACTTTCCAAATAATCTTTACTAACTCAAATTATTTAGAAAACCAAAAGGTTATCTTTCCCTAAAAGTCCAGATGAAGAAGTTTACATTTTAAAACCGCCACTACATAATTGATAACATCATGACATACATTCATTCTTGCAAAAACTTTTCCAGGAGAGCGAGAACAAGAAGGAATGTTATCACATAGAAGTGTTCTTGCTTCGTATTCTGTTGTGGTCGTCTTTGCCTGTGTTCTTCCTACATAATGTTCCACTGGCATATCACATAGGTTCAAAGGTGTTGTTACTAACCTAGCATCAGTAGAACATATATGTGAGGCTCCTTTGTATAGGGATGACTGCTTTGTTCTAATCTAACCAACTGGAGTCTTCTTTTGACCTCCCTTTGAGATCTGTGTGTGTGTATGTGTGCGCGCACGTGCGCATGCATGTGTGTGTGCTGTTTCAAGATAGCTGGCTTTAATTAGAAAGGAGTACGGTTGTTTCTTACATATGGCGTTCAAAACTATCATCTCATCCTAATGATCTTCTTGCACACAGGTGCACTAACCAGCTACGTAGTGACAGTGGTACGATGGGTGGCAAGGAATTAGGAGGAATACACATTCCAGCGATTTTTTCTTTACTCATCATGTGTAATTAGTGAATGAATGTTCTGTTCTTTTGGATCTGAATTTTTCTAGACAAGTGAATGCATCCCCTCCACTCTACCACCCCTGCTATTCCTTTACTTTAGATTTTCATCTCATCTGGACCATTGCCATAGCCTCTAGCCTTCATCCACTCCCTCCCGATCCAGAGCACTCTGATGCAGTCCCTTCTCTTCTGATTGAAATTCTTTAACAGTTCTCTGTGCCTGAAAATAAACTCAAAGCCCTTAGCTTGATAAGCAAGTCTGTCGTGAGCTGGATCCCGGCCCTGTATGTAGCAATGTCTTCTGCCATTTCCTCCCACAAACTCTTATGTTCTAGTCCAGATCCTGGCTGCCTGTTAGCATCCCCCTGGGAAACTTAAAAAAAAAAAAACCCACTGATTTAAACTCATCCTCAGACTAGTATAATTAGAATTTCTGGGACTAGGGTACAAGCATCAATATTTTTAAAAAGATCTGCAGGTGATTTTAATACACAGCCAAGTCTGAGTTATTCTATCTAGTCATTTGACACCATTGTCGGTTCCCTGATCACATCATCTGTGCTTTTGTACATACGGTTCTTTTTGCCTGAAATGCTCAGTCCCCTTTTCTATACCTGGAAAACTCCTGATTATTTTTTAAGGTTTAGCACAACACATCCTTGGGTGGCCTTTCTGTATCCCCCAAGATACAGTTGGTGTTTCTTCCATGGAATCCCACAGCCCTGCTTTTATTGCATTCCCCATTCCACTGTGTTGCAATCCTACTTTTACATGTCTGCCTTCCCCGTCCCATTCAGTGAACTATTCACTGTCATAGTTCAGTGTCTTGGTGTTGGTGGACTTCTGTCTACTGTGCCAGGTACAGAGTCTCACCCTTAAATGTGGAGTGTATGAACGGATCAGAAGAGCAAGACTGAGGTGTGGTAGCCAGGACACACCTAAAAATTTATTCACTGGCTCATTGGGTCAGCCTCAAAATGATCTCTGTTTCAAAGGAAATGAGGTGAAAGAAGAACTAGTCTGAAAATTAGTGAGACTGTCAAATTGGAGAGTCCATAGAATGAGCAGCACTATGGAAACCCTTCCCTGGGACGGCAGACCAAGTAAGGGCACCACAACCATAGTAAAGGATATGGTCAGGACTTGGGGCAAGAGAGGTGACAAAGGAGAGAGAAAACATCAATGATAATCAAACAGACTTCTCTCTTATGTGGGGAAAGAAAACCAATGCTCAAGTTGAACTCACTCTAAGGTAACATGCTAGTAAGACTTGGGAAATCCACCAGAAAGCAAAACATTACTTTAAGAAATGGTAGAGAATGGTGGCAAGAAGACCAGGGCATGTGGCATCAGCCCCAAGCAACAACTGAAGCTTCCAAAGAAGATGGGACTGAGTAACTTTTACTTTATTATAGTCTTAACAATAGTAGCTTCATTTAGGGGCTTTGATAAATCTTTGCTTATAACACCAATATAAAATATAGCCAACAAATTAGCTGAAGAATTAAAAGAAAATAGGATAAAATTAAAAAATTATAATAGCAAATGAATCCTGTCTATTTCAGAAAGTTAATTCACCCCTTATAGTTGGTTGTGGTGTTATATTCCACGGACTCATACTGAGGAATCTAATATATTATGCATATTCACAAAATATACATGAAGTGTAGTAGCTTTTTTTTTTTTAAGGTTTTATTTATTTATTTGAGAGAGAGAGAGCATGAGCAGGAGGAGAAGCAGAGGGGAGAGGAGAGGGAGAAAGAATCTGAAGCAGACTCCACGCTGAACGTAGAGCCCATCATGGAGCTTGATCCCAGGACCCTGAGATCATGACCTGAGTTGAAACCAAGAATCAGACCCTTAACCAACTGAGCCACCCAGGTGTCCTGAAGTGTAGTAGCTTTTGAGTAACAAACTCATTTAATAATTTTTAAAAAATCTTGTTCATAATGAGCACAAATGCACAAATATATATGCTCTTTTAAAAATATATGTACATTTTAAATAGCTGTGTCTGTATTTATCCAAAACCAAGAGTGGGTGGAGATCTCATTTTGTATACCTCTGTATCCCAGTGCAGAGCCAAATGCCTGTTTGATGAATGAATGGGTCAAACCAAGAAGGAGTAGACTTGAATGAGTTTAGAAAGCAATTGAGACTGTTGCCTCAAATAAGCCACTTCTCCCAGGTCTTCCATCATCCACCTAGACTGTGTGAGGCATAGAATAAAAAGCACATTAGCTCAAAGATACATCGTCAAGGGATTGTGCATTATAAAAAGTACTCATTGATGACCCACAATAAAATTAATGGAATTGAAAAAATTCTCTTTTCAGAAGAGACATGCTGAGACTAAACAACTTTGCATAAATGAGATCAATGAGATCAATGAAAATTTGCTAGAGCAACGTTGATTCATTTGCTTTTTGCAGTTTTCAATACAACCAAAAGTTTATTTCATAAGTTGTTTACTTGAAATTCATCACATATTGTCTAATGGAACAATGCAGTAAATGCAGATTGGGTTCCTGGGCTAGCTCATCTCTCTCTCTCTCTTTTTTTAACATATGAGGTTTGTAGTAAAGAGTCACAACATACAGTTTGTGAATTTTACAAAGTCCCCAATAACAGGATGAAGGGACAGAAATCCAGCCATGCTTTAATCAGCCAGTGGAAAGGACAGTTTTTTGGTAGTTTCTCTATAAGAAGGGTACCTTCTGGAATTTCATCTTCTTGGATTGGAGTGTCTTCTATAATTCTCATAAAGATGCCTTTGGTTTGTGCTATGGGCTGCTTGTGACTGAACAATGAGTCACACAGTGAGTTGTAAGCATTATTTAGATGGGAATTTGAATTGAGTCTTTAAGGAAGCCAGACTAGCCTTTCTTCAGGATTCACTGTAGGAGCAAGCACTCCTGGTCCTTTCCTGTGTTTCATGAGCACTGGGAGTAGAGCCTGCTCTGGCTCCTTCTAGAACAGGAAGATGCATGGGAGGCTGGGAACTCTTGTGAGAGCCAGCAGTTTCCTTCTATCCCAGAGGGTGGCTGACTAGAAGCTGTGGAAGTCAGTCTCTGTGAGGGTATGGGCTTCCTGAAATGCCAGCGTCAATGTGGTGGAGCAGCCATACAGACATGGGCTCTTATAGGAACTTTGCAAGTGGGGCACTACAGAAGAGTGAGTGTGTGTGTGTGTATATGCACGCACTTACATGTTAGAACTTCCCCGGGCACTTTGATAGCAGGGGGACTTCTGCATTGGCAGGCTAAATACTATGGAGGGGTACCCTGGAGGTGTCTCTAGGGGGCGGGATGGATAGAATTCCATCTATTCACCACTGTTGGGAGAGAGGGAGACTCGTAGTTTCTCATGGGCTGTGGTGGGGACTCTCCGCACTGGTGGAGAGTGGAAGATGAGGTGCTGGTAGTTCATTTCATCTACATCATTTATAAGTTTGACATTTTGAAACCAGTGAATTTCTATAGGTGAGCCATTGATTCTTACCATTATAGGCCTGAGTTTTAAAATGCTATCAGTCAATATGTTCTGTTTTCATTTTGTTCTTTTCTTAGTTCTGGGGTACTGAGAAAACAAAACCAGACAAATAAAACCTCGATTTCATGATATGAGAAAGTTCTCCAAACTTAAGAAGATCCAAGTAACATTAATTAGAACCCATTTCAATAATTAAAAAAAAATTTTTTTGGAAAACAAGACACTTAGAGCTCACTTGGATGTGTGATCTAGTAACCGTATTAATCAGTTGAATAATCCACATTAATCAGTCCTGCCTCGACGTGAAATTATTAATCAGCTTGATGATCTAAGCAATCGTCTGAGGAAATGCGTTTGTCTTAGAATTTAAAAAGTGATAATGGGAAAGTTAAAAAAAAGAGAGAGAACAAGCAAAAGAATTATATTCTTGTTAGTTTTATTTCATTTATTTCAATACCAGCTCTTCTACTGATGTAGAATGACTCTGAACAAATAATTACAAATAATTACTCCTCTTAATGGTGTCATCTTCTCTCCATATAGACGGAAAGCTGTGTGTAAGTTTGTCAGGGGCATGGAAGACCTGCCTCAGGTTGTTTCCTTTGCCCCTATCCCCAAGGGGATAAAAGTTGGTATCCCCTAGAGACTAGTGAAGCCTAAAAGCTGAGGCTGTATGGGACACTAAATAGGCTTACACTGAGGCAAGCTATTGTTGCATTTGGCTATTTCAGCCAAACGAGAGAAGAGTAAGAACAAATCCAAAGTAGTCATTGGCCACTGTGAGGCTAAAAATGAAAAAAAAAAAAAGGTGGTTAGTTTGATAGAAATGTTCAGGTTCCCACTGATAATGTGGAAACTTAAGCATAGGGGCAAACTGGAGTTATCCCATCATGATGAAGCATTCCTAAATCTATGTGTAATCTCCCAGTAATCAACAAAACTCTGTTGGGGAACAAAAAAAAGATGGCAGTCAGCGAATGTTACCAAAGAAATATTTTCAGAAATTCTCTTAGACCAAGTGATGGTTAGAGCAACAATTGGTTTGGAGCCCTTTTGTTGAAGAAAATAGAACCTACCGAAAGCATAGTGTAAAATGATGGTGTAGAGTATTTAAAGTATAGTCCCAGTAGATTATGTCCCCTTTTACTTGGGGCTGGGGGGAGGTCCTTCTACCTGTCATAGGTTGGGGCTGGATGGCTTTGTACCAGTTCTTCAGTTTGTCCCCTCCCACTGTCACCATTTAGATATGTCGTTTGTATTCATAGAATAGAGCAAGCATTAACCACTCCATAGGGTCAAGCCTGTAGCTAAACAATGAGAAAAACCAAGCAAAACAAAACTTGTTTGTGAAGTAGGTCTTACTCTTCCAATCTTAGCACCCATACTGCAAACTTTAAATCTTAGGCATCTAAATCATTGATTTCTCCACAGTGAGACAGAAATTTGTGGATTAAACTTATTTTGCAAGACAAAACTAAAGAGCATATTCACAGATAAAGCAAAGAAGAACATCAAACAAAAAAGGATGTAGCACCTTATACTCGCCATGAAGGTTGGGTTGTAATTTGGGAGTCAACAACAAAATCTCTGCATCTTTGATTACTTCTCTCAAAAGGCTGAACATTTTTAGGATACAATTTTCAGTTCATCCTAAAATTTTCTCTTGTGTGGCTTGGCAGATGTGAAAGTTTGAGAACCTCAGGAAAATCACGTCGAAAGAACCTGCTTACGAGAGATCACAGGGGTGTGGATTTGGTTGACGACACAGACTGTTGAGTCCTTACAGAGAATTGTTTGTCTTCCGTTTTTAGATGGCTTTAATTCCTCCAAATTGCTCCTTGAATAATAGGAGAAAGGCAATTTGAATTTCAGTGACAGATTGGACATAACAGGTTGCAACTATTAGGTCTAATTTTACCATACTGAGAAATAAAATTGCCTAAACATAAACATCGATCACTGATGCAGTAAATTAATTTGTACAGAAAAAGTAGTTTAACTGCAGTGCACATTAAACATAGAAAATTTTCAAAATTACTGCTCTCTGAATTAATTTGTACACTTGTTTACTTGTTAAAAGCACACATAAATTCTTTTTTTTTTCCTAAGGCAGTGCAGCTTCAAATTGAGTAAGAAAGAAGTGTAAAAAGTAGCAAGGAAATGCAGAGACATGGAAGGTACACCAGCTGAACTGAACACTTGAAAATAGTATTTTTTGCCTGTTTTTCATTCTTTTTGTTTTTCAATGCTATTCAGAACATGCTTCATTTTTGAATCTGTTCATCAGATCACTAGAGATGTTGTGCATTCCCCCTTATTATAACAAGATAAATGTGATGTTTTAATAGTCTTGACTTATGTTTGCTAAGAATTGGAGGTGTGGAACAATTCTAAGGGTTTTATGGTTTGGTTCCTTGGTGAGTTTACGTTCAGTGGTGTCCTAGGGCTTGGAGCTGTTAACATTGCATTCCTGAACAATCTGACCCATGAATTTCTTTGTATTTAACCCGTAAGAAAATCGGTGAACATGTTTTCATTTTACCTGTAATTCTATTATGAGGAATGCATGGCAAAGTTTGGATAGTATCTTTTCAGATTGTTCCAGCCGCCGCGGACCTGGAGCTGGCAATGTGGTGCGGTTTGATACCATCTCCTGCCTACAGTTTTCAAGGACAGTGGTTCGATTCAAATACAATTCTGATAAGTGGCAGGTTTTCATGTCTTTAATGCCTTGACAAGGGCATCACTCTCAGGAGAGGGAGGTGAAACCGTTTGGACGAGGATTCCGTCCCTGCTCCTTTGTGCTGACACACTAAGATAATGGACAATTAAGAGAACCTTCACTGCAGGTGAAAGGATGGGGTTATCACTAATATAAAGGAGCCCATGGGGTGCTGGGGTATGAAGGAGAAGAGGAATGGGAATTTTTAAAAGGAATATAAAACACACAGATGAGACGCCTAATAACTGTTCACATATTGCTCTTTCACATGTGATAATGGTGAGTGATTGCAGTATTCACTATTGCTTGCTGTAACTTTTTAAAAAATATCTGGTTCATTGCATTTGACACAAAGTACTGCAGAAAATCTGCCCCTATGTACCTCGCCTGTCACGGAGTAGGTGAGCCCTGATAATAAAGGGGTTTGTTTTTGTGGAGTCTGGCTTTTGGACCACCTTTCATGGGGTTTTGCAAATCGACTCGTGATAATCTAGGGCTGTGGTCGTCAACCTTGACTGCGCTCCCCAGGGCCCCAACCCTCAGAGAGACTGATTGACTTGATCTGGGGAGAGACCCGTATTTTTCAAAGCTCCCTTGGACAGTTCCAGTGTGGAGCCAGGATGCAGGCTGTTGTTATAGTTTTTAAGCCCCTCAATGCTTGGGCTCCCCCATAGACTGTCTGATTCTTTAATAGATTTGAATAAGGTATGTGTTGCTATTAGAGAAGATGTATTCTGCATGTTATTAATAGCCATCTAGTGTTTATGCTGACTTCACGGTTTAGGATTCAGGTGCATCTGGAGAGAAGTCTCTAATCTTCTCTACTGTTCCCCACTTGCTCCCCACCGTGTTTTTGTTTCTGGTTTTTTTTTTTTCCTGGTATGTATTAAAGCTTCCTCCTTCTGTGATATTGTGCATAAATGACCTATAGTGTGGGGATAGTCACCCCAACAGGAGGGCTCCTGTAAAGGCATGTTTGTAAGCCACATTATTTAGGATCATAAGGCAATAGGGTAGCAGCAACTTTGTACCTAGACTTCTTAATCTATAGGGGTAGATGTCCTGTGTGCACGTGAATCACAGGGGAAAACTTCTCATACCATTTAGCCCTAATAAAAGTGCGACAGTCCTGAGTATTTCTAAACTGAGTGTGGAAGAGGTTAACTGATTTTCTTTTGACTTAAACTTTCATTTGTCTCCAAGAGCCCCGAACGACAATAGAGTGCACCGCTTCTGATAAGTATGGGTTCTCCTCAGCCTGAAGAGATGTGTGTGATAAGATAACATGGCTTGAAAAAAAAAGAGAGCGAGAGCTTGAAGGAAAGGGATAGGAGGAGAGGGAGAAAGAAAGTATGTTAACTGCTTTGACTGCAAAATACCCGCTGGTAGCCAGAGATAAGACACCTTGAGCTACTCCGAAGACCTTAAACAGGATGTAAATGAAGCCAATAAAAATCATTTGAGAGCAAGCCACTTTTCTACTCCCCTCCTATTTCCAGCCCTGACAGCAGAAGGCTTAATTTACTGTATGGCATACCACACTTTCGTGTAGAACCCAGGAAGTTGTGGGAGACTGAGAGGAGCCAGTTCAAAAAACAAGATATCTACAGTTTCTAGAGAAGTCCAAATTTAAGGCATTTAATCAGCAGTTCTAGCAATGCCTTCCTGAGTGGAAAAGAAAGTATTGCTGATTATCGGAAGCTCCTTTCCCCTTTCCCCTCTTCCTGCTTCACATATTCGTTTGCTTTGTATTTAGTTATGACAATCTTCTGTGGGTGAAGTGGTTCACAGGGTGAGCTGCATTTTATTGCCTGTTGATATATCTCATCAAGCTAATGCAGCTTGAAAGGAATTATCAACAAAAGTTTAAGACATAGACTTTGCCAGGTGCACATTTGAAACAAGCTGTTTACTCACAACTCTGTATCAGAATCATTGTAACACCCAGCTTTTATGTACTTGGAACTTCATAACTTCAAAACGGTTACTGTCTTTTTTTCTAGAAATACACAAGCTGTTGCCAACAACACTTCTACAGAGAGGAAGTAACTTATGGGAGCTAATTGGACATCACAGTGAAAAGATTTGAAGCTGGGAGTCCTGCTGAAAGTGGGAGGGGCAACTGTTAAGGGATGGGAAGGCAACGGAGATAATAATGTTTTCTTTTTGTTAAAGCTGCTGCTTGGAAGAGCTGGGATTCCATGTGGTCTTTGACTAAGGGAGAGAAAGCCCACCATCAGCATTGTTCTTGTGCGGAGCAGCAAATATGGAAAAGGCATGGCTGAGTGTGGCGAACTTTTAAGCAGAGGACTTAAATGATTTAGGGGAAATAAAAGATTCTACAGTGGTTTTCAGACATGGGAGTGCAAGGGAAGCACCCTGAAGCTTGCTAAAAATGGGGATTTCTGGGCCCCATCCCCAGAAGTTCAGGGTTGGTAGGCACTGGAGTGGAGGGGGTAGAACCTAGGAGTCTGCATTTTCAGCAGACAGTTTGGGTGACTGGGGAGCAGGGGATGATGGGTGATACTAAGAAACACTGCCCTGGGTCATCTGGTTGAAGCAGAGGATCAGCCTTGTGCAGAGTGAGGGGACCTGCAATAAAAACTGTGGAAGGACAGCTTAGGGGAAGGTGAGAAGGAGCCTTTGTTGTATCCCTCTTTGGGATGAATGGTAGGGAATGTGTCTCAAGGAACAGAGCATGAGGAGGGGTAAGCTGACCACAGCTCTAGTTTGATGGAAATGTTTCTTCTGCTCTTATTTGCCAATACCTGATCTGACCGAGCCACACACACACCCCACCCCCCACCCCCGCTCAGAGGAGGGGATAGAAAGAAGAGACAAGGAGGAAGACCCACTGTTAAGGAAAACAGGAGGAGTGTGTGTGTGTGTGTGTGTGTGTGTGTGTGTAAGGTTTTCTAGCCAGTAGCCAGAAGTGAAATGAAATTAGGAAATAGGCTGCCATGACCTGTCAACAGCAGGTCATGGATTCATAGCAGTGTTAGGTGGTTTTGTTTTCCTCTGTATATATGTATACAAATGTGTCAATTACTATGAATTAGTTTTGTAATGGAAAAAACAATGAAGTCTTTAATAAAAGAAAATGAGCAATTTTAAGTTTATTCATTTACTCGTTAAAAACTAGATGACTTGGTGGCATTGGAGGCTGTTGTTCTAGCAGGGAGGGCTAGGGAAGGGTACACTTGGAGAACTGTCTCACTCACAGACCAAGCTACTTGCCTTGGCATGGGGCTCATGTTCAGGTTTTAGTTCTCCTACCACCTGCTATCGTTAGTGCGAGATTATAACATGTTCCTCACCCTCATTGACCCGTATGCTCATTGGTAAAATTCATACTTTTTTTTTCCTGAAGGTTAAGACTTCGCACAGATCTTCAATCCTATGCTTCATATATATGAAAAGTTAGGAATGACAGCCCTTACTTTCTTTACTCCGTGTAGGCTTCAATCAAATTCACTTATTTTCTTTCCTTTGATCCCTCATCGGTTCATCTTTAGAGAAAAGAGCAGAGCTCAGATGTGGGAGGAGTCTTGCTAAAGATTCAGAAACCAGCCCTTTCTAACAGACAGCATTGAGTCAGTCAGCATCCCAGAACTGTGCTAGTAGGTTTTAAAGTCTCTGAGTATTCGAAACATGCTTTTGCAAGGGTCATACCAATAAGCCTTGGACACATACAGATGTGTGTTGCTCTCCGTATTGCCCTCTTCAAAGGCAAAAACAGTGTCATAAATTTCTCCATGAAAATTATGATTCAGAATTAGTGCATTTCACAAGAGGACTAAGCAGGTACATATCAAATTCCTTATTACCTCACTCACATTTCTTAATTTACTCTTGTTTAAATCATATTAGCACATTAAGTTTTCAGTGGAACTTTATACACTGCTTGTGTCCTAGATGTTGGGTGCCGGAGGGATAGATGTCTACATGTCATTGTGAAACAGGTGCATATGGGGGTCTCCCATTGGTCCCCCTGACTCCAGCCAGCTTTATTACTTGTCTTGTTACTATGGCCACACTGCCTTGGATTGTTATACATTGTTTTGCTGTGTTAAAATTACCATGGACGTAGACAAAATGAAGTAGTATTATAAGGAATTATCATGGGGTTTTTGAGGCATGACTTTGTCACTGGTTTTGGAGTATTTGGCAAGACACTTCATCTCAGTTTATATATATATATATATAATGCAAATATATAATCAAACATATAAAATATAGAATTTAATAAAAATATTATAATTATATATAATATATGTTAATCATAAAAAAGCAGCATAAAGCTGTCCCTTAGTGAAGTGTTTTCAGTAAGACATGATTTTGCATTGACTCATGTTAAATGGCAAATTATTATGATTAACACTTTTGTAATGATAAATAGCAAAAATATTTCAAAAATTACTTTAGCAAAAATCATTAGTCTATTCTGAACATTTTAGTCAGCTCTGCATAAACACACACACACACACACACACGCACACAGAATAGCACAGTTTTGACTGAGTTTTGCGCCCATAAATAACTTATCAGGACTGTTAACAAGAAAAAAAACTGATAGGATGAAGTGGTTTCGATTTTATTTTTATATTTATTCTCAGGTAGAGTTTCTAGGGAAGAGTAAACTGAACCAAAAGTGAGAAATAGAAAATAAAGGGAGAATAAGTTACCTGGAAAATCCATCAGATTGATGATCAGTCTTATTTTCAGGTTTGCCTCTTGCAAATTTTGCCTAATTAGGTAAATGGAAGAAAAAAAAACTATGTCACTAAGGGCATTTGATACCATATGATCTGTGTAGAAATAGTTTATCATACCCTAGTTAGAGTTATTTTAAGAAAATAGTTTTGTCCTATACAGTTTACCAAACATTATCTCACTTGAAATAAAGGACTCCTTATATCATATGGGTTACTTGGGATCTGACCTCATTTTTCAATTTTAGTTTTACTACTTAAGTGTTAATGTAAAAGTTAATGATTCTGTTAAACACCATAAAACTCTATCCTGTGAGGGCAGATTGGTGATTTTCTCCTCCTGTAGATCTCTTCCTATGCACAAAGTCTCAAGACAGTCCAGCATCACCCAGTCTGTTAATATCAATGTCATATGTAACTTCCCCATGAAATGCATCAGCACTGACCAAGGGGTAGACCACACAAACTACTTGGAGTTGCAGGTGCCGGGGGGTGGGCTCGGTGCACTCACTAGCTAGCTGAGAGCCCTGGGTTTTATACCCCAGCCTGACAATGTGGCATGAGTCAAGGTCTGTGCCTTGAAATAAAAAAATGGTAACTTGTCCCAGACCTGAGGGGTCCTTATCATATTTTAGACACATGAACATCACAATCAAGAACACTGAGGTCCATTATATTATAATATGTCAAATAGACATAGATAATAGATAATTGTAGCAATATTTTCCCCTAAACTTTATAACAGTTTTTTCTATATTAGCACACCATATTTATCACTTTACTGTACAATGAACCCACAGGGGGTGCTAATTGGTCATTAATTAAATTTTAGCCTTTCAACACTTTTGTATTCTCCAGTGGCTTTATCTGCAATGAAGTATATAGTGTGGCCTTTTTAAAGTGCTGGAAATTCATGTCAGCTTTACTGTGCTGTGGATATAAACGGGTGAAATTCAGCCTGAGTGAACATCATTTCAGGACCGTTATAATTCCTTGTGACCCAAAGCTTACTAACCTTGGACCAAAGCCTACACATTGGAAAAATATTCAGTAAAGTACATTATTTTAATATGACCGAACATTCTGATAGACTAGATTCCTCTTGAAAAGAGAATCTGATTGCTTTGTTTGAAAATTCTAGTGGGTTATGGCAGTTCTTCAAAAAACCACTAACACAGTGGAATGAACTTTCTGAGATCCATCATTCAGTAATAAAAATATTTTCAAACTTAGTTTTCTTAGGGGAAGAATCCCTTTTGCCTTATACTCCCCCAGTGAAGCGGTTAATATAAAACTATTAATGATTAGCGTGGTAGCACTGAGAAATTTGCTGAGAATTCCAGAAGGCGTGGATTTTTTTTAATGTTTAATAGGTATATTTCACACTAGTGCAAAGGATATTGAAGCAAAATAGAATTTGCCTCAAGAAATTTCTAAACAAGTAAAATAATGTGAGATACGGGGCCGGTGTCAGAACCATGTAATGTGGCTTCAAGATTTTGAATGCAGGCCATCCCATTATGGGGATTTTACTTTGGTGATGAGTTAATCACAACCTCCCAGTGTGTCCAGCTGTTAAGGAATAGCTACTGCACATTGACTTTCACGATAACTATAATAGCATTCGGAAGAGTTTTTTGGTATTTTTATTTTCTGTTTTTAAACAAAGTACCCCTTTTGTTTAAAGAATTTACCCTTAAGAGTATTAGAATTTCAGGGGCGTCTGGGTGGCTCAGTTGGTTGAGCATCTGGCTTTGGTTTTGGTTCAGGTCATTGTCAGGGTCCTGGGATTGAGCCCCCTGTTGGGCTCCATGTTCAGTGGGAAGTCTGCCTGGGATTCTCTCTCCCTCTCCCTCTGCCCTCCCCCTCTGCCCTCCCTGTGCTCGCTCGCTCTCTCTCTCTCAAATAAATAAATAAATCTTAAAAAGATGAAAGTATTAGAATTTCAATATGAAAAAAGCTTCAACTAAATTATAGTTAATTTGTTTTCCTTTGTACTGTTTCCACATTTACCAGTTATAACCTAAAGGTAACTTTGACTTTCATAGTAGTAGTAGAAATTTAGTACATTTTTATATTGTAAACATTCAGAAAGCTCCTTTATACAATGTCATGTTTGATTCTTACAATATTTACTGTGAGGCAGGTTGGCATTTTTCTGGTGTTGTATAGATAAGGAGGCCAAAACTTAAAAAAAAAAAAAAAAAATGGAATTTCTAGAGTGCATAAGCTAATATCAGACCTAAACACATAGTAGGTGCTTAATAAATGCTGGTTAAATAAATGAATGAACAAAATAATCAATGAAGAACTGCTTCAAATTCTTTGTGGTGTGAGGTCAGATATAAATACAAGACGAGAAAGTAACTACAACATGCCTTCTAACCCAAAATAGTCGAGATGAAAAGAAAGCAGACTTGGGAAATTCACCGTGATGGTGTCTGTCATTATTCAAGGAAAGAGAAACATGTTAAATAACGTAGAATGCTCTCTGTCGCTGAACCGTACACAGATGTGTAATACACAGTTGCCAATTACTGAATGCCAAGAGGTTGATGCTTCTCATTAGTTATATATGTTTTTAACTGAGCCAAAAGATAGAAAAAGTCAAGCAGTTCTCACCCCCCACATAAATGGAAACCACTTTTCCTTCCGTCTGGCTTCAGAAACACGTCTTGATTTCCTTGAGGGAGATGATGACTGTTCTTTAACTGGTTGCGCGTCAGCTTTTTCCTCTGATTTGAGAGGTGGAGTTAAGTGTGAACTGCTTAAGAATGCACTGTTTTCTGTTTAATTTGGCTGCGGAAGATGGAATTCATTGAGCTCCGTCTGTTCAAGTGAACTTTAAGCAACAGTAAGCAAAACATTTGTACTTCTCTCTGCACACGAAATAGAAATGTGTCTGGCGAAAGAGACAGCATGGATATAAAGACCCTTGGAGGGCAATGGAGGGGTGATAACAACTTCTTATCTCTAATGTTGGCGCATCCGAAGCATTAAGGGATTGTTGGGAAGAGTGAGCCTCTTTTTTTTTGTTGTTGAAAGTGAGCTCTGATATCTGGAATTCATCTTAATACTGTGGTAAGAAATGTGCACCACCAACTCTTGCTCCCCACAGCTGCTATCATTAATGGGTGACCACTCTTTTCCCTCATAACTTAACTGTTAATGCATTTAATTGGTCCTTCTAGAACAATTTGGAATATTACAGAATTTAAAAGCATCTGTGAATTATAAATAATTTTAAAGTTTACATTTCTCTTTTGAACACACAGTAAAGAGTATACATTTTCAAGTAGTTAAGTAAGTTTTATGACAAAGACGTGAATTTCATGTGGGGCTGTTGATTTTTACAAAAAGTATGAAAGTTATATCATTAAAATTGCAGCTTTTCTAAAACTGTTGACATTTCTATTGAGAATGAAAGGAAGCAATTGTGTAATAATGCATAATAGTTTATTTAGAATGACCGTATCCTTTAGCCATCGAAAACCATTGCTTTAAAAATGTGTTGTGTAATTTGGTTAGATGGTTTTACAAACGGTGATGTAAAATTGTTACTGTGATAGCACCAGGTTAACACGAGACCTATCTCTGTCAAACACACGTGACAAGACACTCTTCTCTTTGGTACCTAACTTCTCTTAGTCTTTGTGCACAACTATATATTCCCCTCGGGATTCTCCGTTTCTCTTAAGGTGGCTCAGGTAATTAATGAATGAAAAAAGGACTCTGAACTCTTTTTAATATGAAAGTTCAGAACTGCTCCTATAGGGCCGTGCTGGCAGAAATAACCATTTTAAGCCGATGGAGGAAATAACCTGGAAATTTACGTGGGTCTTGTGTTTTAACCTATTGTTCTACACTTAGAAGATCATCTTCTAAATGAACTTATCTTGAAGTTAAGCAATGCAATGACCGTATTGCTAGTGTTAAGAGAGGTACTTTGAAAATTACATACTTGGCTTCAGAATTACATAGCAAAATACTTGTTCCAAGGTTATCTGTCTGTAAAGACCCAAGATTATATCTTATGTATGATAATTTAATACTTGGAACAAAGTCAGCATGGATTTATGGTCCATTAATTTTTAGATATCACCAACTATTTATGTTTTATTTTCTTGATGGCTGAACGTACAACGCTTAAGGCACTGTAGATTTCCATTGGGCCAATCCTTAAAGCTAATCTTCCAGTGGTTTCATTAAAGGAAAGAAAATGTTAAAATATGTTTATACTATATGCAGAGAACCTTACATGTGGAAACATAAATGCATGCCACACACGTAAATCTTTTTGTTTACTTATGCAGCTTTCCTTCCAGGGATGATAGGTGCCCCAGAAACATTCACTAATCTCTGGAACACCCCAGAGGGTAAGGAACAAGAATTATTATCTTCATATTGCAGGTGAAGTACCTAGGTAGGGCCAGATTAAATGACTTGGCGAGGTCTCTCTCTAAGTCAGTTATGAAGCTAGAAATAAAACTCCAGACGCTTGACTTTTCGTTCTCATTCTGAGTCATTGTGCTCCTGAAAACAGAGGCACCAGACCTGTCAGTATTTGTGCTTTTCTTCACTTGAAAAGTAACCATTGGTGTAAATCCTGTCCCTGTTAAGGAACCTTGCTGTGTGGCACTTGCACACACATGATACTGAGTCCCCGAAGGGCAATTTAGAGAGTACTCTGCCGTTACAGTGCATGAGCTCAGGTAGCAGAAGGATATCAGCAAGCCAGCTTCTTGAGGGCCCAGCCCTGTGAAGAATGAAAAATGTCAGAAGTTTCCATAACTTCGGAGCTTTGGATAATTTCTTTGACATCTACAGCGATTCCCTCCATCTTATTTTACTTTCTTCTTAATAATTTCAGATGGTCCGTATTGTTACAGAGTCAAATTCTGAAAGGCATGCTGCCTGCCCTCAACAGACACGTATCCTAATGCTAAGACGCGCTTCATGGTGCAAAATAAGCATTGGTATCACCTCAAACCTTTCTGCATATCCTCTCTTCCTACTTCTTTGATATTATTATTATTATTATTATTATTATTATTATTATTTTATTGGCTACTTCAGTTAGACTCGAAAGCCAGAGTGGCCAGGACCCTCAGCCTTTCTCTGCTGGCAGGTCGGGTCCCTGACTGGCAACTGATGGGCCCTTCTGGGGGTTGCTCGTCCGTTCGTCCCCAGTAGCCAGGATAAAATCACATCCACATGCAGTCTCTGCTCTCCTCCCCAGCTTGGCACATAAGGGGCCAATGGCTTTAAATCACAGAGGTACTTTGTGCTCCGGTGCCTTTTTTTTCCTGTGCACTACCTTCTAGCGTGACTTCACTTCTCTGTTAGTGAGCACTTTCCCCCATAAATATGACCGAACAGGTGTTGCTCTGCCGCTGAGTTTCCAGCTGTCGTCCTCTGACACAGACCCGGCCAAATCTGTTGTTTCGTCCTTTTCGGCAGACTGGAGAACCATCAAGCCTGAGATGGAGGTCTTCCTTGCAGGATATGGCAGTTTTGTTGCCAGAAGATGGTCGGGAAAGCCTGGCTGGCTAACAAAGACAGGCCTTCAGCGGCTGGGTGTAGTTCCAGTCCTGCATCCCCTTTGGCAGGAGCACAGAGGCTGCTGCAGGATGGCCAGCCAGCAAAATTAGGAAATAAGGACCTCTTTTATTTACTCAGGCTGCTGAATCATGGGCATTCCTGTCTGCTTGGAGAAAAGTCAGGCGGCTCTACTTTCCACTGAAAGTCTCAGGAGTGTTGGAGACTTTCATCTTGGAGTGTTCACACACTTGTTTTAATGTGCTTTATGGAAATGGTGAAACTCAGCAAGTACAGTTGCTGTAGAAAAACATCTGCACTAACTATGCACACACATTTGCATCTTTAAATAGACTTGGAGGCCGCGGAGCTGGTTTCCAGCAAAGTTTCTTTCTCCCCCCCGCCCCCTCCCCCGGCTGTAAGAGCTACAGTTCTCTGAGAGTCACCTAGTGTGAAGTGATTCCAAAAATTAAAATGTAACATGGACATGTTAAGTACTTCACATCGAAATGCAGAAAACCTGCCATTACATAGAAAGACATTCCTGTAAGTAGCACTTAGTCAGTGCCGAGGGGAAAAAGAGAGTTCGAGTTGATTCAGAAACCAGCTCTGGAAGAATCCTCCATAGTTTCTTCCATGTGAAAAAAAAGAACTTGAAAGTGTTCAAATCTATATTAGCCATCTAAACATAGTCTGCGTGGTGACTGCCAGAAAGCTGAAGTTCATGGGGACAGGCAGCTTTCGAAGACTTAGGTAGACCTCAGAGAATATTGGCCACACCACCATCACCACCACAAAAGTCTTGGGAGACTGATACCCTTGGAGCCGGGACCAACCCCACTGGGAGTTTTGTCACTGAGTGCTTTGTGTGTCCCTGGAAGCACACATCCGTTTATAGTACTAGCAAATGAGTTTTTTTTACCATTTAGATTTTAAAATAGAAATCAGCCTTTCATGAAACCTTTATTTATTTTTCTAAAAGTAGCATTCCCTGCTCAAACTTTTTACTCTGCTCCGTCTATTCCATCCGCCAGCCTAAGCCTTCTGAATCCTGTACTCTGTTTTCATGTATTTCAGTTACAAAGACACATCATCTGTGATTTTCACTTTCTTTTCCCCCAAGACCAAATAATAGGGGTCGGAGAGACAGAAGAGAAGGTTTCCAGCTCCCTTGAATCCTGGTTGAGTAAAAACTTGATCCTAACCCTCAGCTCACTTGACATGTTGAAATTTACAAGCTTAAGAGAACAGTTATGTAATAGGTAGAGTCAGGCATGGCCCACAGACAAGAACCTGATTTAAGAGTGGTATCAGGGATTGCACACTATTTATAGTGGTCGATTGCTCTGTAATTCTTTGTACATTTGTATAATAGTATATCATGCCTGGACACAATCTGCAATTTAATAGTAAGTTCATTTGCTAAATTTTTAGGGTCAGTAGTTATTTTCTTCGAGTCTAGATTCATGACAAATTCTGATACACTGTTTTCCCAACTATACCAATGAGATGATGTGTTTGAAAATATTTTTCAGTGCAACAACAGGATATAAGCCTAAAAGATAAATGTGAAATATAGATTTTTACCTAGAAAGCTGAGCAAATTTAATAAATAACAATTGCTTTCACTTAAGAGAAATATTTTAAAACTTTGGTGTGTCTTTAGGTGCCTTACAGTTTTTTAAAAGGAAAGCTAGAATCACCATTGAGGTTTTTTTTTGTTTTGTTTTGTTTTAAAATTTTAAAAATCGTTTTTCTATCTGTCTGATGGTGAGTTGAGCTTATCTGTCTATGTTTTTTCTACGCATTCACCTTTAAATTTAAATCAGACCCACAATTATCAGACCCTTTCTTACGCTGGAAACATGTTGGGTTACAGACTCATATAAATGAGGATGCAAAATCATGCGATTTTCAACTTGTATTGCGAAGCTTTGTTGCCGTGGGCAGAGATCCAGGAATGGTGTTTGCTTGTTTTCTCAGAGTTAGATGGTTGCCATCTGGCATTGATAGTGAGATGGTGTTGTCATCAGTTTCTAGATGCAGGAAAGGAATGATCCTCATCTGTTTCCTGTGGATAAGCAAGAGGTTGATAATCTAGTAAAATCTTGTTACCTTAAAGAAAGCAGACGTGGAATTTGTTTACATACTGCTTGCCAGTTTCTACTTTTATGTTAATAATATAGCTTGCTAGTGAACTTGAGCTTTGAAGAATGTAAAAACTTATTTGATCACATTCTAATCGGATTTTATTAGAATATCCTAATAATATTCTAATTGAACCTATTATCCTACTAGGATCACTATGCCCACCAGTTCCACTCGGTAGTCTTTACTCGTCTGCATTTCTGAAAAATCTTGCTCTTTTGCAGAGTGAAAAGCTTTTACAGTTTCTTCTCGTCTTGAATGATAGATTGTTTTGAAAAGCAAAAAAGAGGTTTTACAACCTACTTGAGAAGGTCTTATTTTCCACTTGGATGTTAAGAAAGCAACAGAAATAGGAGTGCACGTTTGCCAAGAACATAGTTAAGAAACACCTAATATAAGGTAGAGTTGCTTTATGGATAACTTGCTAAGGTTATATCTGGCTTTCAGTCTTGTTTGTCTTCTCTTTGTTACTCATAAATCTTTCAGCATTTACCATAATCATTTATCACTTTTCCTGTTTCCAGTTTTTCACAAGTCGCTTTGTCTCTGCTCACCTCAAAGTGCAGGTCCTGTTTGGCTAAGGAAGTTCATGCTGCTGAAGCTTTTGCAAAAGGAAGAAATGGTGGGCCACCTCTTGAACTTTCCAAACAAAATACACTATTACAATCTGGCCCTTGTGAAACTCTCATTTTTTCTTGATCCTGGCTGATCCTAGCTACATGTAATATCTAGCGGTACCCTACTAACATTTAATAATCCATTTTCTGGCCTATGGTATTCGAATCTTTCAGTTATTGAAGAAAGCCTGGTTGTCTTTCATTACACAAGACGTAATTATTATTGTGTTTTCTGTCTTCCTCCATGTGCTTACTTTTTAATATTTTTTTGCTGAAAGCAATAAGGTCTGTATCAATAAGAACCCCATAAAAGATTTTGGTCTTCAGAATTGCCTTTTTATAGAAAAACAAGCAAAATGCAGAGGGAATTTTTTATTAAATATTAGACATCTGGGTTGACTGCATTAATTTTAAATCATTCCTGTAATATTTCCTCTTTTCATTTGGTTCTTCAGATGCTCACATAATATGCAAATCATTTTAGGATGAATACAGAAGAAACATTAAATATATTAAAATCTGCATTTTAATAAAATTGTCGATGCGTAATATATACCTTGCTTCTAAGGAAAAATGATAAAAAGTAATAAGAGGGGTAATTGAGACATAGAACTATTTAATATCTTTTTATATTTTACAACCCAGTAAAAAGTAAATGTAGAATAAAAGCTTTGGGCTCAGATTTGAAAGTGTTCCACTCAAATATTTTGGCCTCCAGTTCCCCCCCCCCACTCCCAAAAGGTTCTAGATGGTCCAACTGTTAATGGACTTTTTGAAATGGTATGGTAAACTTGTTCTCGAGTTCTCAGCACGTAAGATGAATTGTTCCCTTGCTTCTCATTGCAGATGGAGTGGATGTTGAAGATGATCCCACCTGCTCTTGGCCGGCTTCCTCACCTTCTAGCAAGGACCAGACTTCCCCTAGCCATGGAGAAGGATGCGATTTTGGCGAGGAAGAAGGTGGCCCTGGACTCCCATACCCATGCCAATTCTGTGACAAGTCCTTTAGCCGCCTCAGCTACCTAAAGCACCATGAGCAGAGTCACAGTGACAAACTGCCTTTCAAATGCACCTATTGCAGTAGGCTGTTCAAACACAAGCGGAGCCGAGACCGCCATATCAAACTCCACACGGGGGACAAGAAGTACCACTGCAGTGAATGTGATGCCGCGTTCTCCAGAAGTGATCACTTGAAGATCCACTTAAAGACTCACACGTCCAACAAGCCATATAAATGTGCCATTTGTCGCCGTGGGTTCCTGTCCTCTAGTTCCTTGCACGGACACATGCAGGTCCACGAGAGAAACAAGGATGGGTCCCAGTCTGGCTCCAGGATGGAGGACTGGAAGATGAAGGACACTCAGAAGTGCAGTCAGTGTGAGGAAGGCTTTGACTTCCCGGAAGACCTCCAGAAGCACATCGCGGAGTGCCACCCCGAGTGCTCCCCAAACGAGGACAGAGCGGCCCTCCAGTGTATCTACTGCCACGAGCTCTTTGTGGAGGAGACGTCCCTCATGAACCACATGGAGCAGGTGCATGGCGGGGAGAAGAAGAACTCTTGCAGCATCTGCTCGGAGAGCTTCCACACCGTCGAGGAACTGTACAGCCACGTGGACAGCCACCAGCAAGCCGAGTCGTGCAACCACAGCAACAGCCCCTCTCTGGTCACAGTGGGCTACACGTCCGTGTCCAGCACGACTCCGGATTCCAACCTCTCCGTGGACAGCTCGACCATGGTGGAAGCTGCCCCCCCAATCCCAAAGAGCCGGGGCAGGAAGCGGGCTGCTCAGCAAACCCCTGACCTGACCGTCCCCTCGAGTAAACAGGCCAAAGTGACCTACAGCTGTATTTACTGCAACAAGCAGTTGTTCTCGAGTCTGGCGGTTCTGCAGATTCACCTGAAAACGATGCATTTGGACAAGCCAGAACAGGCCCACATTTGTCAGTATTGCTTGGAGGTATTGCCCTCACTCTATAACCTGAATGAACATCTGAAACAAGTGCATGAAGCTCAGGATCCAGGTCTGATTGTTTCTGCCATGCCTGCCATAGTCTACCAGTGCAATTTCTGCTCTGAAGTTGTCAATGACCTCAACACCCTTCAGGAACACATCCGATGTTCTCATGGATTTGCGAACCCTGCCGCTAAGGATAGCAATGCGTTCTTTTGTCCCCATTGCTACATGGGGTTTCTCACTGACTCTTCCCTGGAAGAGCATATAAGACAGGTCCATTGTGACCTCAGTGGCTCCCGATTTGGGTCTCCGGTGCTCGGGACTCCGAAGGAACCGGTAGTAGAAGTCTATTCTTGTTCTTATTGTACGAATTCGCCAATATTCAACAGCGTTCTTAAGCTGAACAAGCATATCAAAGAGAATCATAAAAACATTCCCTTGGCCCTGAATTATATTCACAATGGGAAGAAATCCAGGGCCTTGAGCCCCTTATCTCCCGTGGCCATAGAGCAGACATCTCTTAAGATGATGCAGGCGGTGGGTGGGGCACCTGCACGTCCAGCTGGAGAATATATCTGTAATCAGTGTGGTGCTAAGTACACTTCCCTGGACAGCTTTCAGACTCACCTAAAAACTCATCTCGACACTGTGCTCCCCAAACTGACCTGCCCTCAGTGCAACAAGGAATTCCCCAACCAAGAATCCTTGCTGAAGCATGTTACCATTCATTTCATGATCACCTCAACCTACTACATCTGCGAGAGTTGTGATAAGCAGTTCACGTCAGTGGACGACCTTCAGAAACACCTGCTGGACATGCACACCTTTGTCTTCTTCCGGTGCACACTCTGCCAAGAGGTTTTTGACTCGAAAGTTTCCATTCAACTCCACCTGGCTGTGAAACACAGTAACGAGAAGAAAGTCTACAGGTGCACGTCTTGCAACTGGGACTTCCGCAACGAGACTGACTTGCAGCTCCACGTGAAGCACAACCACCTGGAAAATCAAGGCAAAGTGCACAAGTGCATTTTCTGCGGCGAGTCTTTTGGCACCGAGGTGGAGCTCCAGTGCCACATCACCACTCACAGTAAGAAGTACAATTGCAAATTCTGCAGCAAAGCCTTCCACGCAATCATTCTGCTGGAGAAACACTTGCGGGAAAAGCACTGTGTGTTTGAAACCAAGACTCCCAACTGCGGCACGAACGGGGCTTCTGAGCAGGTGCAGAAGGAGGAGGTGGAGCTGCAGACCTTGCTGACCAACAGCCAGGAGTCCCACAACAGTCATGACGGGAGCGAAGAAGATGTGGACACCTCGGAGCCGATGTACGGGTGCGACATCTGTGGGGCAGCCTACACCATGGAGACCCTGCTGCAGAACCACCAGCTCCGAGACCACAACATCAGACCCGGGGAGAGCGCCATCGTGAAGAAGAAAGCCGAGCTCATTAAAGGGAATTACAAGTGTAACGTGTGCTCGCGAACCTTCTTCTCTGAAAATGGCCTCCGCGAGCATATGCAGACCCACCTGGGCCCCGTCAAACACTACATGTGCCCCATTTGTGGAGAGCGGTTTCCCTCCCTTCTAACTCTTACAGAACACAAAGTCACGCATAGTAAGAGCCTTGATACTGGGAACTGCCGGATTTGCAAGATGCCTCTCCAGAGTGAAGAGGAGTTTTTAGAGCATTGCCAAATGCACCCTGACTTGCGGAATTCCCTGACGGGATTCCGCTGCGTGGTCTGCATGCAGACCGTGACCTCCACCTTAGAACTCAAAATCCACGGGACATTCCACATGCAAAAGACAGGGAATGGGTCCGCCGTCCAGACCACAGGGCGTGGCCAGCATGTCCAGAAACTGTACAAGTGTGCGTCTTGCCTCAAAGAGTTTCGTTCCAAGCAAGATCTGGTGAAACTTGACATCAACGGCCTGCCATATGGTCTGTGCGCTGGCTGTGTGAATCTTAGTAAGAGCGGCAGCCCAGGCATCAACATCCCTCCCGGCACGAATAGGCCGGGCTTGGGCCAGAATGAAAATCTCAGTGCCATTGAGGGTAAAGGCAAGGCGGGGGGACTGAAGACTCGCTGTTCTAGCTGCAACGTTAAGTTTGAGTCTGAAAGCGAACTCCAGAACCACATCCAAACGGTCCACCGAGAGCTCGTGCCAGATAGCAACAGCACGCAGTTGAAAACTCCACAAGTGTCGCCAATGCCCAGAATCAGTCCCTCCCAGTCGGATGAGGTAACTTGCCTTTTTACTATTTGCTCTTTAACTTCCTCAAGAAACCCTTGCCACTCGATGTGTCCACTTTCCGCAGCTTTATTTATTGTCATGTGCCGAGAGATGCTTAGATTGAAATGCAGTGGGTTTTTTTTCCCCCCCATAGCCATTAGCCAGCAATTACTTGCTTCTTGATAAGCAGCATTTTGGCTTGAATGGTGCAAAATAGGACTAATTCCAGTCTCCCTAGGATATTGTCTTCTCTATGACTGAAGAGATCAGCACTCATGCCAGCACCACTGAGATCTGGAATCTCAGCATAGCTTCACCGCGAGTTGAAATCCCCAGCTATGACTTGTGTGTATGGCAGAGAGATAATGACATAAAAGTAGGATGCTATGGGCCAACATGCTGGCTTGGAGTAAATTAAAAAGAATATATATATTTGTGGATAACAAATTGGGTAGGGGTGGCTTTATAATTCCATGTTGTTAACACTCACTGTTTCTCTTTGTCTTCTGGGTGGTGAGCAAAATATTTTGCACAACAGGATTTTTTAAAAGCCCCTACATTTATCAAGCGCCACATGCCCAATGTTCCATTTCAAGGCATCCCCTTAAATATCCCTGAGTCTTCACTCCTAGGGTTTGGGTTTCAAAATTAAAGTGGATTTTTTTTTCTTAGTTTAAGAGTGGTTTCATGCCTTCTTTGCCATAATGAGTATGAAAAATAAGTTCATTTACAACGAAATAGTTTTATGTCACCAGTCCTTGAAGCTGAGCAGAGGATGGCTCATTTTATTATAATTTCTTTATGCTTTATCACCTGGTTTCTAAGAGTTCTTTCTACTTCCCTACCTGCCCCTATTTGGAGATCCAGCCAAATGAAAACCCCAGGGAGATCCATCTCCCTTCAGTTTGGGGTCACTGCATTTTCCTTATCTTGTCTCAGCACTCATACCCTCTTGGAGGACCCCCTGCATGTCTCCGCAGATAGCCATCAGTCAGCTGGTAGGGGAGAGCTGGGAAGACTGACACAGAGCCCATCCTCCTGAAATGTGGCATCTGCGTGACAGGCAAGCTCCCAAACTTTGAAGCTGCTTTCCTTTCTCTCCTTCCAAGTAAATCTGCACCTTTCTCTCATTTAAATAAATGAAGTCCTTTCAAACTGATGAAGACAGCTGGAAGAGCATAGTTTTGGTAATGGCTACTGGCTCATGTGTTGGATCAAGTAGTTTCTTTTGGTAGTTCTAATCAGATGAAATGAATAATTTTTTCCAACTTTTTGTTTCAAACATGCTTAAACCTATAGAAAAGATGAAGGAATAACACAGTGAACGTGTGTTTTTGTGTATCCATATCACAGATTTACCGGATATGAACATTTTGTCATATTTTTCTCTCTCTGCAAACTTTTTATTAACCTGAACCACATGAGAGTAAGTTTCAGACATCATGATTTTCCTAAGAAGAAGGACATTTTCCCATTTAACCATAATATTATTAGTTAAGGCAATTAACAACATCAGTTAAAGAAATTAAATAGATCTATAATGTCTTCTATAAGATGTCCATATTCATGGACATTTGCCCAATTGTCCCCAAAATGTCTTATTTTTAAAATGCTTATGGACAAGAATTTTAGAAAACATTTATGCAGAAAATTACTTCTCTCCCCCCCTTTTTTATTTTGCTATGCTTAACATATAGAGAGGAGTTTGTATATTCATGTTTAATTTAAATGGTGCATAAAATTGTTTTGAAATGACTGCATTCGTGTGTGTGTGTGTGTGTGTGTGTGTATGTGATTGTGGTGGTGTGTTCGCTTAAAATCAAGCAAAATCGGGCTCTTGTTTCTTAGTAGATTGTGGAAAGGCATGTGCCTGTTTCTTCTCTGTTGCTGGCTTATGTTTTCTGATGTTCCTAAATTGCTATATATTATTACACTACTTGAGGTGAGATTTATTTTTTAAATGAAGGAGGACATATGGATAGTCTTTACATGTTAATTTGGTTAGAGTTACTTGCTTAGAGAACTTATCATTAAGGGGTGGTCAAGTTTTTAATACTAATACCTAAAATCTTCATGATGAAGTCTAACTATATCCTGCACTTAAATAGAATAATGCAAAAGATATTTTTGAAAGTACTTCTTAATTGTAATTCTTTTTTTAAGATTTTATTTATTTATTTATTTATTTATTTGGGTGAGGTGGGGCAGAGGGAGAGAATCTCAAGCAGACTCTGCGCTGAGCCTGGAGCCTGACACTGGGCTCGATCCCACAACCCTGAGATCATGACCTAAGCCAAAATCAAGAGTCAGACCGACTAAGCCATCCAGGCACCCTTAATTGTAATTTTTACAATAGTGTTTTTTAAACGCCTAGATACCAAGGCTTAAAAGTGACTCTTTACACAGAAGGGTACCTCCTTATTAAGGCTGATTAATAGGAGCTTGTAGCACTGTCCTTAACTGACCAGATACTAGGATTCAGTTGTACATATTTCCTTTGTGCTTCAAAAGTTGACTAATTTGTTTAACATTTTCATCATTGTTATTATTTTTTCTTCATTACAATATTTAAATCATAAAATTTCATGTGCTCACTTCCTTTCTGATAGTCTCTGCACTTAAAAATGTACAATAGGCCATATCATTTGGACTTGACATAGAAAATTATCTAAACATATGTGGAATTTTGCAAAAAGGAGCCCCAAAATAATGCATTAGCAAGAAAAAGACATAGAGTAAAAATTAATTTGTTTACTTTCTTTGTTAGTCAAGTTAAGCTTCTGTGACTTCTCCTATGTATTGTGTAAATTTTTTACCATGTAGGTAAAAGAGAAGTTATTATGTAAGTCTTTGCCAAAAGACAGGTATGCTGTGTGGGAATAAATTTTATCACAAAAAGAAGTACGGCATGTATGTCTCCTGACTTCGAAGTCCCAGGCAGGAATGAAGGACTTAGCGCTGTGGGTGGTATTTTCATCTCTTCTTCTTGCTGAGGATTGAGACTTCAGAAGAGAAAAGAAGACCATGGGACATAATAAAACCCGGATACACAGATATTGTCAAGAACAAGATTAGATTTTTTTCTGGACTTGACTTGTGATCACATAAGGGTATTGGTAGACACTGGAATGAGTATTTCAAAGACTGAAAAGAATGCTTTTTGGCCGAGACTAGATTACCTATTTAAAAGGGATTTAGATATAATCTAGGGAAGGATAAGTACTGGATAAACGCATGCGATCCAAGAAATGGATGAAAGACAAGGCACATGACACTTACGGAAAGATAATAGTAGGTAGCTGTCATGTAATGGAGAAATTTGGAATTGAAGACAAAAGATCTGAATGTGAACCCCCCTTTTCTTCTGCATAATGCTTTCTGAATTTGTGAACATGTTTTCTTTGTGCCACAATCCTATAATTATCAATCTAAATTTGCTATGGAGTCTTTGTTTTGAATAAAATATTTGGGGGAACCTATTCATTTCCCTTTGGCTCTCAGAGATCGAGTATGATATACATTTATGCCTACCCTCCGATACCTACAATGATTCCGTAAATGGTGGAGATAAACTAACACAAGAATGCTGGCCATCTAGGTTTTTTCCCTACACGAAACACCTCGCAGAGTTCCTGACATTTACTGTGTGTTGAATAAATGTTAGTTCTTCTTCTGGAGTTCATTGCCACTGGCCCAGCCTGGTCAGGTTCTGCCCCATTTGGACCTTAACATGTTTTCTTACGATGACATTAGAAGCATGTGTCCTTCTGCTTCCATTTCTCCAGGATGTCTAATAGCCGGGTTTCTTCAAGGGGTTATTTATTCACATTTCAGCTCACACCATCCCCGCCAGTCCATTGAAATTGCTCTTGCAGGGGTTTCCAGTTGTGTCCGTGTTGCTGGATGCTCACACAGTGCCACAGAATCAGAACCAGAAGGGACTCTGGAGACCATCTGATGAAGCTGCCTCATTTTACAGGCAGCAAAACAGGCCCAGATAAATTGAGTTCTAAGATGACGCAGCTAGTAACTGGTAGACAAGGAGCTCTGAGAATCCGGCTCTCTAACTCCAGGTTCAAGATTCTCTTTTCATAAATCCACTGGACTTTCCTCTAGCTGCTGTCTCATCCGTATTCTTTTCATAAAATCCTCTCTGTATTGCTGTCTTACTTTCTGTTGTCATTCCCTTCTTCCACCCACTGCAAGGGATCATCTGCTTCCATCACTTTACTGCAGCTGACTTTTTTAAGGTCTCTGTTGATCTAATTGACCAATGCAATGCTTTTTTTTTTTTTTCCCTTAAAGAGAACTTATCCTAGTTTACGTATTATTCTACTTCTCACTATTGGCTATTTCTTCTTTATCAAACCTCTGCTTTCCCTCCTGGTTCCCCTCACAGAGTGAACTGTAGCCTACTTCCTCTGTCTGCTCCTACAAGTTTGTGCCCTGTTGCAACTCTCATTCTGCATACCCCCTCCATGTGGCCTCATCCACTCCCGTGGCTCTGGCTACCACATTTATGGATGACTCTCCAAATGCTATCTCCCAAATGCAGGAGGGAACTTACAGGGGCTGATGGAAATATTCCCTATCTTGATTGTGGTGGTGGTTACATGACTGTATGCATTTGTTAATACTCACCAGATGTAAACTTAGTGAATTTTCATATGTGAATTACCTCTCAATGAAACTGATTTTAAAAAGGGTATCTATGGCTTCCACCTTTCCACTGATATTCAGACCCATGCACACAGTTGCCTGCTGGAGATATTCACTCACGTGTTTCCATACACTTGCAACTCAGTGGGACCAAAACTGAACTCATCATCCTTTTCTCTGAACCTGCTTCTTTTCTTATATTTTCTATTTCACTGTGGAGCCACTGATTTTCTTGTCTCCCTTTTCTCCACATCCAGTTAGTCATCAAGTGATCTCTGTTTCAGCTCATATATATTTCTTAAATCAATCCCCTCCTCTCCATCCCCTTCCCACGTTTGTAATTCAATCTCTGATCATCTCTCACTAAACTACTGAAGCAGCCTCCTAATTGTTCCCTTGGACTTTAGGCTTATCATTTTCAAATCCATCTCCACAAAGCTGCCAGAACAATCTATCTAAAACACAAATCTGAATAGCATGTCCCTCCCTATTTGAAATATTTTAAGTGCTCTGTACTTCCATCCTTATAGGATACTATAATATCCTTTTATTGTGAAATATAATGACTCTTCAGGTTCTGGCCCCTGATAAATTTCCCCTTCCTTTTCTTACCTTTCACCTTATTCCATAGTTGAAAACACTTTAATTAACCTGCAGGTGACACACTGCTTCTGTGTCTCATTAAGACTGCCCTGTCTCTTCTACCCGATAATCTTCCTCCTCCTGACTGCCCTCCACCTTCTATAAGGCTGTCCAACTTACCCTCTATTTGGAGATCAGCTACTCTAGAAGTCCTTCTATGACCCTGAGTTCCCACCACAAACATCTCTCCTCCCCTTGAATGCTCTGTGGATACAATATGTCATAAAGATATTAAAATTGTCACATTGTTTTATAATTACGTCTTTACCTTTCTCTTCCTATGAATTCTTCAGGGCAAGAATTTACTCAATCTCATATTTCTAATACCCATGACAGTGCCAGGCCCACAGTAGGCAAATGCCTCTGTGGATGGGTGTCGTGGAGCTGTGTCTGGCTGGTGGCTCGCCCAGAGCCTTTTCCCATGCGTGGCAGTATGGCAGGACACTTGGCCACCTCGCTTTTTTTTCATGCAGGAGCCACCTGCTACAGTGACGGAAACCTAGAAGGTATTGGATAAATGTGTGTTCTTGTTCTGAGTGTGTTAACTACAAGATCACTATCCACACTTTCTTACCCCATTTGGACTCAGAACGTTCCATCGTCATCGATGTTGTGTCAGTCCACTGTTAGTATCCTACTCCACTTTAGGGCCTAATTTCCCAGAGAAGTTGTAGTTGATCTCACCAAGGTGGCCGGTGCGTTTCCAGGTTCCAAAGAAAGCCTTTCTGTCTCCATCATTCCTATGGCACGAGGCAGAGTAGATAGCTCTTTCCTTGACATACACCTCTGAGTTCATGGCATTTGCTCTCTAGTTTTCCTCCTACTTTTGCCTTTGGAAGTTTTTCCTCCCGTGCCTATTCTAGAAGTGCAGAGATTCTTTGAGGCTCATCCTTGGCCCTCTTTTTCTTCTCTGTCCTACTCTCTCAGTAGGCCTCTCATCTCTTCATGTGGCTGTAACTGTCTCCATGCTAAGAATTCCCAAATTTCTATTCATAGCCTAGACCTCCTCTTAGTTCCAGATTATTGTGTGCTACTGACAGCTTGACTTTTCCATTTGCATCTCTTTTAGATATTTGAAGTGTAATGAGTACAGTCTAAACTCTTGATTCTCTCTCCTAAAATCTGTTCTTTTTCCAGACTTCCATCATTTGAGTAAAGGGAGCCACCCCACATCCAAATTATTCAAGCAAGGAACCAGGGAATTGTTCCTGATTCCTCCCTTTTCCTCATTCCCCACATCTGATCTATTAATAAGCACTGGATCTCTTGATTCTGCCTTTAACAAATATCCCACCCACATCTTTCCATTGCCAAAGCCATCATCATGGTCTGGGCCACAGTCCTCACCTGGATACTGTGGTGGTTTCCTAATGGATCCCTCTCCATCTTCTACCTGCTTCCAACCCATTCTTCATGCCGCTCTGTCCTGAAGACATGTAAGTTACATGGAGTCACTTAACATTCTTCAGAGACTTCCCATGTCACTCAAATACAAGCCCAACCCCTCTCCAGTTTATGAGGCCACATGCTGTCCGCTGTAGCCGGCTGCTCTCAGCTTGCCTAGGTGGTTCCTCACGCACTGTGCCCGGCCGCCCGGCCTCCCGGCCTCCTGAGTGGGGATCTCCTTCTGAGGCTTCCCACGAGCCACTTGTTCACTGGGGCTACTCTTCTGAGTCAGCCTGTCTGCACCTTTCTCATCTGTCAGACGGGCCTCTCCCCAAAATCTTTCTGAAGTTAGTCTCCTCCTTAGGATCTCCTTTTAAAATTATAATTTTTTTTACTTCTTTATTTCCTTCTTCCTCTTTCTCACCTCTGAAAACCCAACATGCTTGTCATAAGGTCTCAGTCAATATCAGTTGAATAGAGGAACCTATTATTAAGTACTTTGAAGTGACAAAAATAGTATATACTCCATCTCTGGATGTATATGCATGTATATCATAACTAATACATAGAGAGAGAGATAAGTTTCCCCAAAAGTGCTTACGTGCTTTAAAATCAGTTGTGATCTAAAAATATTAAAATAAGCTAAAAGGCCTGAAGTTTCTAACAGTTCAAAAATCATCTTCAATGTGAAGGTCAATTGTGAATGTCTTGAAGTCAATATTCTTTCTTTATGGTTCGTATACTGAAAATGGCAATATGTACATGGTGGTAATTCAGAACCCACTCAACTTCCACAGTTCTGTTTTATATATTAAAAATTTCCATACAAGGATGGATTTTAAGCTTTTATATTTCAAATTGCCAATACTAAGTTTTGCTAAGAGCAAAAATTAGGTAAGCTCCTTCTAGGTAAATAATATTTTTAAATTAAGTAGAAAATTTACATGACCAAATAAATTTGTAAGATTCAGGATGTTCTTGAAATAGAGTGAGTTGCTTTGCCAAGTTCAGTCTGCTTTCCGATTTATTGTTGTGGTGTTCAATATTTGTTTGGCAGCCACAGTGTCCTGGTACAGGGAGTTAGTGACCCCTGGCATAAATATCAGGGTGTGGAACATGGAAGAACCTGCCTCATATCCACTCTCTGTCCCTAGTCCCATGCTTACCTGGCATTGATCATTGACCCATACATTAAACTTGCTGCCACTATCATCCCCACATTTTCTGTACTTATTTCCAGTTCTGGGTTTTTTTGCTGATGTGTTCCATATGGTTCCAATGCCTTTTTAGAACATATGAAATTCGGAAATAGGAATGTTTTTGTATACAACCATGAATCTTGAATTGCACATAATATTTGTTCTTTGAGTACTAAGCCAAAAGAGTGTGGAGTCCTGTGTAGTGGCAGAATTCTATTTAGGAGAAGTATTTTACATTTTGGCTTAAATGGTGTTGAGGTAGGAATTAGTAAATACTCAAGATGGTTTTGAATAATGAAAGAAAATCAAGAGCTACGTTCTGGATCTCTTATTACAATATTGCTCCACTCACCACATAATATAGATGCAATTTTCTATTAGCTGTACTTTGTCTTCCTAGAAAATTCCCCTAAAATTGCCAAACACTTTTAAAAAAAGTCTCAATAGCCAGTTCCATATTTATACGTTCTGTTTTCACCTTTCCACATTTTTTCCCATGAAGGTTCTATTCTTAATCTGCCCTTCTCTTTCCCCACCCTCATTTCCTATTACTTATTTCCTATTCATTATTACCCCATACAGATGACTAAAATATCACATTTCAAATGTCGACCTTCTTATGAGGCCCCGTCTTAGATTTTCAGCTACCTGTCTGACATTATCAGTTATGCATTCTGCTAGCCCTTTGACCAAAACAAATCGTAATTTCTTTTGCCCCCTGGTTTTCCACAGTGTTCCATCTTTCTCCTAATCATTGTGGTCTGAAACCTTGTTTGTATTTCCCATATCTTCTCTGTTCTTCCAAGCTTTTGGGTCGACCACTCTCAAGCTGCTGTATTTTCTCTGCTGTTTGCATCTCTTGCAGTCTCTGTCCAGGCCCACGCCTGTCATTGTACACCCACTGCTCTCCTTCACGCCCTGCCTATTACAAAGGAAGTCCTAACCAATTTAGAAGTTCAGGTTCACACAAATCGCATTCTCTGGCCACAATACAAATCCATGATACATGAAAAAGTTATCTTTTTAAAAACCTCCATAAATAGAAAAATTAAAACCACACATGGAACAAAGGGGGCCATAAAAAGAGAAACTAAAAGTACTTAGAACTGAAAGAAAACTATATTGCAAAACCTGTGAGATGGAAACAAAGCAACACTTAGAGGAAAACATTGTTATAACATAAGAATACCTGCTAGCGGGTCGCCTGGGTGGCTCAGTTGGTTAAGCATCTGCCTTCGGCTCAGGTCATGGTCCCAGGGTCCTGGGATCAAGCCACACAGGGATGCCTGGGTGGCTCAGTTGGTTAAGCACCTGCCTTCGGTTCAGGTCATGATCCCAGGGTCCTGGGATCGAGCCCCACATCGGGCTCCCTGCTCAGTGGGGAGCCTGCTTCTCCCTCTCCCTCTGCTGCTCCCCCTGCTTGTGCTCTCTCTCTGTCAAATAAATAAATAAAAATCTTTAAAAAAAGAAAGAATATGTGTTAGAAAAAAATACATATTAGAAAATTTAAAAAGGCATGATATCCAGAGGCTAAACATCCAGCTTCAGACATTGGGAACAGAACAGCAAAACAAGCCCATGAAAATATAAAAGAGAGGAAGATAATAAAGCAAAGAGCAAAGGTAATGAAATAGAAAACTGACAACAAGGAGGCCAACAAAGTAAAAAAACCACTTCTATGACAAGACTAACAAAATTTATAAACTTCTGGTGAAATTAATCCAGTTAAAAAATAACGATAAGATTAATAATGAAAGGGGAGCTATAACATAATATGGGCAGAAGTTTAAAAGATACTAGGAGAGCCAGAGACATTACACATACCACAGTGACTGAAATAAAAATGAATGCAAAATTCCTTATTTCCCAAGAATGGAGAGCCACTGGAACTCTCTTACTTTACTAGTGGCAATATAATTTTTTACAAGTGCTTTAAAAATACTGCTGGGCAGTATATACTAAAGTTGAATACTAGCCAACTCTATGACCCACAAATTCTACTCCGAGGTCTGTATCTAGGATATGAGTGCAAGTGTTTACCACAGGTTATGAACAGGAATATTTATAGTGGATTTTACATATATGCTTCAAGCTAGAGTCAATCAAAATGTCTTTCAAAATAAAATGAATAAATACATTCATATAATGGTATGAACTCATTCTGTTCCCACAGTGGAATACTACATAGCAATAAAGGGGAATGAACTACTGTTATATAACAATCTCAGCAACTCATATACACAATGTTGAAAAAAAGGAACTAGGCACCTACTACTACATGACTCCATTCATATAAAGTGTAAGACTAGGCAACACTAATCAGTGGTAATCAAACTCAGAATAGTTACCTCTGGGATGGCATGAAGTAGGAAGGGGCAAAAGGGATTCTTTTGGGTGCTAGAAATGTTCCATATCTTGATATCTATGTGGTGATTACACTGTTATATACATATGTAAAATTTCATCAAGCAATATCCTTAAGATTACAGTTTAGTATGTATATATATATGTGTGTGTGTGTGTGTGTGTGTGTATATATGCTATTTCTTAATTTTAAATTTTATTTTAAAAAGTCCAAAATGCACAAGATAAAAAAAATAAGAGAATATTCTGAATAATTTTGTATTAATAGCCAGATAAATGTGATTATATGGAAATGGTCCTAGAATTATATGTTATCAAAGCTGGCTCAGGATAAAAAAGGAAGAAGTAGAATGATTCCATAAACACTAAAGAGTTTAATAAATTGTTGAAAACCTTCCTATAAAGAAAATACCAGAACATACACATAATTCCAAAGCAGTGCCAGAAAATACAAAAAGAAGGGACACTCCATTTAATAAGTCCAGTATAATCTCAGTATTAAAATCACACAAAGACAGTAAAAGAAAAATTTAGGCAATTTTACAATAAAAAATTTTAAAGAACATATTAACAAACTAAATCCACTATGTTAAAAGATTTTATACTGTATTAAAATGGTTTTATCACAAGAATGCAAGGTGGGCTCAATCTCAATAAATTAATTGATTGAATTTACCACTTCAGCAGTTTAAAGGAGACAAATGATAGGTTTATTTCAAGAGTTGCAGAAAAATCTAAGTTCAACATATTTTCATGATTAAAAAAGAACACTTGGAACAGACAGGGATTTTCTTACCCTAATAAATGAGTATTTGAAATATTATTTTTGGCAAGCATAATAATTAGTGGAGAAGTTTCAATGCAATTATTAGTTTAAAATAATCATGTTTAACTCGCTCATGGACAAGAAGACTCAATACTGTAAAGTTATCAAATATCCCTAATTTGATCTGTAAATTATAGCTACTCCAATGGAAACTTCAGCAGGTTTTAAAATGTATTTTTTTTTTTATGTTCTTACTTTTTGGAACTGGACAAGCAGATTCAAAAATGTATATGAAAGAATGAAAGGTGAAGAATAGTAAAGATTCTCTTGAAGTAAAAGAACAAGCAGGGGAGGATTTGTCTTACTATGCAGGCGATTTATAATAAACCTGTAGCAATTTGGATGATGTGGGATTAGTCCACAGAACAAAATAAAGGTTCTCCAAGAGATATTAGACACATAAAAACTCAACATAGATTATAGCCATTTTTGCACATAAGTGAGGGAATAGATGGAGTATTCAATTCATTATCCATATGGAAAAAATAAGATAGAATACTCACATGTGTAAAAAGGTGTGAAAGACAAAACTCTAAGTCTTTTAGAAAAAAATATAAAGAATATTTTTATGACCTTGAGTTGGGAACGATATCTCAAGTAATGCCCAGACAGTATAAAATCACAAATAAAATATCACAAATGATATGCTCATCTAAATAATAAATTGCTTACTAAAAGTTACTATAGAGTGAGCAAAACTGAAAGCTATGAAATGATAAAACATTTATAACACACATAGCTGGGAAAACTATTAATTTTCTATATATGTAGAAAACAGCCACAAATCAATAAGAAAACACAAACCAACAAATTAATATGGGAAATTAACATGAAATGGCATTTCACAAATAGGAAACATGAAGACTCAGTATTTATCCTTACTAATAATATGGGAAATGCAAATTCAGACAGAGAATAATGGGTTGTCTGTAAAGAACACAGGAAGCTAAGTTGGGCACACAGGTGTTTGTTTAATCATTACTCTTTATGTATTATTTACGGTATAAATTCTCTTTGTAAGCATTTAATATTTAACATGAACATCAAAACTAATCAGAACCATAAGTATACAATCAGTATCACCTTAAATAAAAGATAATATCAAACTTATACAATTAATACCAAATAATGTTTTAAAAATTCTAGCTATAGACTTGTACCTACAAAAAGCTGAGAGCCTGAAGCCTGTTCTTTTGTTGTTACCAGAAGATTTATTAAGCGTTGTAGAGGTATTAAAGACATATTAGCATTTCAGTGAGACTTTTTTCCTTTGTGTAATCAGAAAGAACGGTATCCGTACATTCCTGTTAAGGTGGTACATATCTCACACTTTGGGGAACATTAGCCTATGGCATTAACTTTATATTCCTCACTTGGTACTTCAACTTAAGATAACAGATTTATTAATTTCCTGCTATGTACAAGATGTTAGGCTATCAGGTTTGTAAAGGGGATGAGCATTATATGAGTATGGGCTCTTGAATACACATCTTTCTCCCCAGTATGGCCCCCTGAAGGTGTATAGTTTACCAGGGAAGATTAATATATAACAATAAATATATCTGGAATATGTGCCATAATAGAAGTAGTAGCGAACTGCTAAAGTAGTTCAGAAGAGGTAGCAAATAACGAGTTAGCTTTGCAGATGTCTGTGTGAAGAGCAAACAAATTGGAAGAAGTTCCAAAGCAAAAGTCCTGAGGCAGCAGTGTGCCTGGCTAGCTCAAGGAACAGCAAGGGGCCAGCATGGCAGGACCACAGAGAGCCGGAGAGGACGGAGGCAGGGCTTGGCTTGGTATTCTCCATATTTCTCCCGAGAGTTCCTTACACAGGAGAGGTTCCTAGTAAACACTTGTAAATAATTGAAACCTGGTGATTAAAACGAACAGAAAAAAGAAACAAAGAAGGAACCATTTCTCTGAGAACTAAATGGTGATATAGTTTCTTCCAACTACACATAAATAGAACATAAGACTTCTCATGAGTATGTAACCTTCTATGCAATTCATATCGGACAGAGATTGAATGGCAGGTGAAATCCTGTAAGGAATCCCCATATCAAGGCAAATGATTTATTTTACTGAATTAAACATTGTATGACACAAACCATTCTTCAACTGAGTCTGAAAATTTTTTGTTATTCAGAGCCTGCCACTCTAGGTATAGGGAGTTTAAACTTATGCCACATAACATAGTAGAAGAAAATATTGTGCTTAGAAAAAAAAAAGGAGTACAAATAACAGCTGATAGAACCATCTGTGTCATCTAACTAGTCCTTCCTAAGCTTCAGTTCCTTCACTGTTAGCATGGGCATAATCCATACTTTGCCTACTTTATAGGGTTATTGTGAAGAGCAAATGGTATATGTATATATGAAAGTCCTTAGCAAACATGAAGCACCCAGCAAATGTTGCATATGGTACATCACTTCTATAATATCTGGGCATAAGTCTACGCCTATCCCCATGTATGCACACATTCATATAATTTATATATGAAGTGTTTTCAGTTAACTTGTAATCTAGAATCATTTCATCTAATGCTAAGTCTATGGATTATTTGGTCAAAATGCATCAAAATAAGTCATCATGCTTCCACAAAGTTGGGGAAATAGAAAAGCATAATAAAATATTAAAACAAACCTAGAAGCAATGAAAACCAAAGAATAAACAGAGCGTAACAAACACAAAGATAAAAATATCACTTTATTTGCTTGAGGTCAGAGATCATATCAGGTGACAGTAAATACAAAAGGTAGAAAAAACATGTAAATAGATGAATTTATAGGTAGAAAAAGCAATTATAGATAAGAAATGGAAGATTTTCAATAGTATTGTTGGGTTGAAACATCATGGAGAACAAGGGAACAAAAAAAGTATTGGGGAAATAATATATAAGAAAACTAAAAATTATAAATGAAAGGCATACTAAGTGAATCCCAAAATGAGACATTTTCCCCCTATGCTCAAGAAGCAAGTGAATAGTTTGAAAAGCAGTTAATTTTAAAAAGCCATTATTTGTTTGCCTGAAACTCACTGGCAATGTTCTCTAGGGATCAAATATATTTACATTCCGAAGAAAGGAAAATGGTGAAAATTTTGTGGGGTGTTTTTTTTTTTTTTTTTGGACAGGACTTGTAATTTAGATGCATAACCCCTTATTTTTAGAATAGAATGCTATATTTAAAAATCACTAATAAGTAAGTGATTGAGAGAGGTTTCAAAGCACAGATGCACCATGATTTAGAAATCAAAGTACTGGTAAACCTAACTTGACAAAGTCTGATGTTAATATTTTCATTTTAAGATAAGTCTAAGGATCATCTCGGGTATTTTATAAGTTAGGCTAGCAGTAAGGAAGCAAAATGAGCTGTAATAAAATTTCTTGATAAATACATGTCCAGAAATACAGAATTTAATTATGAACAGGGACCACATATTTAACAAAGATCATTCCTTAAAAAAAAAAAAAAGTAAGGGCTGGAGCAGAAAGCAAAGAGGCAGGGTAGACGGGAGGCAGGACTAAATGAATAAATGAGGTAGCTGGCAGGAAGCCCTCTAAGCTTAATGTCTAGACCTACTAGGATTGGAAAATCAACATCGTTTTGGTGGAAGACAGATCCTTTCAGTGCCATAAGGGGTCTGGATTGATACCATTTTGTTAGACCAAATTTAAATAATTTGAAAACAGACCTTCCATAACAGGCTATACTATTTGGATCAATTTGTGTCTAGTGCATTCATTCATTCTACAGTTACTGAGTTTCAAACCTGTGACAGGCATTGTGCATAGGCACTGGGCTCACAATGACGAACAGATAAGTATTATTTCATGTTTCTCTTGGCAAAGAATTAAACCTCCAAAAAGCAAATACACCCTCAGATAGTGAATCATATATGTATTAAGATGGTGAGGAGTTGGCAGGATTAGAAATAGGAATATTCTCAAAGGTCTAGTAAGGATATTCAACAATAAAATTCTAAAATGTCTTTTAAAATAATGACTGATTTATCACCTGGACTGTTGAGGAACATCTAAAAAAATTACGGTGCTTGCCTTGCACAGATTCTATAAAAAATGTCGGATTTGATATTATAATCCTTTTCCTAGCACTTTTCCCCTCATACTCTTTACTGTGGGGCAGTGTTCTCATGGAGCAGAAGTCCTGCTGAGGAAGGGCCCCATATTTTCTCAGGTTATATTCTTGGACATTTTTTATATGGGAAGTCTGTAGCTTTGTAAAATATATTATCAATAAGGATTATGCAGAGCTTTTGAAAGTCTATAGTTTAATCTTTCTGGGATAATCTGAAGGGGGACTGGAAGGTCTTATGTGGTTGTGTGATGCAGAATGTAGGTATGTTTGGTGGCAACAGTCTGGTTCCCTCCAATAAATTTCTCTGAAAACACTTACTCTTGGGTATACTTATAAAAAGCCCAAATCAATTCACTTCTGTATAGTTCATGCACTCCTTCACAAATAACCCCTGTTAGGCAGTGCACTGAGTACTGGAGCTAAAGGAGAAATAAGACATTGTTCCTTAAATGACAGGAAGCCTTGGAATGTAATGCAAATAGATGTTTTGAATATAACACAGTAAATTCCATGCTGAAAGAATACACTGGGAAGTGAGCACTCACAAAGAAGGCAAGAACTAGCAGTGGAGAGGTGGCTCTATAAAGGAGATCCCGTGGTCCAGTGCTAAGAGGAGCCACAGGTTTGAAGCACAATGGAGAGCCACCTGGGTAAGAATTGGCGATTCCTTTTGGTAATGTGCCACCCCACCGTATAGGGGAGGTTGTGTTTATGGCAGTCTGGAGTTTGAGGCTTGCTATGTTGGTCATTTTCTGCGCATTCCAGGCAAGGATACTTCATCTCTCTGGACCTCAATCTCATTGTCTATGACGAAGAAATTGAGATAGATGACCTCACTCATCCCTTTCGGTTCTAGAACTGCAACTCTGTCTAAGCTTGTACTAGCACCTTTGAAAATATAAAGAATATGGGGACATTTCATTCTTTTATTTTAAAAGATGCTTTTTGGAATGATGCATGAGGAAGAGTTTTATATATCCTAATAAATTCAGTTAAAACAGGGGGTTAAAAGAACCCAGCCACTTTTTACGTTTATATATGTTGTAGCTGCACAGCAGGATTTAGAATAGGTAAAGTCAAGGAAACACATCTCCATCCTAAAAAACTTAGTGCCAAAGAGTACAAACAACAAAACACCCACAGTGTTGCGAGGGTGTAATTGCTAACAAGCTTTATGGAGCAGGTGGGGTTTTAGAAGCAATTTGAAGGAGAAGAGAAAGGTGGTGTGGCATGCCTCAGTAGGAAAGCTGTTCAAGTGGAAGGGATGGACGAGAGAAGGCAGAATGCAAAATGAAAACAGGGTGAAAGGGAGAACCAAAAAAAAAGAAGAAGAAGATGAAGAGCCAGGAGAAGGAGGACAGGAGGTAAGATGCCTCAATGGAAATAAGAGTAATAAAGGACCAGGTAATTTGGGCACATACAGGGTAATTGAAATAACCCAAATAAAACAGAGACATTCTGTAGATAAGAGAGACACAAAACTGCCAGAACATGAGGTAAGCCTTTGAGAGAAGAATAGCTAGAAGGATAGATTAGGGAAATCTAAACAAAGGAGAATAACCAGGACTCCACAGGAGCCTTCATCTGAAGGGAAGTGGGAAGAAGCAAAGATTTTTATTGTACAATAAACCAGTATGACTCATTCACACATTAATTTATTGTGTGGAAAGAGTCATGTTATAAATTGTGGTGAATACAAGACGGATAAGACAGAACCCTCCACCTACCCTTAAAGAGCTTACAGTCCTTGAGGAGAAAAATCAGTTTTATTGAAATAATTCTGATACAACATATAATGAATTCTAAGAAGAATCAAAAAGAAACTTTTATGATTTAATATTAGATAACAACTCCTCTCTATGTTATCCTTTTGATATTTATGGCAAGTCTTTAGTAAATGGTACTAGTACTCATTAAGTATTAACAAACCTGTCTACGTTCTCAACTTGCCTAGGGCAGAAGTTATATACTTAAGAAAATGTTTCTTAATGGATTCCAAAATATTTTTTCTCCCTCACAAAACTTTCTCCAGGTTTATGGTAGGATTGTAAATCATATTACTAACCTCCAACATTGGATCGCTGTGGACATATGATGCAGTTTGATGGTGTTGCAACATACTACTTAATGTTCCTATTTCTTCATCTCTCTAGCTTGGTGTCTCTGATGTCCACCAGCCACAGCTCCTCATTCTGACAATAGTGAGACAGAAGGGAGTTTTAAGATTTTTAAGGTGAAAACAATCAGTATATTGTTGGAATAATTGATGGGAAAAATAGACCATAATTTGGTGTAAGGCAAGAATTTCGACTCCCTCCTTTCCTCCTCTCATTTATGTTTATAAAAATTGATGATTTAAACTCTAATTCCCCCACTCCCAATTTCTTAGCTTTCTGGATGATATGAATGTATACAAATAGTCAATAGAGGAAGTTAACCCAAATCTACTATGAATCATAAATCCCTCCAAACTAGGAACTAACAGTATATTATAACCAGTGGTAACTAGAAGCAAATTCCTATCCTAACTCAAAAAGAATCAACACATGCTTCCAGTGATTTTTTTTTTTAACATTTACTACAGCGTCAATTTAGTCTGTGTTATTCAGCCTCTTCTAACTGACTGATTTCTGGTACAGTGTAGGGTGGTAGAGAAGTTTTCAGGCAGAAATAGTCAAGTCGTAGGTAGCAGCTTAGGAATGAAGGTGCTGGATGTGGGATGCCTCACTAGTCCATTGGATAGCCAATAAATGAAATGTATTGACTGCCCATTTTATGGACAACACTATAGGAGATTGATTCAGGTATATTTGCTATGGCATAGAATAAACAACAACTGAACACATCCTATTAAATGAGATCGTCTAGATGAAGATCTCTTACCCGGAGGGTCTCAGTGACCTGTGTAGTGGAGGAAATAAGCTAGGTCTCTTGGAAGAGCCTCCAAATTCAGAATCAGGACAAATCAGAGGAGTGGAGACGAATAAGCCTAAGAAAGCATCTCTCTCCATGAGAAAAACTTAGGCCCAAATTCATGGTAATTACTCCATTTTGACACTGGGTTTTGTTTTTTAGTGAGTACTAGCCAGAATTTTGTGGTTGGTTGTTTTTTTTTTTTTTTTAATCTCAATTATTTTCTAGTTTTTGACTATTGATGATACTATTGAAAATAAGATATTGTAAATTACAAAGATATTTTATCTAATATTCAAAAAGAACCCAAGAAAAGCAGGAAAAAACTGGTTGGGCTTTTTTACCCCCTGATTTCAAAGCTAATGGTAGCTTAAGTGTATATCTTTATGGAGTTTTGGATTTATTTGTAAAAACTAAGTATGTTAAAATAAATATTGTTTTCTTTTCAGATTCCAAGGGGCCTATGCAGAGTTTGTCTAAAGTTAAAAGGAAAAATTGCAACTTAGTCATTTAAAAAAAGAATCTTCTTCTTACTAGATTTTTGTCTGTCTCCTCTTTTTTCCTTCCCGGTCAGTTGGCCAGAGCAATCTTACTTAGTCCTGCTTCTGTTCGGAATTGCCTTCCTCATTCCACCGAGTACCCCACAGAGTGTGAACCCTTGCCTGGCACGTAGCAGACACTTTGTAACTCAGTTTTGACTTCAGGGAAAATGTTCCCATTTTTAGACCTCAGATAAAGTCTTTCCTCTCCCAGGGAACTTTTCCTGACTCTGGTAGACCATGTTAATTGGTCCCCATCTGATGTGTCTTAGCAGTCTTCTCTTTGCCGTACATTGATGGGCACTTGGTCTTGAACTGCTTTTCCATGCTATTTTGGCAGAATACTTATATAACAGTTTAATATTTGTATGTGTTCTTTCCCCATTTATATTGTAACTCCTTGAATTTAGGAATCATGTTTAATATCTCTTGGTTACTGAGCTCTTAGCACAAAGGGCTATGTGGTCTTTAATCTCAGGACATTAACCACATCTGTAAGACAATAGTGTCCTTCTTTTAACTACCATGAGAGCACACAACAGATAATCCGTGCTGGTGTTTTTCAGTGAATTACTTGGACAAACTTTTCCTCATTAGTAGCTTCCATTACATTTCACCTATTTTTTCCCCCTCTCTGTTCTGACTTATTTTCATACAAATTCAGAATTACTTGGAAGATATCCAAACTAAATTAGTAAAATGTCTGAACTACTGAGTATTTGTAGAAAGCTGTAGGTTTATGATTTTCACTCACACATAATATTCATTTGCTTGCCAACAAAATACTGCCAAGTAAGGGGCTACTGATCTTAAATATAAGTCTCACTTGTAATTAATATATTCGTTCTCGGAATGGTATTGCTATAGTCCTTGAAAAGAGCTTTTTTTTTTTTTCCTAGCTAGGTTGTACCTTATTACATGCTCTATCTTATTCTTCCTTCCCACCCCCCAACACTGTCACCAATTCCTGATATTCTTTATGCTATTAATTTTTAAACCTTTATTTAATAAACATTTGTTTAACCTTTGTTAATTGTCATAAAATTTAAATTAGTGAATTCTAGTTTGAAGAAATTTTAATATGGTTTCAAAGTCCACATAAAAGAGTGAGAATTAAAAAAAAAAAGAGTGAGAATTAATCTTTGACAAGCAACTTTGTTGTGTCAGACAGTTTATATAGTATTCTATTCCGTCTCCATAATAACCTGTCAAGTAAAGAGTAATAAAGGTAGTTACTGTTTAATGCAGGCATGCTACATGGTAGGCATGGTACTAAGCACTTTTATATAGTTCTCACTTGCTTCTCACATCAACTCTTAACACGTAAGTTTTATTAGTTTTAATTTACAGGGAAGGGTACTAAGACTCAGGGTCATTAAATGATTTGTCACACAGCTAAATGATGAAGCCACGAAATAGCAACTAATTGCAAAAAGAAGATTCTAAAGTTGCTTCCCTACTAAGACTCCTGGATATGTTTGGAGTAGATATTTTATAGCATCATTGATGCTATAAACATCCTGATTTCAGAGGGTCCTGACTGAGTCTGGGACTGGTTCTTCCTTGATGGCCAGTGCCGAAGTTTGGGACTGGTGACATGGAGGGGGCTGAGGGCTGTGGGACATCCTTGAGAAATGATTCTGTAACATCATGCTTTGCTGCTCCAAACATATAATGACGATAGATAAAATAATAGATAACCAAATGGACATAGTCATGTTCAAAACAATTCATCTTTGAGATCCAGAAACCACATTTCAAAAGTGGTTAGGACTGAAGCCAGGATTCTGCTGGATTCTACTCCAGAAGTGGTAATTAGATTTAATCTCTGTGGGACAAAACTAAACCTGCTACTTAAAGCAGGGCAGGGGAGAAACTTCATTGTTTACAGTAGGAGACTGGAAAAAAAATTCTGTTGTTGATCCATACCTGGTATTAGGACTTTTCAGCTGGAGAGTTAAAGGGATAGGAAGAAAGATATAGTTTTATGACTTAAAACTGAATTAGCCATATGCTGGCTCTGTGATTCGACTAGCAATGTCCTCTCTATCCCTGTAGCACATCAGACGTACAGGAAATGTCTCATGAGACCTCGCCTGGTCTAGGAGTCTGAGATAGGCTGGTAGAAACAATGGCAAAACTATTAGCAAGGGAAGAATGAACACATAGAAAAAGAAAACCTTTCACTACAAAGGGCTTCAAACCAAGATTCCAAAATATGTGAATGAATCTAATGCTAGTAAAGCAGCAAAACAAAACAAAACAAAACAAAACAAAAACTAAAAAACAAAAGCCACAAACAAACAAAAATGCCAGCGGTTATGATACCAAGATTCTACTCCCGAGGAAATTAATTAAATGGACCAGTCTGACAAAGGCTTTGAAATAAGTATGTTTAGAAGCTCAGAAAGATAAATGAAGGTATGATTTCTACTAAAAGGAGTGACAAATTATGAAGTAAATCCAAGCATAAACAAAGCAAGAGCACACGTGTTTAAAATTAGAAATGAAAAATAGTCATTGAAATAAAAGTTTCGGTAGACAGGGTAAACTCTGGAGACCAGTGAAGAGAGAACTCGTGGTTTGTAAGAGTACAGAGAATCACCTAGATCAAAGCAGAGGGACAAACTGACTTCTAAAATATGCATGAAATATGGTTAAGATACATAGAGGCAAAATCCAGACGCTCCAATCTTGCCTAATTGGAGTTCCAGTAGAAATGAATGGAGGGTGTTTGAGAAACACATGGAAACTGAAGAAAACTGAAGCAAATAATAGCTGAAAATTTTCAGGATGGAGACATATGTAAGCTCTCAGATTGAAGTTGTTCTTTCAGTATTGAGCAGGACTAATCAACAAAAATATATGGTTAAGAATATGGCAATAAAATCTCAGGACACTGAGAAAAAAGAGAAAATCTTGAAGTCTAGTAGGGGATTTTGGAAGCCAGTTCCACCCTCTGGATTATGGTCAAGGGCCTGGTACTGGAAGCTTATGTTGAAGGTGGCTAGGGACAGCTTTCTTACTCTGATATCATCCCTGGCATCGTCAAAGACCAAAGAACTACACAATTGTAAGGAAAACCTTCTTTCAAAATGTACCTAAAATGCCACTGTAAATTTACCTGCAAATGATCACAGTATAAACTGTGTTAAAACCCAGTAGGTGGGAGGTAGGGGGAATACTGGACTTAGTTACGGTATTCACAATCCGAATGAATCAGTACATGTCACTTCATCTGTAAGTGAGGATAATAATCCCTCCTTTATCAGCTCTCACAGTTTTGTTGCAAGTGAATTTTATGCATATGAGCTCTTTATAGACTTTACAGACAATTGTAGGAAACTGTTATTTCTTTATGATAGACATGAATGTAAGCTATGGTTTTTTGACCTCTTAGAGTTTATATATTAGATTTACAAAAAGTAAGTTAACAAGAAAACCCTCACAAAAAATACCAAAAAAAATTTGCAAAGCTATTTGTAACAACTCATCACAAATCATTTTGGGTATACATCAAGTATGGGGGTTTAAAATGAACCAAAGGGTTGGGTTTAATCAGGTTATGTTTAGTGTTTTTAAAAAATGACATATTATGAATTATTCTATTCATTTATTCCCACTTTTTATTATGAAAATATTTAAGCATGTACCTAGGCTTAATAATTGTTAACATTTAACCACATTTACTTTATCTGTATATGATTATATTTTTTCCTGAATATTTGGAGGTAAATGCCATTTCACCCCTAAATATCCAGTATGCATCTCCTAACAAAAAGGATGTTTATTCACATAACCATAATACCATTGTCACATCTAAGAAAGTTAACAATAGTAATTACCCAATATTATTTTATAACCAGCTAAAATTCAGATTTCCTCAATTTCCCCCAAAAACCTTTTTTTTTTGCTGTTTTCTCCCCAAATCAGAATCCACACATTACATTTACACACACACTACATTTATTAGTTGTCCTTTTAGTCTTTTTCACCTGAGAACAATCTCTCCACCTTCCCCCCCACCCCGTGACATTGGCTCTTTGAAGATAACAGGCCAAGAATAGTTTTGATTGGTGTTGAAGAATATTTTGGATTTGTGTACTTTCCCCTCCCCCTTCAGGGGACTGCTTATTCCTCTGTCCCTGCATTTCCTGAAAACTGGACTGGTTGTCTAAAAGCTTGATTAAGGGGCGCCTGGGTGGCTCAGTTGGTTGGGCGGCTGCCTTTGGCTCGGGTCATGATCCTGGGGTCCTGGGATCAAGCCCTGCATCGGGCTCCCTGCTCGGTGGGGAGCCTGCTTCTCCCTCTCCCTCTAACGCTTCCCCTGCTTGTGCTCTCTCACTCTCTCTGTCAAATAAATAGATAAAGTCTTTTAAAAAAATGAATAAAAATAAAAGCTTGATTCGATTCAGGTATACGTTTTAGATGAGAGTACTTTATTATGATGTATTATACTCCATATTGCATCACACTGAGAGACACATAATGCCAGGCTATTTTATTAGTAGTAATATTAAGCTAAGTAGTCTGGTTGCAGTGATTACCACCAGATAAATCCACTGCAAAGGTACATCTTTCTCTTTGTAGTTATTAAAGGATAAAAATTGAGTATCTCCAGAATAACCTTTCTCTTAAGAGTTTTTAGCATCCATTAATGAGTATCCTGGGCTCCTTTATTTGGCATTGCAAAATGGTGGATTTCTAATTCTGTCATCCCTTCTACTGTGAGTCTCTCATAAAGAACTTTTCCTCATCAAATAGGCATGAACTACATTTCCTCCTAAAAAAGCTTAGTGCTTCTGTGCCTTTAATTACTAATTTTCAGAATAAGGGATTTATGTAATAGTCACTTCCAATGGTGGCAACTAAGATTTTTTTTCCTTTTCTGGTTTTGAGGCTTACTTATGAACTCAGTGACTTTTTTTATAGTCAGTTTTTTTATAGTTAGATTTTTTTGTTTAAAAAAATCAAAGCAATTTATAACTGCAAAGTGTATATTATTTTTTGCTTGGTGAAGCTCAATGTGAAGCCTAAGTCCTAATGGAATGTAGTTTGGGGGGGGAGGGGATAATCAGAAAAATGTTTTTTTAAAGTATACATTATTAAAGATCCTAATCATTTTTTTTTTAATTTATGAGATGCTCTTTTCTGAAAGTCTCTGAGTACCTTAACCAGAGTATAACTGAAAACAAGAATGTCAAAAAGGCACATTTAAATTGTTCTCAAAATCAATCAAAAATAATGAGGTGCTGGGAAAAAGTTGTATCCTTGATAATTACATCTATCAGTATCAGAAAACAAAAGAGAACAATCAGGAAATGACAACCCCACTCCCAAGTAGCACATTAAAAAAGGCTAATGAAAAAAAGTCTCTTTTAAAAATTGTACTAAATTAGCATTTCAAGTAAATTGACAACTTAAGCGTTGATAAAGGCCAATCTGGGGCCCAAACAATGGAAGTTCTGTTTCTACTGTTATATGCTTTTAGAAGAAATGATCTCACTTGACTTTTTTGTTGTTGTTGTCTTCTATATAAATGGAAGTAATTGTCCTGTACTCCTTAAGGGTCAGGACAACCCTGGAGTATTGTGCTTAATTTGGGGTTCTATTTCTTAAAAGGTTGACCTGGAAGAGAGTAACCAGGATGGTGAAAATTGTTCAAAGCGTTTCTTATAGCATCCCTCTATTCTCAGTCTGAAAAAGGGTTAATGTAATTTCATATTAGAGAAGGGATCCAACCTGTTCTTTATTGCTCTAGAGCCTAGAGTTAGGACCAATGACTGAAAGTAGCAGAAAAGCAGATTTGGGTCTAGAATTAGGAAGAAGTCCTTTACAAACTCAGCTGTACAGAGCCGGAGTGGATTTACCTCCAAGGGAATGAGCTCCCCAAAGCCAACCAGCATCGTTCAGAGGTTATAATCCCTTTACTTAAAGATGGTGTATGGGTGGGCAGGGGTCTCTCCCATATTTTTAATATTTCTATAATTATAATAAGGATGCTTTAAAGGTCATTTAAAATTACTTTGTAAAAAAAGAAATAGAAGGTAAAAATGAATTTTATATCATGGCTTTAAAAAAGAACACCTTGACACATCCCAATTTACATGTCATTGCTTTGTATTTGGGAAATGTGGGCTGTGTGCAGAGGAAACGTTCAAACTACAGCATTTTAAGATCATGGTACATGGTTTTTGATGACATAAAATTCTTATTTCATTCAGCCCCCAATTTAGGAGCTTATAAATAAGTGTATGACTTTGTTAGTAAGAATAGAACATAACGTTTTAGACACTGTCTTAAGAGTAGAATTAGTATTTGAATTATCAACAGTGACAAAAGCATTTTCTTTCAATGATAAAAGAAAACTTACGTACGTAGATCTTCAAATATGTCAGTTCATTTTGAAGGTAGTAGTAAGTGCTGGTATTTTATTATTTTGGCTTGTCAAGTGATTTTATTCTTTATTATTAGACCAGGAGAAAAAAAGCCCTAGTATATTCCACCAACATATTCATCAGTCATCATTTTTGGAGACAGTTTTCGACATATTGTATGTTTTACTGTGCTAACAAGAGAAAAGACTAGCCATTAAGTTTATGTTTCTTTGTTTTTCAGCAAGGTCACATATCAGGAATAATGCTAGAAGTATGCTAATAAACAATATATAATGTAGGTCATCTGGGAGTAAGAAATATTTTCTAACTAGTTCTAAAGGGAAATATTGTTAAAAAAGGGATAGATGTTATTTACACAACACATGTTGCTCTATATGTCACCATCAAAAGCATCTTGTAAACAGCTCAGCGCAGTAAATCTTCCTTGGTGATCGTCAGGGTTTTCAACTTGGTGTTAGATTTAGATTCAGCACACTCAATTCACGATATGCCTAATGTACAAAGCCTGCTAGATTATTTAGAAAGCTTCCATTGGAAACAGGCCTTCTCTTCTGTGTTTTACAAGGAATAACTAGTATCCTGTGTTGCAGAAGCTAATACTACGTTAAGTGACGATAATTAAGAAAATTTTACATTAACAGCATTTATAATTTTAAATGGCTTATGAAATGATGCTAAATTTTTGTGCTTGACTTTGATGTTGTTGAGTTCTTTAATTAATTAATTGCAATTTACAGACTGATATTTTTTATTGCTTCCATTAGTGAAACAATTTTATATGACTGCGGATGAAATGATAATTCTCTAAGAATGCCTTAACAAAGTGTCATTGATGTGATTTTATAAATGTCATTTTCTCACATTTGGGAGATTTCAAAAGGTTTATTTTGTTTTCCAAGATGGTTTTTAATTGTAAATATCAGGTTTCATCATAAAGGAATTTATGTAGCTGTGTTCTGGAAAACATAAGCAATACTTTATTTATTGAGTTCATCTAATATGTACTGAGCAGTGATAAAGATGTGAAGTCATAAAGGCTGCTTTTATCAGATAGCCTAGCCTTTAGAATCAAGAAAACTTATTTCTCTTCTCAGCTCTAGGGCCCTCTGACATCAGGCAAAACTTTCTACTTCCCTGGGCCTCAGTTTCTTTATTTATGATACAAGAATTAATAAATCCTGCTTTCTCCACTTGCCAAGACTGTTATGTAAAATGATAAAACGATGTTAGAATGTTCAGTATGGTATGCTGTCTTTATGGGAGAAAATATGTATTTAAAGGCTCGTATTTAGCAACTTCTGAAACATCTAAATTTTAGACTAAAGCTAAAAATTATAATCACTGAATCTCTTAGCTAGATTCCGCGAATCTTACTGGCCGTTTTACTAAGGGATATCTAGAAGCGACATCACAGACATTTTTGGTCTGGATCTACGAAGACATCCAGTTTCTGAAAGTCAGCCATGTGTTACAGAATTTTTTTTTAATACTAACTTCTGTTTTTGAGTTTAGGAATCTTTAAAAATATATTATGCTATAATTATGTGCCTCCATTTCTTCCAACTGTTTGTAACTATAGTGTTGGGATCAAACCACAAAGTCTTAGTAAGACACTCATGGAACTTTGCCCCAGCAGACCCACAGTAGCTTTAGTTAACAGCACACGTTAAGACCAGCATCTCAAAAAAATGTTGTGAGTAGGGTTAGGTTTTTTTTTTTAAAGAAAACAATAAAAAGTGCATGCGTCTAAGTAATTCTATTTATACTTGTTTTCTCAGAAGAAGACCTATCAGTGCATCAAGTGTCAGATGGTTTTCTACAATGAATGGGATATTCAGGTTCATGTTGCAAATCACATGATTGGTGAGTTACACTCTAAACCTTACTACAGATAGCTTTTTCTCCTACTTGTGTATATCAATGCCTATATAATTAAACAGAGTTAAAGATGAATTAATTGTTCAGCCATCAATGTTTTACCTAGGCATGACTGATTTTTATTACTATTATTAGGCCTGATAAGACATTAGCACATTTTATTTTCTGCAAGGGCTAGTTTAGACTTCTGCAGAGGATCATATTTCTACTGCCAGTCAAAACACAGGTGATTAACAAATTAAACTTCTAATCATTTTTGCATTATTGAAAACTAACAGGAATGGTTAATGAACTGGATGTTAGCTTTCCATAGAGTTTTAGACAGGTTTTAATTTCAGAAGTTATTATGGTAATGGCACTGCTGTGTGTTGCTTAAGCATCTTTGTATCAAAATCTAAAGTGGTGAGTTTTTGTGATAGGGAAACATAAATAATTTAAATTGCCATAAGATCGTTTTATATGTATCGTTTCAACAGCCTGGAAATAATCATGATCATAAAGATCATGTAAAGAATTCAGTAATCGTTTTTTATTTCCCTGCCAAATTTTACATAGATCTTTATAAAAGCTGTTTGGGTGAAGATTTCTGAAGTCACTCTCGGCCAGTGTTTTCAGGGATTTTGCATTTATCATATGGGCTGGAGCTAAAAGGATAATTTTTTCAGTTATTCATATTGTCCCATTATCCCCTAATTCTTCTGGGGTTAACTCCTATGTTTTTAATTTGATAAGCACTTAGTAATAACACTAAGAGTTTTACCAGCCAATTAAACTTTATCAAGCAGATCTTTTTCTACTAGTAAGATGACAATTACTTTATACTATTTTTGTTACTCATTTGTGTTTTTATACTATGAGAGGTTTTTTTAATTTCATCCTCATTTGATGGTATTTTATAATACCATAAATAATTGTGATATAATACTAAAAAGTCCAGTTAACCTTATGCTCTCCTATTACCAAACTCTAAGACAGGAAAGAAAATTCAGCATTTTAGACTCTGAACTTGTTTTCAGGGGTAAACAAGTTTTATTATACACTAATCAGAAGCATTCTAAGAATGCTCAGTGGAAGGGTTGCTCCAACTATCATTACTGATCATTAAAAGCAACCATAACAGAACTCCTAATGCTGTTGTAGAAACTAATAAAGATAAATTCAAAAGCGTGTTAGAAAATTGATTAATAGCTTTTCAATAGGATTTGCTTTATAGTTTTCAAATGGTGGGTCTTTAGGAGGATTATTGCTTATAAAAGACTAAGTACATAATTGTGCAAAGTGGAACTTACACACAGCAGCTAAGATATTGATCACTTTATCTCTATATTTTCCAGATTTAAGTACTAATATTATTAGTGACTTTCTTATACATTCAATATCCTATTCTCCAGTGTGGTAGAATAACAGTGACAGCTTTACCGAGTGTCTAGCAGGTGATGACAACATGTAAGAGAGATTTAAATAATGTGTTTCCTTGCAATTTTCTTCTATTTTGGATTCCAAACAGATACTCTTTATAAACTTTCAAAACTGCTTTTTTTGGGGGGGGTTGGGGTGGCATGGGTTAGAAAGAATGAATTCTTCTGCCATGATAAATGCTATTATTTTCCATCTCTTTATTTCTTGAGTAGAGTTTATTGGTGGCAGTCATTCATGATTCTGCTTCATGATACAGTTTTATGTGGGCTTTGGCAAAAACGTTTCTCGGAATTTGCACCTTATGGAAGATTTAGCAAAATGTTGTAGGCCCTGCTTCTGTATGGTTTTATTCTACATAAACTTATTTTGGGTTCTGGACTTTATTATTTATCCCAGGAACCAGATGAACAGGTTTAATATATTTTTCACCATGATATTAATTTTCTTTTGCATATGTCAAATCGGAATTGAATATTGCGCAATGAGGGGACTTTTTTGATTTTCCAATTTTAGTATCATTTGGCCATAACATTTGTTAGTTTGTCCTGGTCCTTCTTTTCAAATTGCTTTATACCTTTCCTTTTGTAGTTCTCTTACACTCCTTGCAACATTAGTGCATTCCCAGGGCTTTCTCCCTCTACCTTACAGTGGATTAATATGACACTCAGTTCCTCTTGGGATCTGAGCATTTAACAATTCACCTTCCATCAGAGAAGCAAATTCTATTCCTTTCCACAGAGGGCCTAGTTATTTAATATTCATGCTATTTTTAATAATAAAATATGTAATTCTCTTGCACTTGAGGCCTAAACAAATGAATAGCATCCATTTAATTGTTTTATCTGTTGACCACGCATCCAAGTCCTTAAACTCCAGTCGTGTTGTTAATATCTACAGAAAGAGAATGCATAATGGGAGGATGTCACAAAGGCTAAGGTATCCTTTTTTAAAATCCCAGTGTGATACTTAGTCTTTCAAATGAGGCAGGCAGCATTATTTTGTTGACTAAAATACCTCCATTGAGGGTAGGTATTTTTAGGTTGTGTGTCTGTGTATGTTTTTTATCTAATCAAAAAATAATCTCAACTAGACATTTAGCAGGGAAGAACGATTAGAGGCTATCTGAAAAGCCTCTTACTCTTTTTGTTAAGAGGGTATATAGTGTTTTTGCAGATTTTGTTCTACATTTCAATCAGTCTTGAGGAAGGATTATGTCACCTGATGGAGAACGAGGTCTGCAGATGACCCAATGAAGTGTAACTTTAGATTCCTTCTTTAACCAAGTCATTTGCATTTGCTACTCTGTAGCATGCATGTTCAATGCAATCACGGTGCCAGACAGCCTCCATGCTTCTTTCTGGAAGTGCTGGTCTCAGGCTATTGGCCAGGGACATTTGTGAAAGGAAAACCATCAATGTTTCTACCAGGTACAGACCTGGAGACGCTCTGCTCAAGTGCCGTTTTGCAGCTAGGTGTGGACACATGGTCTGAGTTGCAGGAATAATTACTCAATAAAAATGCATCAGGGATTTGACTTACGTCTATTAAGGAAAGAAAGAAAACCTCACTCTCCACCACATTTTGACACAGTTTCAGTAAGAAGTCAGACCAGTGACTATTTAGGGGTTTCTTTTCTTTTTTACACACACACACAAAAAGAGCTACAAAACATTTTAACAGCTTTCCTGGGGAAAAGATTTCCCTTTTTTTCAAGTCTGCACAGATGAGAGATTTTTTTCTTGTCTTCCTTTGTTCCTTTCACATAGATTACGTTGGCTTTTGACCTGAGAATACAGAAAGAAGCCATTGTGGATTATGTCTTTTAATTCATTTTTCCCCATTCTTTATCAGCATAGTAAATATTTATTGTTATTTTCCTCTTTGAGATTTCTGTTATTATTATTATTATTATTTAATATGGATTAGCCCAGATAGAGATGAAAGCAGGGAATTTAAATGTGTTTAACCCAGCAAAGGAATTGCCTCATATAAAATTATGAGGCTCAACAGCAATAGAGTAAATCTGTAAGTGCTCTGAATAAAGGGCTGTTAGGCATGTGATAATATAAAGAGATGACATTGCCAAGAACTATTTATGAGAAGCTTAATTTTTTCACTCTGATAATTCTTGACCAATAATTACCAGCCTCTAATTATCTATTTTAGTTAGAAAGAAATTTCGATCACTACGGAGGTTGGCATTGCAACTAGCGTCTAAATCCCCAAAGAGACAAATGTGTTCCAAACAGCCCCAAACAACTGTCTCATGAAACATAGTGAGCAAATTGCAAGCGGCTGGTGGTAGACAACCAGCAGTACACTCACCATCGAAGGCCAGTCCGCTTGACAAAGAAATGATCAAAGGGGAGAAATACCATTATTCTTGGAATTGATTGCTACACGCATGGACTTTGGAGGACGAAGGGTCAGGATATGGCAATGGCCATTTCCAGGCCTCCCTTTCAAAGTTCTCAGATGGAGAATACGAAGGGAATGGGTCTGAACCATGTACCTAAGAATTATTTTTAAAGACCGACTTAGAAATGATTACTTAATAAGCCTTGGGTTTTTGTATTTTTCTTCTGATCCGAAAGATCAGGGTTACAATGGCAAATTTGTATCTAAGGTGGCGGAACACACTGTTTTGTGAAAAAATGGGAAATCCACAAATAGTCACTAATAGACATGTCCCAGCAGGATCAAGGGTGATGCTTAAGAGCATTTGGAGGAAGCAAATGTATTTATCTTTTAGAAAAGCAAAGCTCGAATTTGGAACTATAAATGACAACTAATAGGAAAACACTGATGGAAAGATACTGACTATTTTTGTTCAAATCTGGAATACTCAGTGTTTCAGAGTTATAATTTTTAAAAGACCACGAAAAGATTCAAGTCTTCTGTGTGCACGTGGGAAGATATATACCCCATGTGTTACGTTACATGTGATATACATCACTGATGTCAAAACAAAAAAGAATGCATAAATCAGTTTTGTAAAAAATTCACTGTGGTGAATTTTTTGTCTGTTCTTGTGGCAAGTGACATGCATGTGTTCTGCAATTTGTTTGATGCCCAAGGTCACAAATGACGTTCTTTTCCTTCCATTTCTTTAGTGGATGGTGTGCTATGTGACTAATCTTCATTATAGTTTTGTGACATTCAGTATCACTTCTGAAACATTTCAGCTTGAGTGCTCTTGTTTTACAATAGACTAAAACCAATATTTTGAGGTCTATAGTGGTTTTGGATTTTCTATGTCTTAAGGGGAAATATCCAAAGATAGGGATCTCTGCATAGGAAGATAAAGGGCCGTGTTGCTCTCTTAACTCTCAGCTTTTATTGGCTGTTTTTTTTTTTTTAAAGGAATAGAAATGAATCTACAATAATGCATCTATGTGTGGGTATATATATGTATGTGGGTGTATATATGTGTGTGTGTGTGTGTGTGTGTGTGTGTGTATCTGCACTCTCCTAAGAAACTCAAAGTCATTAGGTTCTTTGGAGTTTGCCTTAATTCTAAATGAGAAGACTATTGAATTCTAAGTCATCATTTGATGGCTTACAAAACTCAGGGAATTAAGAAACAAGCATTTGGTGTTAAATATGATGAAATACTGGCTTATTTCATCAAGAGCTGGATTAAAAAAGATGAAATCTGGGCAGTTTAATGGTAACAGAAAGCTACCCTCATGTGGGCAATGCTGGCTTATTTGAAAAGCCCATAAAGGGTTTCTACATGGACCATACAAAAGGGATACTTTCTCTTTAATAGCCATCTGTACAGGAGAGATGAGAAGTGGGCCAGGTCATCTCTCCTCAGCTGTCATGGTATTAACGTAGGTAATGGAGCAAGCGCGGCGTTCTGCTGGGTGTTGTTTTTCATAGATGTTCATCGATTTACACAGATAATTCTATTTATTTCTTAGAGTTGGTCCAAGTGAACCAGGCAGAATAACAAACATCAAAGCATTTCAAATGACTTTATCTTTGTTTGTAACGTAACTTTTGTCTAAAAAATGGTGTCACACCTACTGTGCAGATGGTTGCATGATTTGTAAACCAGCCAAAACATTTAAACAAATGTGTGATCTGGGAATAGATTAAATAAAGGATAAAATGGAGTGTGGGCCACAAATTCTAATAATCAGATGATTTTAAGTTGTGTGCCGTGTGGAGTGATGGTCGTAGTGATAGCAGAGAAAGCTTGCCAATGACAGCAAGGTGCCTCATAGATCTCAGGATGGAGCCCGTGGCCCGGTAGGCCTCAGTTTGAGAACCACACATTTTCAGTACAGCTGGCAGCTCTGTATGGGGACATCAGATAAAACTTACGTAAAATGAAGTGTTATTGCTTAGTATGAAACTGTTCAGAGAGGGAATTTGCAGACAGTAACTGAAAACAGAATTCATGGTACCAATGAAGCAGACTGTAAATATGAAGAGGGTTTAATTATCTGCGCAATTTAACAAAAATTCAAGATGTATTCAGAAAGGACATACGCAGGCATAAATCGAACACAGCTACACTGTTTTACTGAGCGCAACGTGGGGCTGCAGGAACGTGGCGAGCCTCTTCTCTGAGTAGGCTTCCTAAAAACAAAGACGTTTTCAAATAAAGCGGGGGGGAGACTTTAAAAAGAAAAAAAAAAAAGTCTTTCCTGAATAAGATCGTTTTCAAGGCTCCTCTTAATGATTCGGATTCTTATTTCTGAAGCAAATTTGTAAGAAAATCTCTGAGCCCATTTCTTAATTTTGGTGTTAAGCTATTAAAAGAAAATCAGGGGTGTTTGTCCTGGTGGTGTGTTTTAGCCCGCGCCCAGCAGCTTGGATTTACAGGAGTGAAAAATACTGACAGTGAGTGGAGTTTCTAATTTCCTGGCCCCTCTGAAAGCCCCTTGGCCATTTCTTGTGATGTTAATTTTCCCTGAGATGGAGCGCTCGGATCCCGTCCGGTCCGCAGACAGATTGAAGATGGAGTGTCTTGTGACTTTTGAGAACGCACTTGCCCTTAAAGAGGCCTCGGAAGAATGTTGCTCTCCAGCCGGATTCCTGGATGCCAGCCTTCCTTCCTAGGCTCCGTACAGAGAGGCTGGGAAAAGAGACCGTGCCAGATGGATCGTTCCATGTGACTGCCTCACGTTGAATCACGTTGGCGGGGCTTCTGGCTCCGGGTTTGTCCTCACCTTTGACTTGCTGGAGAGCAGGCCACAAGTGTATCCGTGTTACGCTCCCCGCTCGATATGCTTATTCTCCAACGCGGGGATCCGCTTCTGAATGAAGTCTGCAAGAACATTTCTGAATGGAGGGCACCAAAAGTCACGGGCAGTAGACACAGGAAGATAGACCCCTGCCCACACACGCACGCCTGTCTACACAGACACGCCCGGGCCTGTTTCCACGGGCTCCTTCCGACGCACAAAAGGAAGAGGTCTCTGCTGACCCATTTCCATAGGTTATTTTTGCTCGTCTCGGGGCCGTTAATAGCAGTAAACAAAAGAAAGGGAGCCAGTATGGAGAGTGGGTGTCGAACTTGAGCTGCTCATATTGTTGCATTTGGTGAGCTGATGGGGTTTCGTAGGTCACCTTTAGAATTATGCCTCTGACAGCAGGAGCTACCTGCCAAGATTGCAAGGTAGCTCGCCGCTCTCGGGATGGCGCCCGCGGCCCGGTAGGCCTCAGTTGGAGGGGCGCACATTTGCTGTACAGCTGGCAGCTCTGTATGGGGCGCCGTGTGGGCTGCTGGGGAGCTGGAAAGGAGACAAGCATGAAATTTCTTCTAAACCCAACTCTGTTTTTCTGTACTGTTGGCTGCTTCTCAGTTCCTTGACAAAAAAACCAATCAGGCACCCTTTAATCCGCCTGTGATTACCACTGGTATAAAAAGAGAAGCATAATGAGGAAAAATGCCTCGTTTTGTTGCCTTCAAAAGCCAACAAATTGGAGTTAACTTGACAGGAAGTGGCTTAATAATTAGATTATTTATTTATTCCTGACACATATCCCCCTGTTACTGGTCTCAGGAGACCCTGTAGATGGTACGATTTTCAAGCTGCCATTACTTCGCTGTCTTCTGTGAACAAAGAAGCTACTGTCTATCAGTCAATTAAATGCACTCTTTAAGCAGAGCCTTCGAAGACCTCAATGGGGAGAGCCCTGGGACACTGTGGCTGATGATTCCTTTCTCTGTACTGTACATCACACTCTCAACTACAGTCCCCACAGAGATGGAATAAAGTCATGCATTAAAATATCACTTGTTGATTTGTTTGCTAATGAAGAGCCATTGAAATGTTTGTGTATTTCTATGGCAAAATTGTTGATAAAAGGGCCTACTTGCCTGCATATCTGAGTTCATCTGCTGTGAGTGCTTATTTAGGAATTATTAAAATTAAAGTCAGTAAACAACAGAATAAAAAAAAAAACCCTGAGAGAACAGGAGTTTTCTTGCCGTCTCCATCAAAATGAAGTGAGTAAAGTCAGGAAAAAAAAAAAAAAAACAACAGAGGAATTGATGTCATTTCGATCTCTTGCTTACATTGCATTAATCCAAACATGGTTTTCTCTTGACATAAAAATGTAAGTCGTTTTCAGAGTATCTGGGAGCTACACCTTTCAAGTGTGAAAAGATACTAGAATCCTTTTGTGAGAGTCATGTACCTGGAAATTTTATTTATTTTTTCTTTAAGATGAATGGCATTTTTGTGGCCATTTCTCTAACCCAACCCAGTGAGTATGCGCAGAGGCTTTTCCAGGGAGCGTAGTGGGGGTTTTTGTAACCAGACTAATAGAACATCTGTGGCAGGTCAGACTCAACCTCACAGCCACGTGGATTGTACAGAAATACAGCTTTCCTTCTCTCTCCGTTCCTCTTCCTGTTTTCTTTTTCTTTCTTTTTTTTCCTTTTTCTTTTCTTAACATTATTTTATTTCCATCTATGCGGTGATGACTTTCCCACCACCAAGTAGTTAAGGTTTTTATCCCTTAATATATTCGTCAACTTCTCACTACTTAACTGTTTACTGTGTACAAAGCATGCCTTGGCTGGACTTCTCTGGCTCCCATTAATTGGTTTTATATTTTAAGAGTACATCTGTTGTTAGGTTGGAGGTCTAGAGGTCTGTCTAGGCTGAAAGACTCAGATAATATTGTGACAGCTCTCCGCTGAAATGTTTAGCTATCGCTCTACCACTTAAAGGGATAAATTTGGGATTTAAACCAAGGCCACTGAACATTGAAAAGTGTCCCCTCTTTGTCCCGTCAGACTTTGTAAATGTAATCAAGGTTTTAACTATAGTTTTCATGATTACCTGACAACAGGCTGTAAGGAATTAATTCAAGACATCATCAGATGGTCATATTCCTTATTTCTACCCTGTTATTCCAAGTCATTTTGTTAGAAAAAGCTTAGATACTCGGAGGTGTTCTGTAATAGAAAATGAATTTGAAACCCCTTCATTAATTGGTGATTAATATATTTCAGGATTAGTTTAAGCAGGGCCCTACCTCCTGCCCAGTCAAGTATGTTCTGGTTAATATCCAATTATCTGCACCTTCGTAGTTATTATGTCTTAATATTTCGGATATGATAACCAGAAACTTGAGAGTAATGCTAATGAGGAGCACAGAGCAAGAATTAACCAATGACATACTCAGTGATCCTTGGTGGGGAAAGAATCTCTTTCTTCCCCTTAACGCATTGCTTCAGCATCTTCTGGGCGCTGACTGAGAAGTAAGACTTTCAACTACAGCAGGCAAGACTCAGAAAATGAATCATTTTTCTCTTGTAATAATAGGAACCTGAAGGTGCATTTCACCTACAGACATTGATTAAGTTCATTTTATGGAGACTAGGAATTAACAGAAAGCCAGTGTGTATTTTCAAACAGCAACCATCATATTCTTTATCCTTTCCTTTTAACAGAGCCACAAGTTGTTACCTTTCCAAAGGATGTGTTAATTCAGACTCATTTGAAATGCCTTTAATATTTCAGTAAGGAAACACTTTTCCCTGCTACCTTTTATCCTCTTCACCTCAAATTTATCACCGCGATGTATACACGTAGCGCCTCTATTGAATTTGTGCACAGGTAATTTCACTTTCGAGCAGTCTGACATGCCTCCCGTAGCAGAGCCTGCCAGGGTGGTACGTGCTGCTTCAAAACACGCCGCTTTAAATAGTGCACTTTGTACGTTACCCCTTTATATGCTGTATTGTAATGAAGCAACATCAGTAAATTGCAATGAAGGGCGATTGTTGCACGGGGATGACTACTACACCTTGGGGTCCATTTGCACCAGATTATTCTTTTTATTGTTATTATTACTTCCCATCTTCTTTACTCTCTTGCTGCCGAACTTGCTGTTGGCCACCAGTGCAACACAGAGGGGATCTGAAGGAACATTGCAGGCATCATTTTTTCCTCTTAGGCACACACCAATCACCGTTCAGTTCCAAGCTCAGACGTCCTGGGGGCTTTGTGCGTCTTTATTGATGCTACTTTACTCTGTTGACTTCATTCGTAATGTTCTTCATCTTCATCTTCTTAGAAGAACAAATTTACTGTGAATAAAAGTGACCCATTTCTTTTCAAACATTTTGTGTAGGTGTTATAAATTTGTAGTCAGGATGATCGGCTGATTTGTCCCTTCCCCCAAAGAGGTTTAATAATTTACATGGGGGGACCGAGAGGAGATTACTGTTTAAGGGAAAGATTTGTATTTGAACTGTCTTCTTGGATTTCCTTAAAACACAGATTAAAGTCATTATGAATATTGTATGTATTAGTAACATCTCTATAAAAAATAGCTTATTTCCTGCCCCCAACCAACTACCATCCCCCAATAACTAATAAAAAATAATGTAGATTTAAGTGAGTGAGCTTCTGTTCTTATTGAACAGAATTATGAGCAGGGTTTTAGTTTAGGGATAATTATATGTGAATTTGGGGTGACTGTTAATCTTTCTATTGTCATAATTTTAGTACCTGTGTCCATTTGTTTTTCCAAATTGTTAGTGCAGCTGTTGTTCTGTTTTTCTTTTCCTAAGGCTGGGCTCCTGTGCAGCATTCAAACTAAAATCTAGAATTAGAGCTGACACACCTTCAATTGAACTATCACGTCTTTTAAAACTGCTTGGCCAGTGACGCCAGTCCCGCGCTATTCGACCGTACACACTTCCGATTGTGGGCCAAAGAGCATTGATTTTTAGCTGTCATTTCTAGTGCACATACTGTAGAATTGAAATTTAAACCTTAATCCACTCAGTAATGCAATTAATTTTTAATGTGCAGTAATACTAATTGAAATAGCCTGAATTTAGTAAGTCACCACAAGACATTTTCAAAAGCAAGAGTCTCCACTGAGAACTGGGAGGACGGATAATCATTGTTACAGTGTTTACAGGCTAAATGCTCACTCTGCAAACCTCTAGTGGAAAGGGAGTTTTCTGTAAATTAGACTATAGTATATCTCTTTGTGAATAGAAATATCTCAAGAGAGAATTCTTACTTTCTGCCCACCAGGACAGGCGAAAAATTTTCTGGTTAACTTTTAAAAAAGACAACATAGTTTTAGTTAGAAATATCTTAACATAGTATATGTAACGATTATATTAACCCATCTTTTTTTTCAAAAGAGGAATCATGAATATTGGCAAATGAAGTCACCTGCCAACAATGTCATGGTCAAGAGCAACAGTCTCAATAGGTAATCTCATTATATGATGTGTATTTGAGATATTGTTTCTGGATTTGATGAATACATGTACTCTCTCAGCTGCCTATAAATTCGTTGCCTTGTTTTAGTATATGTACATTCCTGTAAACAAAAACATACCTACTTTTATTTCAAACTGTGTTCCTTTAGCTTTGGCATATTATTTCAAAATGGCCTTTTAAATGTTTTGTGAGGTTGTTTTTTTTTTTCTCCCCAGCCAGAGTAAAGCAAATTTTGCACAGTAAAACCAAATAGATTTCCAGTCATTTCTACACTAAAAAGGTTCTCCAACCACATTAATCTGCTAGTAAATGAGGACTTTTTAAAATGCATCAGTTCGACTGATGAATGGGCTTGTGAGTGTTCAAAATGAGCACCAGCATCGCTTTAAAAAAAAAAAGGCGAGCACTGTATATCATGCTTTCATGGCTCTCACATTATAGTATTTAATAAGCCGATAGTGCTGTTAAATATTTAGTAAAGGTTCCCTGGTAACCCTGCCATCTATTCAGATGGGATTTGAAGACATTTTTGCAGTACATAAGTAAAAATGATGTTAGAGAACTTGAAGTGGTTGTAGCGTGGCATCTTTTCTAAATGAAGTGTGGGGGTAACACGGTGCAAATGAGGTCAGCAGACTTATACCTACCAACACCTGAGTCATTTCACACGCTTTGAATTCAGGGTTCAAATTGGCTTTTGTTTTGTCACTGTTAAGTCGAAGCGCTCCTGGGGTTATTTACATAGAATATTAAAAATGACATTATAGTATGTCAAAAAAAAATAAAGGAAGCTCTTACATTGTGATTATTTTAGGCCGTCCTAGCATCAATGGAGCTTTATTATAGATATTTTCTCTTTTTCACTGAATAGAGGGGAAAAGAAAAAGAGATGAGGGCAAATCAGTTTATACTCCACTCAGAGCATATTATCAAATCCAGTTGGGGTTTAGTAAGTTAAATCTATTAAGCATCTATTTTGGGTACATGATGGCAAATACTGAATAACAGATATTGTACACACTGATATGATGCAAATGGATCATCTTTATCAATTCTTTCTCATCATTTGTGATAGTTATTATCTAAATAGCAATAATTGTTCTTTTAATCTGGAATGACAATTGGTTTCTGGGATCCTTATGCAAAAATATTGCCAGTAAATATGATGCTGACAACCTTACTGTCATCATGTTGGTGGGCCAGAATTCACGTTTAAGTCTTTCAGTGCTCTTGCTGTGTTATTAGTTTTGAAGGTGTAAAGATAAAGGCCGGTAGTTTGTTCAGATTTGTATGTAATATGGTTCTTCTAGGAGCCTATTTGCTTGATTCTAATTTTCATCCTGTTTTATATGCAGCCAGTGACCACAGTATTCATTCAAACTGCACAGAGACACATCTCATCTGTAAAGCACGGCTTACTGATCTTATTTGCTATTTGTATTCTCATAAGAAGAAACATGATGGGGGGGATAGTATTTCATTTTGAAATGATGTATATCACATACATGTGCATATCAAGGATTTCATGATAAAGGATGGATCAAGGAGATAGCTTTAGGTATACATGGAGGAGGAGAGAAGGAAAGTGATACAGGGTTCATATAAAGGTGTGTTTAATATGCAATCCTTGATGTATGTTGACCTCAGGTTACAAGAGTAGAAAATCCCATTTTCCAGCTTGTTTCAAATGTAGCAAAAATGCTGCTTCAGTTGCTTTATGCTACTCACATTGGGAAAGGTGCTTATACTGTGATAATTATCATCAAGGAATATTAATGCGTTCAGCATTTGTAACCCAAAAACTCATTATAGCTTAAGCTGTGCATCATCTGTGAAGAGAGAACTTTGCCAGAATTCGCTCTTCACAGGGGTTACCTCCCGCTTGCTGCAGAGTGGTCAGAGTACTGCAAGAGGTCACTGAGGCTATTTTTGAAAGCTGAGGTTTTGCAATTTTTGAATCACTACCTTCTGTCTAAGGGGCTTATTGTTCTTGCCTCGAAATGTCCCTCTAATTGAATGCATAGTGAAGTGCAACTAGTCATAATAACAATAATAAACAAATAAGGAAGTAACTGCGTAGCCCTACATAGAATCCAAGAGGTTGGCACCTATTGTCCCTAATTGAAGTATTGGTGTCTTTCCTTTTGTCATTGAGCAAAGGGATTCATTTACACCAGTTTCCTTAATGCAGGTGCCCTTGGGTTTCAGATAGAAATGCCCCCACTGGGGCTCCACTTCACAGCCCTCCAGTTGGAAATTGTGTAAATAAGACTGCAGGGTCAGCCTTCCCTTCCTGGCAGCAGTGTCCTTAATTAGTCTGTGACAGTCTTTCACATGAGCCTACACAGTTCCCGGGGTCATTCCTCACACATCTAAGACATCTATCTTGTGCACAGACAGATATTTTTGTATGTTTGTTTGAAATCATTCCCTGGGGGACTATTGACATGGTGGGAATGAGAATCTCTGGGTGGGTCCAGAATCCTATAAATTAATCTGATCAAAATATCCGGTTAGGTGGCTCCGTGGTAAATTCCAAGTGGTTAGTTTCATAAGAACATTGGGCCCTCACCTGAGGTTGGCAGCTTGTTGAAAAGGAGCCATGTGCCTGGGATATTTTTATGGGATTAAATTCCATTATTTTTCTCCCACTGATCCATTGCTTGTCTTTTCCCCTAAGTGGCATTGCTCTGTGCTGCATGTTAGAGTTTGTGTTAGGCCAGGCAGAGAGCACTAATACTCAGTGCCACCAGGCTGTCTGAATTTGCAGGACTGCTGTGTTTCTGAGGTCACATCGTGACCCTGACCTCGCCCCTGGGAGGACTAGAAAAATATGTTTCATAACTTCTCATAGACCTACATGAAGAATAAGAAGGAAAACCGTGAAGCCCATAGGCTCCGTTTAGATGAGCTGTAAGATTGGCATTCATCAAGCAGGAAAGCTTACTGTCGTGTGGGGGCTTCTTTAACGCGAGGGGGTCACTGCTGTGGGTGCTGAGTCAGTCCTCGCTGAGGGCTCCGAGGGACTGCGTAATCATTCATAGAGCCTAGCCGGCACAAACAAGTTGATAATCTGGAGTAAACTTGCTGAAATGGGAACTTACTTACCTCTTAAAATCACTTACAGGAAAGAATGCTGATAGAATGAGTACCCTGAATTCAGTGCAGATTTCATAGGCTTGCTCCAATGGAAGCAATCTGGGTTTTATTTTGTTGTGTGCCGTTTTGTTGGTTTGGGTGCGGGTGTTGTTGACTGGGACATCAGCTTTATTTTCTGCAGTGGTGCAACGACCCCACAAAATGGATGGATGTCCTGAACCAGAGCCCTCTTCTCAACAGTGTTGGGTTGCAGCGCTGACAGAATAGTTGAGAGATACAGTGGGTGCAGATCTTCTGTGAGGATGGAAACTTAATAATCTTTATGAATTTTGAGTAACTCATAACTCCACTTCCTCGCCAAAAGAAGAATTATGAAAAGATTGCTTCTAAATCCTTCAGCCATTCTCTGCCCTTGTGATAGATGCCATCCTCTTTACCTTGAGGCGCTGTAAATGAAAGTGATTTTTTTTTTTGCGAGAGATAAAAATGTATACTTTAGAAGGAGCAAATTGCATTTTCATGTTTAAGTTCACTATTTGCACTTGATGTGGTGCGATCCAAATGTGAAGAATTGCTTTTGACATTATTTCTGTGTCTCCTGCATCCTAGGCTTGCTGCATTATTATGCTGAAGTGCACCATCGCATGGGATAAATGGGATGCTGAAAACCTGGCAGGAGTATGAGATTGTATTCTGTGTCCAGGCTGTTTTAGATGACTATAACTTCTTTACTTATTGGCATATTTTAACTTACCTTAGTAACAATTCATTCAATAAAATTGTGTGTGAGTACGTGCGTCTTTTAGGTAAAACTTAGAATCCTTCAAGTCTTATGGGTTGGTTTGGGGGCAAAAAAAAAGCACTCATTTCTAAACAAAAAAGTAATTATAACTTTCTTTAAAAGTCTGCTTTACATAATCTCTATCTTGAACTATCACATACTATTTTATAAACTACAATTTAAAGTACATTCATTTCAGAGGTCTTAAAATACACTTCTGGTTTCTGAATTCTAATTCAAATTTTCTCTCAGTAACTCTGGTTTCCTAATTATTTAGTGGCTAAGATTCTTTAAAATAGATTTTTGTGAGGTTTTTTTTTTTTTGGTTTGTGTTTGTTTGTGTGTGTTTGTGTTGCCCTGTACACAGGTCTGTGTATAGGCATGTATTCTCTGCTAATCTTTTCTAGTAACACCTAACTGGAGCACCACGCCCTGTCTTAAGTTTAACATGTTTCCAACAGCTTAGAGAGATAGTATGAAAGTGAAATGAAAACCATGGAGCTTATACTGGCGTCTGATGTTTGAAAAAGAGATATTGGAAGAGGATGTTTTTTGGCTTGGCTCCCTTTTTAGATGTAATTGCTGCTTCATTAGGAC